>NC_033795.1:52234997-52251597 GCF_001876935.1 Asparagus officinalis
AGTCTATTAATAGTACTTTAATAATATATTAGTATTTATGATATAAATAAATATTATTATATTATGAATATATTATTTTTGCATTAACATTTATTAGCAATAAATTATTTTATTATTAAAAATTATATTTATTTATAGTAAATTATATTATTTATTACATAATATATTAATATTTTATATCTTATATAACACTTACTATACAATATATTATTATAATATTGTTATGTTATTATATAATATGCTACTATTGTATAATATTTTATAATTATTAATTTATTACAATTTATTTATTAAAAAATTAATAATATTATTGAGATTATACTATTATATAGTATATTATTATATAATTATTATTTATTATTAATAAATTTTTATAATGTTTTATCGGTTTATTGTATTTTATTATTATTTATTTATTATATAATACATTATTAACATATTAAATATTGGTATTTAATATGTTATTACATTATTTATAAGATATTTTATTTATTATATTTTTATATTATTTGATAAATATTACTAATTTAATAAATTAACTATAATATAGTATAGTATAGTATAATATAATAAGCATGTTAATAATAACTCTATATTAATTACATTTAATATATTATGTTAGATATTATATTAACACCTTGTCAAACTCAAAATCCAAACACCAAACTTAAAACACCTAAAAGGTGTTTTGAAATAAGTGTTGTGTTTTTGGTTTGAGGATGATTTAGCTTAAGTGTTGTGTTTTTGAATAAGTGTTGTGTTTTTGTTTTGAAATAAGTGTTGAAACAAGGATGGTTTTCAAACGCATGATATTTTATTTTTGGCAAAAACACCATAAAAATAAGTAAAACATCATGGTATCCAAACGGAACCTTAGCTATTTATTTCAAGACATTAGGATGCAAGATATGGCTTATCTTTGAAATTCATCAAGCCATATGAGGGTAATTTTCAAATATCAGAAGAGGGATGGGCTATATGTGCTAAACAATGGATTTTTTTCTCTTTTTTTTTTGGTCAATGAAAAATACTTTTATTCATTTAACCAAATATGGAAATTATGTACATCACTCTCTCAACATTGAGAAAACTAAGCTTCTAATAGAAAGCTATCAAATTACAAGGATATTATCCACTCCCTATATTCATCTAAAATAGAACTATTTAGGCATATAGTTAAGATATCAATTTTGATATCGTTAACCAATTGAACAACACTTTTAACTTTTTACTGAAATAATCTGACATTTCTTTCCACCTATAGCCTGTACACTGTTGCCGCAAGAGCCATCCTCCTCACATTTGTTTTGAAACCATTCCCTCTCTGTCTGGTGTTAAACCAATTCATAAGAAAGTCCCAATCACAAGATTGCCAGTTCATTTTGAGCCATTCTATGATGGCCAGCCACACATCTCTTGAGTATGAACAATCAAAAAATAAGTGGTTCCTGCTCTCTGAAGTTGTACCTACACACAAGAGGCAAGCATTTGTATTAATGATTCCTCTTCTCAGCAATCTGTCTTGTGTAAGTAAATTGTTCTGCACCGTAGTCCATAACACAAACGTGTGCTTCAGAACGTTCAGCTTCCCCCAAACCGTGTTGTACCAGGGAACCAAATGAGAAACAGGGGAGAAAACAGTATAAACTGCTGATAACTGGATTTTAGAGTTCTTATAGCAATATTGAGTATTTGCTTCAAGTTGTCAATCCCTCCAGCAACATTCAAAGCTTTATCCCTGCACTTTATCAGCTGCCTCCACATCCAAGAGTCCCCTTTTTTAGCCTTCACATGCCATATATCCTAATTCTTTGAGTAATTCCCGTGAATCCATTTCACCCTTAGAATCTCCTTGTTAACATGAATATACCATAGGCTTCTCATAGCTGAAGCCAGATTCCATATGGATGCAGAGAAAACTCCCAATCCCCCTTGTTTTTTTCCCATAACATACTATATCCCATGATACCAAAGGGGTTCTAAAATGGTTTTCAGTTTTCCTCCATAAGAATTTCCTGCACAACTAATCTATTTTCTGTGTAACCCTGACAGGAAGTATGAAATTAGATGTCCAATAATTTTGAACTCCTAAGATCACACTCTTGATCAGCCGCCCGATTGGAAAGGATAAACCGGAGAGTTCGAAAACTCCACGCGCCTTCGACATCATGGCTCAGTTAGCTAATATTCTAGCGCGGATAACGCTATATGAGTTGCTGCGGCTGTCTAAAGAAATTAGAGAAGCATTGCAAGAGGCCTTGGCCGATTCAGAAGCATTCCTCACTCGGATCAAACCGGCGCCTGAGGAACTAGAACTGTTAGCTCAACAGTGCAATGTGGCAGCTAAGAACATTCCCTGCATCACCTTCACCAAAGAAGACATGCAGACGAAGAATTCAAACCATGATCGGCCCTTGTATTTTGTCGGGTACATTGGCTCCAGCGAGGTCAACCGAATCCAAGTAGATCCGGGTTCCGCTGTGAGCATTATGCCGCTTCGCCTAATGCATAGCCTTGGCATTCCAGTCAGCAAATTGGCGTCTACAGGCACAGTCATTTACGGATTCAACACAAGCGGGTCAAGGCCTTTGGGGAAGATCCGAATAAAATGCCAAATGGGCGATCTGAAGACGGAGGTCACGTGTTACGTGATAGATGCTGAGACATCCTATAATTTACTATTGGGTCGGCCTTGGATCCATAGTAATGTTATAGTTCCCTCCACCTTACATCAGTGTCTGAAATATGTCGACACTGATGGAAGGGTCAGGACGGTGGTCGCAGATAAGCAACCATTCAAAGGGTATGAGAATTACTTCACTGATTCTCTCCTTTATGGTAACGAATCTGACACGGAACCATCGATCCAAGGCACGGACAGCGGAGAAGATGCTGATTCCGAGGCCGGATTCGATTACAATGGCGGTTTTGTTTTAAATGACATTGTACCCTTTGTAATCAATCTTGACGATGAACAATCGTCAGATGGCGGTTGTAACTGGCAACTTGCTGATATTGAAATAAATCATGATTTAGAGTACTCCTTGTCTCTTAATGATGCGATAAAGGGATTATATGATAACCCAGATTTATGTATGCCGCTCCGATCATCTTATGTAACGAAGAGAAGTCTCCAGCATTCTTTCGGAACAACCCGAATTATTCCTGCCAAGGTAGGGGGACAAAAGGAAGTGATTTATGGTAAAGGAGAAAATCTTCCGTTGCCAGATCATTTCCTAAGTGAAGATGAAGATGATGACAAACCTGGTCAGCATTTGTCTAAATATAGTCCGGAAGCGCGCAAGCTCATGGAAAAGCAGGGGTACGATTTCACACTCGGAGAAGGTTTATACTTCGATCGAGGATCCCGTATCCCAGTCAAAGCGGCATACGTACCAAAAGGAAAACCCGATGACTATTACCGTCACAAGAGAGGCTTAGGCTATGTCTCATCAGATGACGAATGTGGTTGGCAAATTATCGATCAAATTGCTAACAAAGCTAAGGATGGGTACTTGCCAGATTCTTCAGCTGAGGATTCCGACACAAGTTTGGGAGAAATGTTCAAAACCTTAATGTCAAACATGACTACAGCTGATCCATCTACGTTGGAGGATGACGATCAAATGCCAACGTGGGAAGACCCATGGGTTCATCACCTAAACATGCAGTACGGTGATAGGTTCGAACAGAGAGAACCACCAACCGAAGATGAAGTAGTCCAAATTAATATGGGCAATGAGGCCAATCCAAAGCCCATATTCATCAGCGGTAGTCTTCCTCCAGATGAGAAGGAGGAATTAATTGCCCTGATCAGAGAATACATTGATGTCTTCGCCTGGAACTACGAAGATATGCCAGGACTCGACCCTAATGTGGCAATGCACCGCCTTGACATCAAGCCGGATGCCAAACCTGTCAAACAACAGCAAAGACGGTTTCGTCCGCAGATTATGGAAGCCATTGAGGCAGAGGTTAAGAAGTTGATCGATTCGGGATTTATCCGAGAAGAACAACATCCAGACTGGTTAGCCAACATCGTTCCCGTCATGAAGAAGAATGGCAAAATCAGGATTTGCATCGACTTCAGGAACCTGAATGAAGCATGTCCAAAAGACGATTTTCCTCTCCCAATCACGGATGTCATTATCGACAATACATGTGGATTCGAGAGGATGTCCTTCATGGACGGCTTTTCGGGGTATAACCAAATCAAGATGCACCCGGATGACGAGAAGCATACAGCGTTTAGAACACCCCTCGGCGTCTTCTGCTATACGGTGATGCCTTTCGGTCTGAAGCAACTAATCTATTTTCTGTGTAACCCTGACAGGAAGTATGAAATTAGATGTCCAATAATTTTGAACTCCTAAGATCACACTCTTGATCACTTGTATCCTCCCTGCATATGAAAGGTTACTATGTATTAGCCACCTCTGAAACTGACTTGAGATTTTATCCAACAAAGGATTGTAATCAACATATGTTAACCTCTTACAGATAAGAGGAACCCCCAGATACTTGAAAGGGAGAGAACCTTCTGAAAACCCCAGAATATTCTTGATTTCTGATTTGGCAATATCATCCACTCCTCCAAAGTATATAGAGCACTTGCTCAGATTAGCTTCTAGTCCAGTTGTATCACTAAATTCCTTCACATTCTGATAAAGTTTCTGGATTGAATATAAGTCTCCTTTGGCAAAGAGAAGCAGATCATCCGAAAATATTAGATGGGATAATTTGAGCTTACCACACATTGGTTGATATCTGAACAATCTATCCTCCTTTAAACTCTCTAATTTCCTGGATAAATATTCCATCCCCAAGATGAAAAGATAAGGTGAAAGCGAATCCCCTGCCTTAAGCCCCTCTTTCTATCAAAATAACCATGAAGTGAACCATTAAGAGATATAGAAAATCTAGGAGAAGAGATGCATGCCATGATCCACTTGATCATCACTTTTGGAAATTTCAGCCCTTCAAGCATCTTCTTCAGAAAATTCCAGTTGATTGTATCAAAAGCCTTTCTAATATCTATATTCAACATGACTCTTGGTGAAATCCTCTTCCTACTATAGCTTTTAGCAAGCTCATGAGCCAAGGAGATGTTACTGGTAATTTGTCTACCTTTGACAAAAGCACTTTGTGCTTCATTTACAATGCTCCCCAAGATTGGTCTAATCCTATTAGCTAGGATTTTGGAAATGAATTTATAGATGCAGTTACAGCAGGATATAGGTCTAAAATCAGAGGGAGAAGTTGGGCAATTTTTCTTAGGTATAAGAGTGATAGAAGTAGAGTTTACCATTCCCAGCAATTTACCATTTTTGAAGAATTCCTCAATAGCCAAAGTCACCTCCTCTCCTATCACCGACCAAGCAGATTTATAGAAAGCTACTCCATATCCGTCAGGTCCTGGTGCTTTGTTATCATCCATTGAAAAAATTGCACTTTTTATTTCATCTTTTGAAATAGGTCTGGAAAGCATATCAGCTTGAGCTTCATTTAAACTTGGCCCAGACCGAATGACCTGAGTGTCTGGTGTGATTGTTATTAGAGCTGACCCTAATAATTCCTTGTAGTATGACACCATTTCATTAGCAATCTCCTCTTGGTCAGAAATTCTCTGTCCTAAGGCATTGTAAAGAACCAACACCTTATTTTGATGTCTATTTGCTTTGATCCTGGAGTGGAAGAAGTTTGTGCACCTGTCCCCATGAACACTCCAATTAATCCTGGCTTTTTGTTGCATAAAAGATAGTTCACAATCCAAGAGTTTGTTGTATTGTGCAATACATTCCTTTTCCTTCTTAATGCAATCTGGATTGAGAGGGCTATTTTGCAACCTTCCCTGAGCCTCTTCAAGTTCCCTTCTAGCTGTCAGGACTTGTTCACTGATATTAAGGTAATGCCTCTTATTAATCTCCTTAAGATCTCCTCTCAGCAGTTTGAGTCTCATACACACAGCATACATTTTATATCCCTCTACTCTTGTCTGCCAAATAGCAGACATAGTAGGTATAAAGCATTCATGCTTAGACCACATCTTAAAATACATGAATGGTTTCTTCCCTTTAGAGTATTCCTCAAATAGTGATACCAAAGCAGGTGAATGGTTAGAGAAATTAGGAAGCAAGAATTCAACCTGGCTAGCATTGTACATGTGAAGCCATGCATAATTTTCTAGAGTCCTATCCAGTCTACACCATACTCTAGATTCATGATCTTGCTTATTATTCCATGTATAGAAGCATACAATTGTTTTTAGCTTATTTAAATGGCAATTTTCTATAAATTCCCTGAAATCTTTGGTGTCAGATTCAGAAATTATTGTACCTCCAATCTTTTCCTCACTATTCATGACAGTGTTGAAATCCCCACATAGGAGCCAAGGTTCATTCCTCAATGATTGTTGAATATTCTTCAATTCAGCCCATAACTCCTTCCTAGCATCCATTTGGTTAAAAGCATAGATTGATGTAATTATAGATTTCACTCTCCCATCCAAGGAACTAACTTTGCATGTGATACTTTGATCTGATATATTAATGCTTTGAACTCCAAGGATATTTGAATCCCACATAATTAATATTCTGGCTTTCCCTTGATTACTGGCATTAGAAATCCAGTTCTAGTTACCAGCCATTTTCTTTACTACATTCTGAATCTTATTATTTTTAATTTTTGTTTCAAGCAAGGCTATATAAGAGAGCTGATACTTAGATAGAAATTGCTTAACCAAGTGTTGTTTAGAGGATTTGTTTAATCCTCTAACATTCCAAAAGGATAAATTCATCATTTGCCTCCCCCTCTATCTGTAGAGGGATCAATATCCACAATATTCAGATAAGAAAAAGAATTTCTAGGAATGATATCCTTGCTCTTTTTACCATTTTGAACATGAATCCATGAGCTATCCTCCTGTGTGGAGCAACCAGGACTAAAATTATCCCCTGTACCATTTCCTTTGACATGCACCACATGCACAGACCTGTGCACTGCCTGCTTCTTAGAACCAGTGGAGCCTTGAATTGCAGACTTTACCCCATTCACAGCAATCATCTCATTGATCTGATTTACCTGATAATAATTATTTTCAAGACCATTTTTTTATCCCTATTATCAGAAATGTGCACAGCCAGCTGCCCTCTGTGCTCAGTTTGCTGACTACATTCATGTCCAGCAGCTTCCATCAGACTAGTATTTAAAATCTGCAAATCCTTCTCCTGTTCATTAGTAGCATTCACTGTATTAACCTTTTCCATCTCTATATTTCTAGGTTTTTGATTTTGGTTTGCTTTGGGATCCATCTCTGTGTTTTCACAAGTCTTCTACATGTTTTTGTATCATGTCTAACCTGCTTGCACATATCACACCACTTAGGTTTTAATTCATAAATAACCTTCTGACAGTATTGTTTCCCTATTGGATCTTGGATGGTGATCTGGTTAGGTAGGGGTGATGACAATTTAACCTCAACTAGCACCCTTGCATAAGCCAAATGCTGTCTGTTAGCAGTCAGTCTATCAGTTGTAATTGGACAGCCTATAGTACTAACAATTTTAGAAATGCTTTTAGCATTCCACAGGTTAAGCCTTAATGATGGGAGTTGAATTCACATAGGATAAACACAATCCTTTATTTTATTAATTTCTTCTCCATTAGACCATTGTTTCAATAACAAAGGTCTTGAACCAAAAAACCAAGGTCCTTTACTCAAAATCTCATTCATCTCATCAATCCTCTTGAATTTGAACAAAAATAGACCAGGTTTGAGAAGGCACACTTCTGGCAACACATTCTTCCATATTCTTTGCACATAATTTTTCATAGCTTTAAATTTGACATTCAATCCCATTACCTATCCAAATAGTGAAGATTGCCAAATTGAAATATCATCATTCCACTCCTCATCATCAAAAGAAACTGTTTCTTTGTTGACAGAGGGCACATAGCTCAAATTCATCCCACAACCTAGCTTCGTATTGTCAGAAAATAGACTAGCCCAGCTTTTTCCAAGTTTTCCCTCTGTTTCATTTGAAACCAGAGGCACTTCAGTTTGCATTTCATTTTATGAGACTCTGATTTCTTCATTTCTCTTACCAGAATTCAATATAATAGTAGATTTCTTTTTAGTCAGATCTGTATTCAAAGAAATGGATGAATTCATCTGGAAGTCTTGATTTAAAAATGAATCATCCTTATCTTTTTCTTTATCCATTTCATCTGCCCAAGAAACCCTGACCGATCTACTAGTACCAGGAGATTGACTCACCAAGAACTCCATTAGCAGGAGATTGACGAAGAACTCCAATAGAACTAGGAGATTGATCAAGAACTCCATTAGAACCAGAAGATTGAAGTTTTCTAAGATCCCGAACGCCATTAAATCCAGGAGAGTGAGTCTTACCAAGATCAAGAACACCAGAAACACGATCATACTGATGATTCTGGACAAATCGATCAACAACAGGAACTCGATCATGCTGACGATCCTAAATAGAATCAGGAACTCGAACACACTACAAATTGTTTGAATTCAGCACTTCAGCCATTGATCGAACTTTTTTATCCCCTTTTGGACTAGTAGATCCCATCTCAATGAAATCTTCATCATCTTCATCACTTTGAGCCTCAAGATGATCATCAGAGATCGTCAGAATCAGCTTAGAAGCTCTCAATCCAATCTCTAAGATCTTTTTTCCATTGCTTTTCTTCTTCTTAGCTATCAAAAACACAAAATTTCTCAGCGGGAGCGCAAGATAGCATAACAAGATTCACCCGCTATCTTACACCTTCAGACCGCCAAAATTGGTTGTTATGTCTAAACCCCTCACTTTGCTGTTGCTTATCTCAGGCTCTTTTTTTTTCTCTCTTGTTATGAGAGTTGTTAAATTAAGAACTGATTATTGAGTAATGAAGTCTTATGCTAATATTAAGACCATTCTCATTAGGCATCATTCTTTTCTTTTGAAGGAAGTTGAACATGGGTCTTTGTCTTTCAACTTTCTTCTTCTAATGGTACAAGATTGATTTGTGGCAAGGCAACGGGCTCATGGTTATTTTGGAGGCGACCTATTTTTATAGAATCATGGAGTGTAGAATCTAACCTAGATGATTGTATGAGAAATGATTTTCCTCTATGGCTTCAACTACTTGATCTAAAGCTTAACCTATGGATTGTTGAAGTTTTGTAAAATTTTGCGATGTTGGCAAGTCTATTCGCACTAACAAATCAATTGTAAGTATGGACTCTATGCTAGAGTTCTTGTGGAAGATTTGATGGCCGTCTCTCTTTTGCCAGTCAATGCGGGAAATTTTAGGTCCTAATAATATTTTGATTATTGACAACACTGCACATCTTAATTGCTAGAAGTCAACGGATAGAAGTTTACATCGGCATAAAAAATGGTGTATTTCTTTTTGTTCTTGACTAAAGTCTTAATGTAAGTGCCCTTTATGATCTAGTATGTTGATAATTTGCATTTTAATAACTTGAATGTGTAACAACTCAGTGACACACAAGGCAAAAGTATAAAGTAACACACCAAATCCTACTATTAACATATCAATAACAAATTCAGTGGAAAAATATGATGGGAAAATGCAAGGACTGATAATAATATTTTACTCAGGAAAAATAATTTTTAGAGGATAATATATTCTTTAATTTTCTTTAGCATATTTTAATTTGCAACACACATACACATACACAAATAAATAAATATGTACTACTATGACTCTTAGACTTCCTACAAAAGACTCTTAAACTTTCAAACAATATTAACACATTCATGCTTCTGACTCCTCAAATAACTAAATGACTTTTTCAATTCCCAAGGCTATTAATTAAGTTTACTTTCAACATTCTCCCTTAAATTTCATCCTTTAATCATGTCGAGCTTGCTTTGCAATGAAGTAAACACATCATGCTTCAATTGGTTCGTAAATATGCTTGTTTGCGGTGAAAGTTGATTTCTTCATTGCTATCGAATCTATTACAACTTTAGTCGTTACAATAAACTCGAATGAAATAAAAAGTTGATCTTTTTATAAGATCTCCTTACACAATGAAAAGAAAAAAGTTTACAACTTTATCAAACAAACGCAGAGATCGTTTATCGGTCTTCTGCTTGCGTGGGATCTTTGCCTGTGCCGGGGTTTATCCGTGGACCACCATCGATCAGATCTGATTGCTGAAAAATTGGGCAGAGCTTCGTCTATCCGCGAAGGGATCGAGAAATCGTAGCTCTTATCTCGACGAAGCGAGATAATCACTCTTCTTAAGATTACCACAACGGGATAATCTTAAGGAACTGATCCGGGAAACTGTAGATCTGACGAATCTCTCTCTCTTGCGTTGAAGAACTGGATCCGATCTCTCCTCCTCCTCTCTAAAATCCGTGCACCTTCAGTCTTCAATCTGGCAGGGCTTTGCCTAATCTCCAAAATTCCTGATCCCCAAAAAATGAGGCCTAAGGCTTGTATTTATAGGCTTGAGGGGTTGCGGAGCGGTTAAAACAATCTTAAGGCCCAAATCTGACTTGGAGACACCCTAGGGTGTCTCCACTTGATCCGAGACACCCTAAGGTGTCTCAGTTTGGGCCGAGACACCCAAGGGCGTCTCGGCCTTAGCCGAGACACCTTCTGCTGTAATTCCTTCGTCCGGATTCGGATTTGAGTGATTCGAAATGCGTTGGAAAGCTGACGAGGAGTTCTATCAGCTTCGATGGTTAGATCATCTGTTGAACCAATGAGACACGAAGGGTATTGTTCTTTTTGTAAACATCACGGGGCTCCTGATTAACCCGTACCTTCGTTAGTTCACGTAGTTCGTCGATTCACTTCAATCGTTCATCGATATCAATCGAACTCCTGTGAACCGGATAGTGATGTTCATCGTTCCTTAACACCGAACTGTTCGTGGAGACCTATAGGCAATTTTTGATGCCTACAGATACCCCCTCCAAAGCGTTCCAGACTCGTTTCTTTTATAGAAGAGGCTGGAATACTTTGGATATGATTGGTCCAGCCTTCAGTCGGCGTAAAGGACTTGTAGTTAGCTTCAACTCTTGGCTCCTTCAATTTTTGGTCTATTCAATATTTTGACGAATAGCCGAAGTTCTTCCGGCGCTGCGTTTATCGTCTGGCCATCGTCGGAGTCTCGAGTCTATTACCAGTGAGTTGAGTTTGGCTCGTGTCATTGACTTTGAATTGACTATCTCTGTCATATTGTGCTGACTTAGGGTTTCAGATCACCGTGTGTTGATTTTTGGTCGCAACGCGTTGACTGGCGTTGACCTAGGGTTACGCGTTGACCCTAGGGTTTCGAATGTCGAACGTTGAATTTTTATCGTAACGCGTTGACCGGCGTTGACCTAGGGTTACGCGTTGACCGGTGTTGACCCTAGGGTTTCGAACGTCGAATGTTGACTTTTTTGTCGCAACGCGTTGACTGGCATTGACCTAGGGTTACGCGTTGACCGGCGTTGACCCTAGGGTTTCGAACGTCGAACGTTGACTTTTTGTCGCAACACGTTGACTGGCGTTGACCTAGGGTTACGCGTTGACCGGCGTTGACCCTAGGGTTTTGAATGTCGAACGTTGACTTTTTGTCGCAACGCGTTGACTGGCGTTGACCTCGGGTTACGCGTTGACCGGCGTTGACCCTAGGGTTTCGAACGTTGAACGTTGACTTTATGTCGCAACGCGTTGACTGACGTTGAACTAGGGTTACACGTTGACCGGCGTTGACCTTAGGGTTTTGAATCGTTCGGTGTGGATTAGTGTGGATTTCATCAAAATATCCAACAACCGATAAAAATAGGCAAATTCGGGCTTGAAAAGGACGTTTGTGAGCATACGGGGATCAATCGAGGACTGAGACACCCGTGGGTGTCTCTACCTTGGCCGAGACACCCTTGGGTGTCTCAGCCAAAGCCGAGACACCCTAGGGTGTCTCGGTTCAAAAACCGAGACACCCTTGTGTCTCTCTCCTCTCTTTTGCATAATATTCTTTTTCCCCTTTTGAACTTTCCTTTTTGTTATTTCCTCTTTTGTTTTCCCTCCTCTTTCCAAATTTTCAAAACTCCTTCTTCTTTCTTTTATGCATACACCATTGTTTCCCTCTAAGAAACCCATTAAAACTCCTTTTTTTAAACCCTCTTAAACTCAAGACAATTTCGGATTTTGGTGCTTCCCCTTGGCCGAAATTCTTCTATCCTCAAAGCTAGGATTTTTTTTCTTCATCTTCGAGCTCAAGAGAGACCACTTGATTTGGGTAAGTTTCCTCTCACAAACTCTTTCATTTTTTGATAAAGATTGAAACTTTATGTTTATAATGAGGGTATGCCACGAATTCGCATGCAAAGATTATAGCTTTTTGTTCTCATGAGTTAAAAGCTAAGCTCTTTGATGATGGGTTGTGTATGCACAACTATTTGGGGGTTTTATGCAAAACTTGCAATATGGCCGAAATTTGGGGGACTTTTATGCAAAAGTGGAGTGAAATTTGGGAATCTTATGTAAAGGTGGACTGAAATTTGGGGTTAAAATCCCACACCCATTTGGCCAAACTAGAGGGGTGTTTGTATGTAAAGAATCAATGTTTGTTTGAGGGGTTTATTTGCAAAAAGCAACCCACAAAGTGTAGAGGGGTTTATTTGCAAAAGGGCTGAAATTTAGGGCTGAAATTCCAAAAGTTTTAGACCACAAACCCATGACCAAAGCTTTGATAAAGGCATGCGGAAACTAAACCGAAATTTGTGGAGGGGTCTTTTTGCAAAGTTGGCTAAATTTCACAAAATGGTTTATTTGTAAAATTAACCAAAATTGTGGGATGTTGGGGGTGCTAGATGATCAACTATGATGACCATGACCCAATTCGAGCGTGTCCTTGACCCGAATTTAGCCTTGAACACGAGGGGTATTTTGGGTATTTCACCAAAATTTACCGCAAAATGACAATCATTATTTTGTATGCACGAAATTTGTAGGTTTAATTAGACTTCAACTATAAAATCCTATTTACTCCTAGGACTTTAGTTCAAGTTCCTAACTTCCCTTTTAAATTTCGTGTATTCATATTTTAGATTGTACCTGACTTGTTGCTTTTCATTACGGATTTTCGATGTCTCCACGTCGACCTCGACCTCCTAGGAGTCATTCTCGTTCGCAGCATAGCGAGGAAGAAGTTCCCACAGCATCCTCCCCTCCAGTGGCATCCTTTTTCGGGGGTGAGAATCTTTATTTCTGTACCCCTGATTGATCCCTTCGCGGGTCATTAAGGAAGAACCGACATCCTCCTTCGCGGGGATTGAGGTTTCAGGATATTGGTGGTTCTGTTACACCCTCATTTGGCCCCTTCGCTGGTCATTCGGGAAGGGTCGACACCCTCCTTCGCGGGGGTTGAGGTTTCAGACTTGTTTTGCTTGGCCAATTCAAGTCTTCTGGTATATTGGGGCGATCTTGTGTCGTCTTACACCTTATAGGTCGGTGTATGTTACCACGTTATTTACATGATGATGCATATCGTTCTTCCAATGTAAGACACTCAAAATCGTCTCTCCAATTACCCCATGAATGATCTTATCTCGCTTTTTATGAGATGGATTTACTTCATGGATGATTTTCTGACTCTATCCTTGCTTTGTCGCAGTCGAGTTCCCCACGGGCAGTCTCCCTCCTCATGCTACTACTGGTTGTAGCGGGGAAGTCTTCTCCTCGGCTTACATCAGGCAGGCTATTGATCCACTCCCTAAGTTTGACAGAGATCGTTCTGATGAATCCTGTCGTTTGATACGGGATGGAGGGTGTCATTGCTTACGCCAGCTGATTACGGATGCTTCTTTTACTACGGATTCCGTTTCTACTCAGGCTTTAAAGAAGCCCAGTTTTCTGTTCGGAGATCATATTGAGGATCCTGCTAAGTTGATTCTTACCGAGGAGCATTGGTTGAATCTTGATGAAGGAGCTCTCCTGTATATTCCCTCCATTCCTCGTCAGTGTTCTTTCACTCATTTAGCGGTATTGGCCGTATCCCTGGCGCAACCTCCTGAAACAGAACAGTTTGTTACAGTGAGGACTCACCAACTCCTAGTGCCGATCTATGATGAAGAGGACGAGGAAGAAGGTATTAAGGAAACACACTCAACTCAAGTTAAGTTTGAACCCCGAGATTGTCGTTTCCCCATCATTGATTACGTCTTGCATGGAATCCTACCAGAAGACATGAAGGAAAGAGAGTCAATCCGACGAAGAGCGCCAAGATTCTACTATAATACGGAGAATCGAACGCTATACCGCAGGGGGTACGATGGGTTGCTAGCACGGTGCTTATCAACTAAAGAAGCTGAAGAAGTTCTTAGAGAGGCACATGAAGGAGAGTGTGGCGCACACCAACCTGCCGCCAAGCTTTATGACCGTATCAGAAGAATGGGATATTTTTGGCCTTTAATGATGAGTGATGCGATCGCGTATGCCCGAAAGTGTCATGCGTGTCAAGTACATGCAAATTATATGCATCAACCCCGGAGCACCTGCGTCCTTCGGTTACGTCTTGGCCGTTTGAGACCTGGGGAATGGAAATTGTTGGTCCTATAAATCCCCCGTCAGTTAAAGGTGACCGGTTCATCTTGGCAATTACCGACTACTTCTCCAAATGGGCTGAAGCGGTTTCGCTCAGAGAAGTTAAAACGAGCAACGTCATTGCATTCATCAAGCACCACATCATCTATCGGCATGGTGTCCCGAGACGAATCATACATGACAACGATCCTCAATTCATCAGCAACGCCTTCATCAGGTTTTGTGAAAAGTTCAAAATTCAGGACATCTCGTCAACAGCTTATAATCCCAGCAGCCACACAATTTTTTTTTTTGCGGTGAAAGTTGATTTCTTCATTGCTATCGAATCTATTACAACTTTAGTCGTTACAATAAACTCGAATGAAATAAAAAGTTGATCTTTTTATAAGATCTCCTTACACAATGAAAAGAAAAAATTTTACAACTTTATCAAACAAGTTGATCGTTTATCGGTCTTCTGCTTGCGTTGGATCTTTGCCTGTGCCGGGGTTTATCCGTGGACCACCGTCGATCAGATCTGATTGCTGAAAAATTGGGCAGAGCTTCGTCTATCCGCGAAGGGATCGAGAAACCGTAGCTCTTATCTCGGCGAAGCGAGATAATCACTCTTCTTAAGATTACCACAACGGGATAATCTTAAGGAACGGATCCGAGAAACTGTAGATCTGACGAATCTCTCTCTCTTGCGTTGAAGAACTGGATCCGATCTCTCCTCCTCCTCTCTAAAATCCGTGCACCTTCAGTCTTCAATCCGGCAGGGCTTCGCCTAATCTCCAAAATTCCAGATCTCAAAAAATGACACTCCAGGGGCTGAATTTATAGGCTTCCAGGAGATCCGGGCGGTTAAAACTGATCGAAAACCGTCAAAAACACGACCCAAGTGCGAGACAGCTCGGGGTGTCTCGCACCTGTGCGAGATAGTTTGTACCCTCTTCAGTATTTTGGCTCTAATTCTTTCATCCGAACTCGGATTTGAGTGATTCAAGATGTGTTGGAAAGCTGACAAAGAGATCTACAAAGTTCATGTTTTGAGTTTCTTCAGATTCTAACCGGATCATGACCAAAAGTTCTCCACAAGGTCCGAGACACCTTTGGGTGTCTCGGCCAGGTCCGAGACACCTTTGGGTGTTATGACCTCCTAGATGGGTTGGAAAGATCAAAAAAATATATACAACTTTCCTGTTTTGAGTTTCTTCAGATTCAAAACGAATCATGATCAGGGTGTCTCGGCCAGGTCCGAGACACCTTTGGGTGTCTCGGCCAGGTCCGAGACACCTTTGGGTGTCTCAGTGCTATTTTGATCATAACTTCCTCATATGACCTCCAAATGACCTGATTCCAGATGGGTTAGAAAGCTGACAAAAATATCTACAACTTTCATGTTTTGAGTTTCTTCAGATTCAAAACAAATCATAGTAAAAACAGCTCCACAAATTCCAAGACACCTTTGGGTGTCTCGGCCAGGTCCGAGACACCTTTGGGTGTCTCGGCGTTATTTTGGTCATAACTTTCTCATATGACCTCCAAATGACCTAATTCTAGATGGGTTGGAAAGATGACAAAAATATCTACAACTTCTATGTTTTGAGTTTCTTCAGATTCAAAACTCAAAACAGCTCCACAAGTTCTGAGATACCTTTGGGTGTCTCGGCCAGGTCCGAGACACCTTTGGGTGTCTCGGCGCTATTTTGGTCATAACTTCCTCATATGACCTCCAAATGACCTGATTTTAGATGGGTTGGAAAGCTGACAAAAATATCTACAACTTCCATGTTTTGAGTTTTGGAGAATTGGCGAAGCCCTGCCGGACTGAATTGCCAGGTCTTGTGTTGAAGTGCTCGATCACTCTTCAGTCCGGCAGCGCTTATCCAGTTTACCAAAGCTGACAAAAATATCTACAACTTCCATGTTTTGAGTTTTGGAGAATTGGCGAAGCCCTGCCGGACTGAATTGCCAGGTCTTGTGTTGAAGTGCTCGATCACTCTTCAGTCCGGCAGCGCTTATCCAGTTTACC
>NC_033795.1:52253771-52361271 GCF_001876935.1 Asparagus officinalis
GGCAGAGCTTCGTCTATCCGTGAAGGGATCGAGAAATCGTAGCTCTTATCTCGGCGAAGCGAGATAATCACTCTTCTTAAGATTACCGCAACGGGATAATCCTAAGGAACGGATCCGAGAAACTGTAGATCTGACGAATCTCTCTCTCTTGCGTTGAAGAACTGGATCCGATCTCTCCTCCTCCTCTCTAAAATCCGTGCACCTTCAGTCTTCAATCCGGCAGGGCTTCGCCTAATCTCCAAAATTCCAGATCTCAAAAAATGACACTCCAGGGGCTGAATTTATAGGCTTCCAGGAGATCCGGGCGGTTAAAACTGATCGAAAACCGTCAAAAACACGACCCAAGTGCGGAGACAGCTCAGGGTGTCTCGCACCTGTGCGAGATAGTTTGTACCCTCTTCAGTATTTTGGCTCTAATTCTTTCATCCGAACTCGGATTTGAGTGATTCAAGATGTGTTGGAAAGCTGACAAAGAGATCTACAAAGTTCATGTTTTGAGTTTCTTCAGATTCTAACCGGATCATGACCAAAAGTTCTCCACAAGGTCCGAGACACCTTTGGGTGTCTCAGTACTATTTTGGTCATAACTTCCTCATATGACCTCCAAATGACATGATTCCAGAGTGTTGGAAAGCTGACAAAGAGATATACAACTTTCATGTTTTGCGTTTCTTCAGATTCTAACGGTATCATAGTAAAAACAGCTCCACAAATTCCGAGACTCCTTTGGGTGTCTCGGCCAGGTCCGAGACACCTTTGGGTGTCTCGGCGTTATTTTGGTCATAACTTTCTCATATGACCTCAAAATGACCTAATTCTAGATGGGTTGGAAAGATGACAAAAATATCTACAACTTCTATGTTTTGAGTTTCTTCAGATTCAAAACGAATCATGATCAAAACAGCTCCACAAGTTCTGAGATACCTTTGGGTGTCTCGGCCAGGTCCGAGACACCTTTGGGTGTCTCGGCGCTATTTTGGTCATAACTTCCTCATATGACCTCCAAATGACCTGATTTTAGATGGGTTGGAAAGCTGACAAAAATATCTACAACTTCCATGTTTTGAGTTTTGGAGAATTGGCGAAGCCCTGCCGGACTGAATTGCCAGGTCTTGTGTTGAAGTGCTCGATCACTCTTCAGTCCGGCAGCGCTTATCCAGTTTACCAAGCTTGATTGATGTCGACAAACGCTTGAAGTGAATCAGTGAACTATGTGAAGCAACAGAGTTTCAGAATAACGAGGATACAAATTGATCGGGAGCCCCGCGTCGCTTACAAAAGGCGCAATGCCCCTCATGTCCCAGTTGACTCCACAATGATACAATCATTGGAGCTTGTAGATCTCCTCGCCGTATTTCCAACGCACTTTGAATCGTTCAAATCCGAGTTCGGATGAAGAAGTTACGGTGAAAACGAACAAACAGGCATAACGGAACGTCTCAGGCTGAAGTTCGGATGAAGAAGTTACGGTGAAAACGAACAAACAGGCATAACGGAACGTCTCAGGCTGAACTGGGACACCCGAGGTGTCTCGGAAAACGAACAAACAGGCATAACGGAACGTCTCAGGCTGAACTGGGACACCCGAGGTGTCTCGGAACTTATGGATCTATTTTGACCATGATTCGTTTTGAATCTGAAGAAACTCAAAACAAAAACGTTATAGATATTTTTGTCAGCTTTCCAACTCATCTGGAATCAGGTCATTTGGAGGTTATATGAGAAAGTTATGACCAAAATAGCACTGAGACACCCAAAGGTGTCTCGGACCTGGCCGAGACACCCAAAGGTGTCTCGAAACTTGTGGAGCTGTTTTGACCATGATTCGTTTTGAATCTGAAGAAACTCAAAACATAGAAGTTGTAGATATTTTTGTCAGCTTTCCAACCCATCTGGAATCAGGTAATTTGGAGGTCATATGAGGAAGTTATGATAAAAATATCTACAACTTCCATGTTTTGAGTTTCTTCAGATTCAAAACGAATCATGGTCAAAACAGCTCCACAAGTTCCGATCAGGTCCGAGACACCTTTGGGTGTCTCGGCGCTATTTTAGTCATAACTTCCTCATATAACCTCCAAATCACCTGATTCCAGATGGGTTGGAAAGATGACAAAAATATCTCCAACTTCCATGTTTTGAGTTTCTTCAGATTCAAAACGAATCATGGTCAAAACAGCTCCACAAGTTCTGAGACACCTTTGGGTGTCTCGGCCAGGTCCGAGACACCTTTGGGTGTCTCAGCGCTATTTTAGTCATAACTTTCTCATATGACCTCCAAATGACCTGATTCTAGATAGGTTGGAAAGCTGACAAAAATATATACAACTGTCATGTTTTGAGTTTCTTCAAATTTAAAATGAATCATGGTCAAAACAGCTCTACAAGTTCCGAGACACCTCGGGTGTCCCAGTTCAGCCTGAGACGTTCCGTTATGCCTGTTTGTTCGTTTTCGCCGTAACTTCTTCATCCGAACTCAGATTTGAACGATTCAAAGTGCGTTGGAAATCCGGCGAGGAGTTCTACAAGCTCCAATGATTGTATCATTGTGGAGTCAACTGGAACATGAGGGGTGTTGCGCCTTTTGTAAGCGACGCGGGGCTCCCGATCAATTTGTATCCTCGTTATTCTGAAACTCTGTTACTTCACATAGTTCGCCGATTCACTTCAAGCGTTCGTCGACATCAATCAAGCTTCTGTGACTTGGATAGTGACGTTCATCGTCTTCTCTTAGCTTTGAGCTGTTCGTGGAGACCTATAGGCAATTTTCAACGCCTACAGATACCCCCTCCAAAGCGTTCCAGTCTCGTTTCTTTTAAAGAAGAGACTGGAATACTTTGGATGTGATTGGTCCAACCTTCAGTCAGCGTAAAGGACCTGTAATTAGCTTCAATTCTTAACTCCTTCGATTTCTAGTCTATTCGATGTTTTTTGATGAATAGCTGAAGTTCTTCCGGCGCTGCGTTTATCATCTGGCCGTCGTCGAAGTCTCGAATCTAAAACTGATGAGTTGAGTTTGGCTCGTGTCGTTAAGTTGACTCAGAACTGACCCTATCCGTCGCATCGACTCTTTGATTACAACGTGTTGACTGGCGTTGACCTAGGGTTAGGCGTTGACCGGCGTTGACCCTAGGGTTTGGGACGTCGTACGTTGACTTTTTGATCACAACGTGGTGACTGGCGTTGACCTAGGGTTACGCGTTAACCGGCATTGACCCTAGGGTTTTGAACGTCGTGCGCTGACTTTTTGATCGCAACGCGTTGACTGGCGTTGACCTAGGGTTTCAGATCGCCATTAACACAGTTTATACTCGTGCATTTGCTGGAGTATACACAGTTTAAGCTCTTAAGGTATTGGAGCGTGGCGGTCCTAAATGTCGGAGTTACAGGACCAACTATGAAAGTTGATTCCTCTGCACGTGTGGATCTTATCTCTAAGTGATTGGATGTTCGAGTCACGAGACCAACTGACGGAGCTGATGCGTCAATGACTCGTATTTATAGAATTTTTGGCAAATTCTCAGCCATCAATGGGTTTGATGAGCCTTTACCGACTACCGTTTGAGTCGGGCTAGCATGCGGACTATTTATGTCCGTTCCGCATGTGACGTTAAGCTAGAAGAGTTAACCCTTTTAGCGCTACGATGTTGAATACGTAGACTTCATCTATCTCCTGTGGAAAGACTAAACAACAATGTGTATCAGACGTTGACTTAGGATTTTTGGCAAATCCTCAGCCATGAACGGATTTGATATGCCTTTACCGACTACCGTTTGAGTCGGGCTAGCAAGCGGATTGTTGAAATCCGTTCCGAATGTGACGTTGTGCTAAAGGAATGAACTCCCTTAGACTTGATGCTACGACTTCGAATACGTAGACTTCGCCATTATTACGGGAATAGGCTACCCGGCAACGCGTGTTAGGCGCTGACTTATCCTTACTTAGGATTCAGGATAAAAATCCCCAGACTCGGATTCTGGTTTCTTCTTCAATCGGTAAAAGACTAAACCGGCAACGCGTATTAGGCGTTGGCTTATCCCTGCTTAGGCTTCGGGATAAAATTCTCCGTGCTTGTGAAGCACGGATTTTGGCGTTATTAATAACAACCTGCTATAATATTGAATATGTGGGCTTTTGTCCTTTTTATGGTTAAGGACTAACCGGCAACGCGTATTAGGCGTTGACTTATCCCTTCTTAGGATTCGGGATAAAATTTCCCGTGCGTGTGAAGCACGGATTTTGATGTTATGAATAATAATCTACCACAATGTTGAATATGAGGGCTTTTGTCCTTTTTACGGTTAAGGACTAACCAGCAAAGCGTATTAGGCGTTGACTTATCCCTACTTAGAATTCGGGATAAAATTCCCCAGACTAAATTCTGGTGTCTTTTTTAATCGGTGAAAGACTAAACCGGCAACGCGTATTAGGCGTTGACTCATCCCTACTTAGGATTCGGGATGAAAGTCCCCAGAATTATACTCTGGTGTCTTTTTTAATCGGTGAAAGACTAAACCGGCAACGCGTGTTAGGCGTAGGCTTATCTCTATTTAGGAGTTGAGATAAAATTCCCCGTGCACAAAGTGCACGGATTGGAAGTTGGGAATTGTGTCTTTTCTCAGAGTAAAGACGGACTGGAAAATGGAAGAGGAAGAATTTTATATTCTATCTCCCGACACTGAAGAAGAAGAATTTTATATTCTATTTTCAGCTGGAAAGGAGACTCGAGGTGGGATCTCCACCCCCAGAATCCGTGTAACAACCGTGAATTTTGATACGTATTTAAATAAAATTTTCTAGTATTTAAAATAATATATTATATTTTATTAATACTTTTCCTAATTTCTGGAAAGTCCCTCATTTATTGAGGAGAAAGCCCAATTTCGACCCTAACTTTTATAGGTTTGGTGGAAAAAGGAAAAGATGGAAGTCTTTCGTTTATCGAAAAGGATAACTCAATCTTAGTCCTAACTATCTGCAGGTTTGACTAAGTAAAGTTGGAGACAATCCTAACTTTTATAGGTTTGATTGCTCAATTGAAAGTGGACCTCTCGTTCATGAAAGGAATCGAGAGGAGAATCTGGTTGTGGCCCTAACTTTTATAGGTTTGACCAAGGAAGCAGTGGAAGTGGGAGTTTTGAGACGATCTTACCTTTTATAGGCTTTATCGTTCAATTTGAAAGTGGACCTCTCGTTCATGGAAGGAATCGAGAGGGGACTTTGGTTGTGGTCCTAACTATAGGAAGGTTTGACCAGGTAGACAGTGAGAGTGGGAGTACAAATCATAGTGGGGGTTTAGTGTTTATCACCTTGTTCGTAATTATCGGGTTATCCCTAAGAAAATTACATATAGCGTTCTTCTGGGAACTTCCCATTACATGAATCATCCACCCCCAGCTTCTTTCTTGGAACTGGGTCTGACTTTGTACTCCGTTACATGTCCGGGTTATCCTTAAGAATATTAGCGTAACATTCTCCAGGAACTTCCCATCAACGGTAGGAAACAGTTTAGACTCATATACCTATTGGAGTATCAGGGAGCAGTTTAACCTCATATACCGATTGGAGGATTGAGAAGCAGTTTATACTCGTATACTCTTCGGAGTATTAGAAGGAGCAGTTTTTACTCTTATACTTATCGGAGTGTTGCCGTTCTTATTTGGCTTATCCTAGCGTTATGACGCTGGCTTCAACCAAGGTTTGGATACTATTCTTTAAAGTAAAGCAAGCCTTGGTGGGATGAAGGATCCTCCTGTGGTACGCGCAGTACTTCGGATCTGCAGTATTGTCAGCTTCCTCTTGATTTGTGATGGGCGGCAGCTTAATCTTGTTGTTTTTAAGAAGGGTCTCGAAGATGGCTGGAACGTCTTCGTCCTTGAATGAGTACTCTTTTTGGAACCTCGGATCCAAACTATTCTGCTGTCTTCGGAGCTGGTGTTGTGACGTTTGATTAACGTCAAATCAGTTTTCAAGAGAAGTTTTTCTACAACAAGAAGAGGCTTTCAAATCTTATTGAGATCATCATTTCCTCAGCTCTTCTTATTCATTGAGAAGTTTTCTAAACCCATTCTTATATAGCTTGTTATTTCACTTTCAATTGATTAAGCTATATTCATTGAGTTATATTTATTGAGTTTCATTCACTATTATCACACACACTTATTGAGCTTTATATTCTCATATTATATTGTGGGTTGTGGTGTGGGATTTAGTGAGTGTGAGCTTCATTGTGTTCTCACTTGTTAATTGAGAACAAATCATTGTATTTAACTTTTATTTGTGAGAATCACTTGTAATACACTTGTACACCGAGAGAAGTGTGAGGAGAGAGAGACGGGGTCAAATCCAATAGGAGTGGCGTCGATTGACGAACCTAGGGAGAGGTTGTAATCGAGCACTTGAGGAGGAGGACACGGGCTAGATTCCTACACTTAGTGTGTAAAGTGTGATTGTTGAGTGATTGTGTAGTGTGAGAGTTTTCGGTGAACTTGTAAACCGAGTGTGTAGAAGTTCCGGCTTCCAAACCGGATTGTGATAGTGGATATCTCCTCGAGGTGAGGAGCGGGGACGTAGGTCGTGGGGACCGAACCTCGTAAACATATCGTGTGTTTGTGTTTTGCTTGTCTCACATTTTATTTGTGCATATTCTTATTATTCTTATTGTTCTTATTGTTCATATCTATCTCTTGTAAGAACATATTGATCAACATAATTTTAATTGCTATTAATTGGGATTAGATTAGCATAAGACCCTAATCACCCCCCCTCTAGGGTCTAACAATTGGTATCAGAGCTTGGTGCTCTTTGATTTAAGGACTAACCGCCTTGAGTTAAAGATCCAAGTTATTGTATTAGTGCTAATCTAATTTTGATTAATTGTGCTTCTTGCATTTCATCTCTATGGATATGAATGATTCATCTTGCTTAGGATATGCTATTAATATTGCTCCTCGTTTGGATATTTTCCCCTACGCTCAATGGCGCATTAGATTCAAACTTTTTGTTCAATCTAATCAATTTGATTTGTGGGAAATTATTGAGGATGGTTATGTTATTCCCATCTTGGAAAAATCCAAATGGTGTGATAATGATAAAAGATTGTTTAACATGAACAAGCTTTTGCTAGGATTTTTGATTGGCGCTTTTCACTCATCGTTTTCTAACAAACTTGCTAATTTTGATAGTGCTTATGCTTTATGGAAACTTATTGAAGCACATGAAGGAAAATTGGAGGCTATTCAACAAGCGTTGGAAAATCCCGTTTTGAGCTCTAAGGAAGCCTCACCCCATGTACAACACCACTAGGTAGTAACCCTAGTGAGGTATGCGATAGCGATGATATTCTTACTTTTGATGAACTTGCTCTTGAATTTGAAAAATTACACAATTGCTATATTAATGTAAAGAGTAAGTATGTTAATTTAAAATCCACTCATGAAACACTAGCTATTAAGTTTAATTTTATTACAAATGAAAATATAATTCTTAAAGAATGCAATGAAAATTTGAAAATTAAAAATGCTAGTTTGCTTCATGAAAAGCGTGATGCGATGTTAGAAGTAGATAAGTTGAAATCTATGATGAGTAATCTTGTTTATCCTACTTCTAATAGCAATGCTTGTATGCACAATGATGAGTTGAATCAAATGAGAAAAAGAATATCTACCTTAGATTCAACACTAAAGACTTGTATTGCTAATAATAAAAAGCTTATGGACGTATGTGCAAAGTTCAATGTCAATTCTTCTAAGAAACCTATTCACTATGCACATATGTATGACAAAATTCACAAATGTTCTACTTGCGGTCTTAAAGGCCATTTAGCTCAATTTTGTCATAATGCACCAAAAATTGACAAGCCTACACATGATTGTGCATCCCATCAAGCTTCATCATCACATACTCATGTACACACACATAGTGTAAATCATAAACATGCTTATGTGTACAAATGTGATTATTGTGGTCGTGTTGGCCATTTGGCCATGTTTTGTTTCGATTTGAAAAGAAATTCTCGTTTGCAAAATAATTACAAAGGAAAATCTATTTTTGCAAATGAACCACGTGCATTCTATTTCGGTCAACGTAAACCATTTAAACCTCTACATTGCACAAATTGCAATCGTATGGGTCACGTTTACAATTTTTGCTTTGATCGTATTGGTGCACAAAATACGCTCAAACGGGTTCATAACCCTAGGGCCTTGGATTTAAATGATAGGGGTCATGTCCCAAGTTCTAGTGGTACCAAAATGATTTGGGTACCAAAAAGACTTATATAGTATTCTTTTTAATGATTTGTTTTTGTTTTGTTCTGTCTTTGAAAAATTTCTTTTTGGCTTTGAATGACAAATTATATTCCTTATGTCAAAATAAATTATCTACATGTTTTCTAATAGATAAAATTACTTTTATATCTTATAAAAACTTTTTAGATTGTAAAACATATTTACAGAAGGGTTTATAGTGAAAAATATTTCAAAAACCATCTTTTATGTTTATCTGCAATTTTATCCTCTTTCGGTCGACCGACCCGGTCGACCGACGGTTATCTGGAAGCATTCCGGTCGACCGAGTCGGTCGACCGAAATTAAATCACGTTTACAATTTTTGCTTTGATCGTATTGGTGCACAAAATACGCTCAAACGGGTTCATAACCCTAGGGCCTTGGATTTAAATGATAGGGGTCATGTCCCAAGTTCTAGTGGTACCAAAATGATTTGGGTACCAAAAAGACTTATATAGTATTTTTTTTAATGTGTTGTTTTTGTTTTGTCTTTGAAAATTTTTTTTTGGCTTTGAATGACAAATTATATTCCTTGTGTCAGAATAAATTATTTATATGTTTTTAATAGACAAAATTACTTATATACATATTATAAAACTTTTAGTAGTTTGTAAAATATTTCCAAAAGAGTTTATAGTAAAAATATCTCAAAATATCTCAAAAATCAGGTTTTTACTTATTACTTTCTTTCGGTCGACCGACCCGGTCGACCGACGGTTATCTGTAAGCATTCCGGTCGACCGCGTCGGTCGACCGAAATTGAATTTCTCAGCAGCGAGGTTTTCGATTTTTTTTTGTTTCGGTTTTTATCGGGTTTCTGTTTTTAGACCCGAACTGATCATCACCGCTCATCCCTCCATGAATCAATCCCAACCGTACTCTCTTCATCTCCTTGATCCGATCCTTCTCCTTCTCCCCATTTCGTCATTTTTCCCAAAGTCACGAAAATTCTTCACGGTCGCCTGGCTTCATCGACCGAAATTTTCATCCTTCATCATTCTCCGACAGCTTTGCTAGGTAATGATCTCCTTCTCATCTGTTTAACCTTATTTCATTGTTCTAGTATAAATTCTTCCTAATCTAGGGTTTTTGTTCTAGGGTTTCTTGTTAATTTGCTCTATATTGTTTTATGTTACAGGACATTGCAAATTTTCTCTAATCTTTTCAAAACCCTAACTCATCATGCCTCCCAAACCCTCCAAAAAGAGGTCTAAACCCGAATCTAGTTCCTCCTCTGTAAAAGCCTCACATTATGAGGATTATCTGTTGTTTAAACCTCTTGTTAGAAAATATAGGGAACTTTGTAAACTAAAAATTCTCCCAACTAGGTATATCAAGTATCCTGAACTGGCCATCTATAAAACTCAGTCTCTTCTTCATAATGTTGGGTTGGATAAATTGTTTGATGAAAGTCTTAAAGTTCCTTATTATCCTTTCTTAGTTTATCTGTTTTATGCTAACATGTCCACATCATCCTCTGCTGATGGCAGCTTGACCATTTCCTCTTCTGTTAAAAATGTGGCAATAGCTTTTACTGCCAACGAACTTGCGGGGATTCTTCAAATCCCAACAAGTGACGTTGAACTTAGGTCTATTGAGCTTAGTGATCCTTCAGTCAATCATCAAATGTTTTCACCTGGATGCTCATATCCTATGAACAATAATTCCCTTAATCCCATTGCCAAACTAATTGCTAGAATTATTGCTCATAATTTGATTCCCAAGACTGGGAGTTTTGATCACTTCGCCTCTGACAAGATTAATGCTGTTTATGCCATCTTTGCTGAAATCAAAGTTGATTGGGCTACCATCTTTATAAATAACATGGCATCTAAACACACCAAGTTTCTACCATTTGGTTCCTTTTTCACTCTCATTTTTCAACATTTCAATGTTGACCTTACAAATGAACCTAAGGTTGAATCCACAAGAGATTTCTTTGATAAAGTTTCCCTTTCCAGAATGCATATATCTCTTGACTCCACACCATCTTCTCACTCCCGTTCTAGAGCCTCGACCTCTTCCACTTCTTCCACTTCTGAGATTTGTGACCGTCTTGATCGTCTTGAGACTCGTGTCACATCTATTCAGAAGGACGTTAGGACTATTCTTTCATACCAGCGTCAGTCTCTCGGGATCCCTTCTAATTCTGAGTCTGATTCTGGTGAGGATTCTGCTGATGACTCAGATGGTGATGGTGGTGGTGATGATGGTGGAGGTGGTGATGTGATAGTAGTGATGATGTTGGTGGAGGTGATGTCTGATTTGAGCTTCGTCATGTGATGTTTTATATGCTTTCTTCTGGGTTGTAAAACTTGATAACTATGTTTTATTTTGAGTGTAATAACTCTATGATGCTTTGTGGAACAAGTTATGTATGGTTTTGTGTGACTTCTTATGTAGGATTTGCTATCTTGTGAACCAATCTATGTTTTATGCAAAACTATAGTGATTCTAATGCTTATATGATATTTTGTGGCTTATTGTGTTTAGTTTAATTCTTGTATGACTCAATGCACATTCATGACTTGATGTGTGGTAAATAAGTTGCTTATCATGAGTTTTTGTATTGTTTAAGGCTTTGGTATATTTATGCACATCTATGCTGCTTAGATGATGATTTATAATTACCTATGCTAGTTTCTTTTTTTTTATCAATACATGATTAAGAAATAGTCATGTTTTGCTTACAGAATTTGAGTTACGTGTATCATTGATACACATGTTTGTTGAATAGTTGTCAGTTTAGCTCCTGTATATATACTCTATTGATGTCATCTAGTCTATTTGACAGGGGAAGTTTTTGACATAAATTTCTTTACTTCTCTTATCTATGCTTATAAGCAGGGGGAGCATTGCTCCTATCTTTCATTTTTCCCTCTTTTTGATGTTGTCAAAGGGGGAGAAAAACTACCACATATATAGCTTACAAATTAATTCTGTTATATATGATCATGTGTGTTGTGTTTTTATATATATGGTCATGTATGATTTATTCTTGTGTTGGGTTATATGTGGATTATCAGTGTATACTTTACATTCATGTATAAATTGTTTGCCATCATCAAAAAGGGGGAGATTGTTGACCCTATAGTTTTGATGATGATTTGACAAACAATTTATTACTAATACGTTTTTCCAGTGTTTTGTGTTTATGTTCTCTTTTCAGGTATTTCAACACAGCGTTAAAGATTCAAGTTCATCTGCGTGGATTTACCTAGGTATTTGTTTAGTTTACTTACATATATGGTATGATGATATCTAAGCTCAATATATATACACTTAACACGATTTTTGACGTTTTATATCATATAGATGATTTTTCTTAAAACATTGTTAAAATATCTTTATCTCTTGTTTACAGCTCTCTCACGCTTTGCTATATACATATAATTTATGCACAATACATATATGAATATTTACAAGTCCTATTTCAAATTTCACTTTCATAAAAATACAGGTTTTCTAAGCATTTTTCAAAAACAGGTAGTTTTCACAAACGAAATTTGTTTTTCCAAAAATTCCTTTTCAAACATGTTCATTTCATCATTTATAAACTTTCCCCAAAGTTTCACTATTTTTGGATATGAATTGATATTTGTAACGATTTCTCAAAACTGACCCAAAACCTGTCATTTTTCACATATCAGATTTCGGTCGACCGATACGGTCGACCGACGGCTGTCTGGTTTCTGAGAAACTTTCTAGTGTTTTTCCGGTCGACCGGAATTTAGAAGTTTTCTAAACTCTTTCCTATATAGCTTATTATTTCACTTTCATTTGATTAAGCTATATTCATTGAGTTATATTTATTGAGTTTCATTCACTATTATCACACACACTTATTGAGCTTGATATTCTCATATTATATATTGTGGGTTGTAGTGTGGGATTTAGTGAGTGTGAGCTTTATTGTGTTCTCACTTGTTAATTGAGAACAAATCATTGTATTGAACCTTTATTTGTGAGATTCACTTGTAACACACTTGTACACCGAGAGAAGTGTGAGGAGAGAGAGACGGGGTCAAATCCAATAGGAGTGGCGTCGATTGACGAACCTAGGGAGAGGTTGTAATCGAGCACTTGAGGAGGAGGACACGGGCTAGGTTCCTACACTTAGTGTGTAAAGTGTGTTTGTTGAGTGATTGTGTAGTGTGAGAGTTTTCGGTGAACTTGTAAACCGAGTGTGTAGAAGTTCCGGCTTCCAAACCGGATTGTGATAGTGGATATCTCCTCGAGGTGAGGAGCGGGGACGTAGGTCGTGGGGACCGAACCTCGTAAACATATCGTGTGTTTGTGTTTTGCTTGTCTCACATTTTATTTGTGCATATTCTTATTATTCTTATTGTTCTTATTGTTCATATCTATCTCTTGTAAGAACATTTTGATCAACATAATTTTAATTGCTATTAATTAGGATTAGATTAGCATAAGACCCTAATCACCCCCCCTCTAGGGTCTAACACGTCTTCATCTTTGAATGAGTACTCTTTTTGGAGCCTCGGATCCGAACTATTCTGCTATCTTCGGGACTGCTATTGTGACGTCTGTTTAACGTCAATAACTGTTGCAGGTGTCTTCCCTTCATTATGGGAAACGAGACCCGGATTCAGAGGGTTAGTCATTGGTTGGCATCTTTCAACCTTCCTCCTTCTAAGGAATCGTTCGGCTTGCTCTCCGCGCGCCTTCAACTCTCTCCAGGTATTGAGTGGTTCTACTCCCATAACGTCCAAGATGTTAATGAACAAGTTGTTATGACAGGTTTGCAAGACGAATTCCTCCGTGACGGGATCCTTACAGTTCATTGCCTGATTGCGAAAGCGTTTGATGAAGGTATCCACCGACTCTCCGTCTTTTTGTTTCTCATCGAAGAGTGTCCTGATCGATACTTCGGCATCATCATCGAAGAAATGAGTGAGGAACATGCTTTCCAGGTCCTCCCAGCTATTGATGCTTCCGGGCTTGAGACGGCGGTACCAATCGAAGGCGGGCCCGCGAAGGGTGCCAACAAATGAACGGACTATCAGAGGCTCGTTGCCAGAGATCATACCCAAATGGGACTTGAAGTAGATCAGGTGCTGAAAGGACGAGCTCTTCCCGTCGAACGGCGTGAAGTTGATCAGGTTGAACTTCGCCGGATACGGGATCGAATCCCACTCTTTCGGGTAAGGACATGGAATGCCGGTCTTCTTTACCTCTTGAGCAGACATTAAAGCATTAATTTTGCTCTCGAGATCCTTCATCTTTTCGTACTCATCTATATCCTGTTTTGGACAGTTCTTGAGAGGAATAATGGGGCCACCCCCAGCATTGTCATCTTTGGTGGGACCACCCCAGTATTATTGTCCTTAGTGGGACCACCCCCAGCGTTGTGTTCATCCATATCTGAATCGCTACCCGCTTGGTTAGCAGTGCTGCGACGGCTGGACTCACCTAGCTGATTCGACAAAGCTCGAATTTGTTGGTCGTGTATTTGTCTCATCTCCTGCATAGCCATTTCCATCTCAATCTTGAATGCCTCTTTCTGCTTGGCTATGGCTTCCTCAACCATTTTGGTTACTTGCTCGGTGTTGACCATGAACACTTCCCGAGCTTGTCCTATGCTAGACGTTGTATCATCAGAGGCGATTGCGGAATAAGAATCCGAGAGTTCGTCATCGGAATGAATTCCTTCATGGACATCCTGGTAATCATTATGTCCAACGGTTTCTAGCTGAAGCTGAGATGTTTGTTGGGTTATTCCCGAACTGACTCTTCTTCCTGGAGAGAAATTAGGGTTGGAACCACTTGAAACAATCGGAGATTTTCCCTTATTGACCATGTTGATGGTAACTTCTGGGAATTCATCATCTCGAGCAACCGATCCTCTTTGGTGGAAACGCCTTGATTTGGGCTTCGTCGTTCCATCGGAGATTCTCTCGAATACCGAGACCCTCCGCAGAGCGGTCTTGGGGCAGCTACATGTTGATAATACTGCCCTGATAATTTTGATACACGGATAGTGAGAGCCCGCTTCCCGGGTACTTTTCTTTCGAGATTTATTCGTACCCCCAGCCTGATAGTACAACTCATCGACGTTGCGGTCGGAGTAACCTATCGGCTGCTTACATGGATTCTCAGGTATAACGTGTTCGTCTGTCTGACGTGTTTTCCTCTGAGTAAACATTGCCTTGTTGGCATCTGCAGGAGTCACACGTTTGGAATCACACCTTTGTGAGGGTGAAACCTTAACGAGCTCTTGGTTTTCTGCACGCACCCCCAAGCGGGCTGTTGTAGAAATTAATTTTTTAGGAGATCGCATACGACCCCTAGTCCGGATGTTTGCTCGAAGCTCCTTTAACGGTCTCAAGCTTTCCTTAATAGGTGCTTTGCATCGATTCTCGGGTAGGGCACCGACACGATCCTTCAATGGTATTCTAGATTTGGAGAGACCCACGCTGTCATAGGGCTTCACCGGAGGTGCGGGATCAGGGTCTGGAGTTGACGAAGGCCGGAGAGCAACGTCGCCTGCTTTTGCCTTAGGCGCTGATTTAGCTTTTGGCACCCAAACTTGTTTGGATCTCGGCGATCTCTTAACTGCCTCTTCCTTTTGCATTTCCTGTACTTTTCGCACAAGGGTCCGGGCATGCGCAAGCAAGGCGCGGCGCTTCTGGATTCGCTCCTTGAGAGTAGAGCGGGTTCTTTGGACACGAACCCATTCGTTAATTAGAGATCGAGAGGAGGATTCTGATGCTGGTCGTGGCGACAGATTAGCCACTTGGTGCTTTTTGAGCTCCAGATCTGCTTGGTAATGGAGTCCATCCATCTGATCCAAAGCCTTGGCGAATTGGCGCGCGAGGCATTGTCGTTTCCTTTGACGTGCTCTCTTTGATAGAGTTGGCGCGCCTTCAGCAGTCGACTCCTTAATCGTGAAGGAGTTCAGATCTACAGATCTGGTTTCATTGGATGTCGGCGGACCGTTGCAAGGTACGACTGTAGCATCGGCTATGGGGAGATTAATTTCTTGGTTCTTCAGATCTGGAGACCGACGGATTTTCTGGGAGGAGGAGGCCTTCCTGCACCTGCAAGGAGAGGCAGATCTGGAGGAGGAGGAGGAGACATACTCCTCGAACTTCTGCTGGTCGAACTCGTATTCGACCTCTTCGAGCACTTGGATCTTGATCATCGGCTGCGGCACGACAGCTCCGGCAGCGAAGCTGTTAGCTCCCACTGTGGTCGCCAGTTTGTTTACGGTGAAAGTTGATTTCTTCATTGCTATTGAATCTATTACAACTTTAGTCGTTACAATAAACTCGAATGAAATAAAAAGTTGATCTTTTTATAAGATCTCCTTACACAATGAAAAGAAAAAAGTTTACAACTTTATCAAACAAACGCAGAGATCGTTTATCGGTCTTCTGCTTGCGTGGGATCTTTGCCTGTACCGGGGTTTATCCGTGGACCACCATCGATCAGATCTGATTGCTGAAAAATTGGGCAGAGCTTCGTCTATCCGCGAAGGGATCGAGAAATCGTAGCTCTTATCTCGGCGAAGCGAGATAATCACTCTTCTTAAGATTACCACAACGGGATAATCTTAAGGAACGGATCGGGGAAACTGTAGATCTGACGAATCTCTCTCTTTTGCGTTGAAAAACTGGATCCAATCTCTCCTCCTCTCTAAAATCCGTGCACCTTCAGTCTTCAATCCGGCAGGGCTTCGCCTAATCTCCAAAATTCCAGATCCCTAAAAAATGAGGCCTAAGGCTTGTATTTATAGGCTTGAGGGGTTGCGGAGCGGTTAAAACAATCTTAAGGCCCAAATCTGACTTGGAGACACCCTAGGGTGTCTCCACTTGATCCGAGACACCCTAGGGTGTCTCGGTTTTGGCCGAGACACCCAAGGGTGTCTCGGCCTTAGCCGAGACACCGTAGGGTGTCTCGTTGGTCCGAGACACTCCATTGAGGTGTATTCATCCGCTTCCGCTGTAAATTCTTCGTCCGAACTCGGATTTGAGTGATTCGAAGTGCGTTGGAAAGATGACGAGGAGTTCTATCAGCTCTGATGGTTAGATCATCTGTTGAACCAATGAGACACGAAGGGTATTGTTCTTTTTGTAAACATCACGGGGCTCCTGATTAACCCGTACCTTCGTTAGTTCACGTAGTTCGTCGATTCACTTCAATCATTCATCGACATCAATCGAACTCTTGTGAACCGGATAGTGACGTTCATCGTCGTTCCTTAACACCGAGCTGTTCGTGGAGACCTATAGGCAATTTTCGATGCCTACAATGTTGACCATCTGATCTTGCAATTTCACAAACTTGAGCTTGACTTTCTTGTTCTTCACTTGATCTCAGATGAAATGATAACGAGTATCAATATGTCTGCTCATTTCATGATCAACACAAATCTTGGTATGATTTTCTTGTCCAAACTGAACATCTTTGAGCAAATTTCTCAACCAAAGTGCATGAGTGACACCAAATAATGCAGTAATATATTTAGCTTCACAAGTTAAAAGAGTGACTATCAACTACTTCTTTGAAGACAAACTAAAAGCTATTTCGCCAATAAAGAAAAGTAGCCAGTTGTACTCTTTTGATCATCAACATCTCCAACCCAATTTTTATTAGTGTATACAACAAGTTTAAAGTTGTTAGAATTTGAATAAAAACAAACCAAGAGCTATTACACCTTTGATGTATCAGAGAATCCTCTTTGCTAGCAACAAGTGTGAAGACCTCTGATCTTACATGTATCCGCTGACAAGCCTAGCACCATAGAGAATATTGGACTTCATGTAAGTTAGATAGTGAATACTACCAACCAAGCTTTTGAAATAAGTTGCATCAACTTTATATTCAACATGAGTACTCATATGACTGCTATCCTTCATATTGAACTTATCAAGAATTATCTTTGCATATCCCTCCGAAAAGATAAAAATTCCATCTAGATTGCTTCATCTCAATGGCAAGATAATAAGACAATAGTTAATGTCTGCCATCTCAAACTCACGAACCATGGTGCTTTTTAACTCCTCGAACATGTGTGGATTGTTTCCTAAAAAGATTAAATTATCTATACAAAAGCATACAATAAGAATATCTATATCTTCATTTACCTTGGTATATAAGGCATGCTCATAAAGATAACTAGAAAAATTGTGAGCTTGAAAATATTCATCAGTTTTACTATTCCAAGCTCTTGGTGCTTATTTCAAGCCACGAAGAGCTGTCTTCAACTTCAATTTCTTTGATTCTTCTCCCTTATTGATGTAACCAAGAGGTTGATCTACGTAGACCTCGTCTTCAACAATACTATTTAAAAATGTTGATTTCATATCAAGCTGACATATTAGCCATTTGTTCTGAGTTGCTAAGGTAGCCTTATAGTTTTAGCACAAGCTAATTGAGAGAATACCTCATCATAGTTAATTCTAGCCTTCAGCTTGTAGCCTTTGGCAACTAATCTCGCCTTATTGCTCTCAACTTCTTCTTTTGTATTATTCTTCTCTTTGAAAACCCATTTAACTTCAATTACTTTCTTACCTTTTAGAAGTGCTACAATTTCCCAGGTATCATTCTTGTCGATAACCTTAATCTCTTCATCTATAGCCAATCTCCACCTTGGATCTTGAACCATTTCTTCAAAGTCTAAAGGCTCACAACCAGCAAGTAAGCAAAGTATTGTTAAATCATCTTGATTTTTAGTTGCCTGATATAACTCCTTCAAACTCTTGAAATTTTGAGGTTGTGAGCTTGATAATGAAGAGGATGATGCTGAATAAGTCATCAATTGAGGCGAATGAGGTGCGGTCAGCGATGATGTGCTCGGCAATGATATGGTTAGCCATGATGGAGTGGATATCAATGTAGTATATGATGGAGCATCTTTCTCAATCTCAGCCTCTTCATTAATGAAAGTAATCAACCTATTACAAATTTCTCTATTGCTCCAGTCCTTTGATTTCTCTTCATCGAATTGAACATCTCGGCTAGTAATGAACTTCTTGCTGTACAGATCACACATCTTGTAAGACTTAATTCTTGAATCATAGCTGATTAATACATATGGAATAAGCCTCTCGTTGAGCTTAGTTGTCTTCTGTTCTTGAACCTAAGCATAGCCAATACTACTGAACACATTAAAAGTAGCTCACATTCTATTTGTAACTGGTGCAAGCTTCTCGTGGAGTAATATTTTTGAGAATCTAAGTTGGAAATCAGTTGAAGATGTAGACTGCATAGTAAACAACTTCAGCCCAAAAATTTTTGGGCACCTTCTTACTACTTGACATACTTTTCACCATATTCAAGATGGTGTGATTCTTCCTCTTAGCAACACTATTTTGTTGTGGAGTGTAAGGAGCAGTCTGAAAATATCGAACTCCATGTTCTTCACAATATACTCCAAACTTCTTTTAAGTGAACTCTTTACCTTGGTTTGATTTGATAGCTTTAAGATAAAATCCATTCTCTTTTTTTGCAGTAGCTTTGAACTTCTTAAACATAGAAAATACTTTAGATTTAATCTTTAAGAAGATACCCAAGTCTTTCGAGAAAAGTCATCAGTGAAGTAATAAAATACCTATTCTCACTAACCAAGGTTAAAGTAATCGGTCCATATACATCAGTGTGTACAAGTTGTAGCAGCTTCAACACATAAAATGAAGCCTCCTTTAGGAAGTAGCTGGTGATGCTTTCCCGCTAGACATCCTTCATAGAGTTGCTCAAGAGGATCAATTATTGGTAACCTTTTTTCTAAGCTTTTATCAGCCAATGTCTTCAGAACATCAAAATTTAGATGCCCAAATCTCAAGTGTCATAGTCAAGTAGGATCATTGATACAAGCCTTCAAAAATTTCAGATCTCTACCTTGAAGGTTTAGCATGAATATTCGACTCTTCGACATCTACACTTTTGCAATCAATCTACCTCTTTGATCTCGAAGAGCAAAACTACGCTCGTTCGTATGAAAATCACAGCCTTTTTCTAAGAATTGTCCCAAACTCAATATATTTCTATTTATTTAGGCACATGCTAGACATCAGTGATAAATTTATCTTCTCCATTCTTGAGGTGAATAAGAATTTTACCTCGACCTTTCACTAGAATCTTTGAGAAATCTTAAAAAGTCACATTGTCATTCACAAATTTGTCCATGTTGATGAATATACTTCTCTTGCAACAGATATGGTTTCTAGAGCTAGTATCAAGATGCCAAATGTCCTCCTTATCACCATCTCTTTTGATTGCTAATAGAAAAATATTGTCATCATCTCCTTTCTTGGCATAATTCATCTTCTCTTTAACTTGATTGTAATAAAAGTTAGAAGAGTAATGGACATACTTCTTACATTTAAAGCACTAAACTGCTGCTCTTCGTCCGACTCTAGTATATCTTTCATGTCCACGGCCTCTAAAAGACTTTGAATTTATCTCTCTCTTAAAGGTTGGGTGATGTCCTTTGCCCTAGGTCCACATTCTCCACTTCGTAATCTTCCTTGAAATCCTCCACGCTACGGTCACCGTTATTTTATTCTTTTGAATATTCTTGGCCATCCTTCAAAGAAAACTTAGTTTGAAGAGATTTCTCTTTCGGTTCATTTCTCTTACTAAATCTCTTCTCATGAGCATTTAAGGAACCCAAGAGCTCATCAATCATCATCTTCTCCAAGTCTTTTAACTCTTCGATGACATAAATGATATAGTTAAATTCTTGAGGAAGCGATCAGAGAATTTTTTCCACCACATGAATATCTTTGATCGATCTTCTTGCCATTTATCCAAAGTTGATTCACCATGGTGAAAACTCAAGTGAACTAATCTGAAACTAATTCACTTTCCTCCATCATTAAATCTGTGATCTTCATGTCAAAGCCTTTCACCACAACATCCAAACAATCTATCGATCCTAATAGAGTATTCATTTGAATGCACTAATTTTCATAATTTTCTTTGGTGAATTTAGGAGCAACAAAGGGGATCATTCCGTTGAAATTTATCTTAGCTCTATTACCAAATTGATAATAATATTTTTCCTAGGATAAAGAAGAATTTGGAGAAGGATAAAATATTGTTTAATTTCTTTGGCATATTTCAATATAACACACACACATACACACTATTACTACTACAATAACTCTTAGACTTCTAAACTAACTTCCCAACAATATTCATGGAGTTTTGCTACAGGGCCCTAAATATGAGACTAATAAGGGGGACAAGTGAGGTATCCCCCTCCTATTGAATAATGAGTTGACCATCATTAATGGTGGCCAACTTATTATCTAATCGGAGGGTGATACCTCACTTGTCCCCCCTATTGGTCCCATATAATGATGGTCAACTCATTATCCAATTGGAGGGGAACACCACACTTGTCCCTCCTATTGGTCCCATATTTTGGGTTCTTGAGAAAATTTTCATATTCATGCATCTAACACATTCATGTATTTAATTCCTCAAATAACTAAATAACATTTTCAAATTCCAAAGTAATTAATCAAATTTACTTTCAACAAAAGGCAAACCTAGCAAAGCCTGTATCCCACTTTCATATAAAGTTGGGCAGTGGGCTTTTATGTGTGCATGAGCATGGAATGGCTTCAGCTTGCAATGAAAGCATGACAGCAAATAGAGATTTGATGTGCATATCTTTCCACCCAAAAGAAGCCTACTAATGATTCTCCATCAGAGAGGCCTTTCCAAACATTGATTTTTTTGGGTGAACATGCACTTGCCTTCTCATCAACCTCTATCCTAGGGGCCAAGAGGAACTTCAACCGTACAATATATCCCTCAGCTCCCCCACAAAAGTTGGGTGTATATATTTAGGTCTCATGTTAGCATATCTGGGTATTTTTCACTACACGGGCATCAATCCATTTAGTAGCATTAATTTCGTTGATAATATAGAAAGTATCTAGAGAAATAACTTTTATATTTTAAAATAATATAGTAAAAATAATAAGTTTGGTGTCTCTTCAATTGTTCTTTTGTTCGAAATGATTTCCTTCTTTAGAAAATTGAAGTATTTTATCTGGAGGAACAAGGTCATAATCATCTTAGTCTAGAATAAGTTTATAAATTATAACATTTCCATGCTAGTCACTAGATTTATAAGCTTGAATCTGTTACCTCTCACGATCCAATTTTATTATGTGTTTTTTGTGTTGTGCCTTGCTGCCAACAAAAAAAATAGATATTTATAAATCAATGATCTCATTGTTGGAGCCTCATGTTGTTCGAACTATATCAAAAATTCAGAAGTTTTGTTTAGTTAGATGTTGTTTATAATATAAAAATATTATTGCAAGAATAAAATAAGCTATAAATAGAGGTATTGAAACTACGCAAAATTCAAGAGTGTTCCAATGTGAAAAGTTGTGAACAACATGTGGTAAAAACTTTTGTTGTTTCAACTCCCACCCAACCAAACACGCCCATAGAGTGGGAAGAAAAACCAAATCGATATTTACTCTTCTAATTATAAATGGTTATTTTTGTTTGGCTAAATTGCACTTATATACCTTATCGTTCTCCAAAAAAGCACTTATATACCCCAAGTTTCAAAATGGAAAAAAAAAGCCCAAGTTGTTCGCCATGTAAATTTTCAGCGTTAAATTGAAACTTAATAGACCGAAATACCCTTAAAGCTTTACAGTTACAACTAATTTTCTTAAAATCTCTATTTTTCTCTCTTCTAGTTTTACAATGAAAAATTAGAGTTTTACAATGTAAACAACTTACAGATTGTCATTGGTGGCAGCTGTGTAAATGGCAAACTCAGTGTATCAGAGTTGTGCAGGAGTTTATTTCAGCAATCTGACTTGAAAGAATGGTCAGGAACTGTATGGGGAGGATGGCACTTACCTAAGCACTCTTTTATCCTCTGGTTAGCATCTTAATCAAGACTCTTAACACAAGAGAGGCTATGCAGAATGAGAATTACGAGCTCAAATCAGTGTGTTCTATGCTTAAGGGAAGGCCAGGCAGCAACATGTCATCATCTATTTTTTAATTGTATTTATTCTGCAAGTGTTTGGAATAAGGTAATGGACTGGTTATGTTTCAACTGGAAGTCTTGCAATTGGAACTAAATCATTAACTGGTTCAATAGGAAATTGAGGGGGGAAAGCTACAGAAAGAAGTTGAAGAGGATGGCCTTATCCGTATCAGTGTACATGATTTGGCAAGAGAGAAACCTTAGAATCTTCCAACATAAATCAAGAAGCTCTGATCATCTCTTCAGATTGATAAAAGTTACAAGTATATACAAAAATTTTGAATGATAACATACCACTTCATATGAAAGATTATGTAGGTAAACTGTAATCTTTGAAGACTGAGTTCTATCACCAGTCTCACGAGAACTAATATATTGATGTACTTAATTCTTTATACTTTGGTAATGAATAAAAAAATTTCATTGACCAAAAAAAAAAAAATCTCTCTCTTCCCCTTTCTCTCTCCCAAAGTTCTTGTTGAGGAATACAACGAGCCGCAATTGGCTGTCTTGTTTCTAAGGATTTAAATTTGAGGAAAGTACTCGATTTTGAAGGTTCAGAACTTGGTGATTCGTTTCTAAAGGTAAAGCCACCTCATTTGATTTATTTTGACATAACATGGAGGTCTAGTGAGAGGGGACCGGGATTTGGGTTTACATGGAAGAAGATGAAGAAGAAGGAGGAATGATGTTTAATAAAAAGAAAAAGGTTGATAGAATGGTAATTAATACAATAGAGTAAATTAGTCACATGAGGCAATTCGTGGGAATTTTCACGGAATATTCTCTTTGCTAGTTGATAAAAGATAGCTAATCGAACTGTTTTTTTACAAATTGCGTTACTTTTTTTTTGTTATGTTTTCAAACTTTGGGGATATAAGCGCTTTCTTGGAAAACAATAGGGTATTTAATTGCAATTTAGCCTTTTTTTGTATAACTTTTGGTCTGCTAACTTAGATGAGTTCACATTCGTGAATGAACTCAACAATATGTCAATATATAACAAAAAAGGGACTAACCCCATACGTGATATAATCCATAGGCATTCGTATCTATTTGCAAACCTAATGGTCCCGTGTGTTAACTATATATTTTCCCAAATGAGAAGTTATATATTTGCCTTATTTCTAATGTTCGGTATTCTTTTTTATGATTATTTTTTTTCCCTGTTAGTTGAATATTTGGAATTAAGGTTTTCAATAGGGCCCTATTGAAAATTTTAATATCAATTAGAGCTTCATCTAAAAGTGAGGAACTGTAGAGTTAGCTATACAAATTAATGAATGGAAACAAACATGTCAACATTAGGCTTTAACTAATTTTTTTTCCTCACCATACATATTGTCTCCTGTATGTTCATAAGTTTGAATTAAAGAAAAGTCATACTCAGGTCTATCCGTCATCATCATTAATCGATCATCTTCATCGTCATGAATGCCATGGCCATAACCAGTAACAGAGAAAGAGTAAGAAAGATGGGAGAGATAGAGAGAGATAGAAAGAGAGAGGAGAGAGATAGAGAGAGGGAGAGAGAGGACTACATGTGGACGAATGAATAACATGTCAGTGTCTGCATGTGAGTGTGTGTTGAAATGAGAGAGAGAGAGAGAGAGAGAGAGAGAGAGAGAGAGAGAAAGTGTTTGTGAGTATTTGTGTGTGTGTGTGGAGTAACTTTCTTCTGGGCGTTGAGTTGATGATTGTCAATGCATGCATGAGTTTGTGCAAAGAATCGTGTCAGCTTGAGTGCATTTATTACGAGACTATCTTCCAACCTTAATTAATCCAACCAAGTGCTGCACAAATTTCCAATCGCCCAAAAATATCAACGCAAACACTATTCAAAATCCCTAACAAGATATTAAGTTAATTAAGTAATACAAGGGTTAAAGCATGCTTGATAAATGGTCAAAGTGATATATAAGTTATATTTACAGCTTGCAAGACACTAGCTTATTTTGGTTTATGATCTACCTAAATTATGCTAGGGTATAGTAGCTTATTTTTTGGTGGGTGATGCACAAGGTTTGCCTAAGTATTTTTTGATAGATTTATAAGCCATGTCCATTGTTTCTGGAAAATTTGTAATAAAAAGAAATGAAAGAAAAGTTGATTTGTATTCTCTCAATCTCAATTACAATTTGGATTCCAATTACAAAAGAGAGAAGAATGAATTTGATTATCCCTTTTGTTTAAAACTAGGTTCTTCTTGGTAGCGATGGAGTGTCTCCTTCGAATGCTAATTGCGTCGAATTTGCTCTCCGTTGACGATCCGAACGTCTTGATTCACTGGAACGTGGTCTTCTCCTCATGATTTGATGTTGTGGAGAACTTGCGTGGCAAGTCTTAAAACTCTGACCGAGTTTAGAAGAACTTGCAGAACAAGTTTGAAACTCTGACCGAGTTTGGAAGAACTTACAAAGCAAGTTTGAAACTCTGACCGAGTTTAGAAGAACTTGCAAAACAAGTTTGAAACTCTGGACGAGTTGATAACTCATATCGAGTTTAAAACTCTATGAAAGAGTTGATTTAACCGGAAGTTGGTTATAAGCCAAGGATGAAGAAGCTCTTGTTGCCGACGAATACTCTGATCTCCCCCAAGATAAATGTCGCTCTCCCTTCAAGATGATCTGCCCAAAAGATCAGTTCTTTTCTGCTGAAAATAGGATCAATCCAAGAGCCCCCAAAATCCAGCCTGAACTCCATTAAGTTTCCCACTATTTATAGGGGATTAAGGGGTATAACCGCCTCCTTAATTCGCTCCTAAGTGGGGTTGAATGGAATATAACCGCCCCCTTAATTTGCTCCTAAGTGGGGCAGAATGGGGTGTAACCGCCCCCTTAAACAGCTCTCCAAATAGTGGGGAGAACGGTTTTAAAACCGTTTAATTCGTGCTTTGAACGAGTCAAACGCTAAAAAATAGCGTTCAGGGCCCGAACTCTGCGTTTTTAGACTAAAAACGCAGAGTTAGACCTCTTTTGGTGGTTGAATGCACAGGTCGCGCTGCGTTGTAAATCTAAAACACAGAGTTGGAATGCAGAGATGAACTCTGTATTTTGGACCTGAGATGCAAAGTTGGAACACAGAGATGAACTCTGCGTTTTGGACCTGAGACGCAGAGTTGGGCTCTGCATGGACTCTGCGTTTTGAGTCCACGAACTCTGCGTTTTGACTCTAGAATGTAGTCATGACTTCTGCGTTTTGAGTTTAGAACGCGGGCATGACCTCTGCGTTTTGAATCTCAAATGCGGTCACGACCTCTGCATTTTGAGTTTAGAACGCGGGCATGACCTCTGCGTTTTGAATCTCAAATGCGGTCATCACCTTTGCGTTTTGAGTTTAGAACACGGGCATGACCTCTGTGTTTTGAGTCTTGGATGCGGAGGTGAGCCTCAGGCGGGCTCGGCGAGCTTCAGGCTAAGTCCAATGTTCAGACGAAGTGCAGTCTCACAGACGGACTTCAGAACATAACTTGCTGCGAAGAACATGTCATAACTTTCAAACTGTAGGTCAGAATAGGACGAATTATATATGAAAATCGGCTATCTCGACGAGATGAAGTGATCAAACCCACCCCATAGGGTTTGGTTTGCTCTGTCAGTTTTGCCAAATTCCTTCCGGTTTGAGAGATATCTGCTTTTTAATATGAAGAGACCGTCAATTTGTAGTCTCTTTTGCTAGAGCGTTGCAAAGATCGTTACCTTGTAACCTTCGTTTTGGCTCCTTGAAAATATAAGAGTCGTTAGATTATAACTCCCGATATTGATTATGAAGGCTGTTGATTAGAGCTTTCATTAGTTATTACGAAGGTCGTCAGATTGTAACCTTTATCGATCTACGTAAAAGTCTTCAAATTATAGCCTTCTGGGGATCAGCTATTTGTTGTGATTTTTTAGACAGCCTACAGAACCCTTTCCAAAGTTTTTGAAAGTTCGCGGTTGACTGTGACGAATTTTCGGAATACTTTGGACTCAACTCTGATCTTGGAGCTTATGATTCCTTGTCACAAAGGAGTTGTTCTCTACACTCGCTTCGAAGGCAGCTTGGTTGAAGGGATTTGCCACGCAGGACCTGTATGAAGGTATGCGTCATAATCCTGCTTCTGGAATGCGGGGGTGGACCCATGCGTTTTGAACTTGAGACGCGGAGTTAGCTCTCATGTATTTTTGACTAAGTCTTTGAGACTCGTCTTTAGCTCATCTGTTTCAAGTTTTGGCTCACATCCATTAAGCTGATGGGCCTGCAAACATGCATAGGATTTTTGGCAAACCCTCAGCCATTAACGGATTTGATAAGCCTTTACCGACTACCGTTTAAGTCGGGCTAGCATGTGAATTATTTGAATTCGTCTCACATGTAATGTTGTGCTAAGAGAATGAACTCTCTTAGACTTGATGCTATGATTTTGAATATATAGATTTTGTTATTTTTACGAAAAAAAACTAACCGGCAACGCGTGTTAGGCATAGGCTTATCTGTAATTAGGGATCAAGATAAAGTCCCCCATGCGTGAAAGACATGGATTTTGGTGCTACGATGTTGAATACGTAGGTTTTGTCACTATTTCTTCCTGTATTATATTTTCACTTGAAACACTGAAAGAAAATTGGAAGTGCCAGAGGTGTAGTATTAACTTGGCGTGAAACTTGGTGTGAATTTTCACTTAGAGTGAAATTCAGAAATTTTCTTCACTATCACTAGGATAATTCCAGAAAATCTTTAATCCGCTGAGGATTTTATAATAAAAACTTACTATCCTTATTAAAAAAGGATTAACAAGTTCATTGGGGGGTTTGACTGTTGGAGGTGTGATGTTAACCTAACAGTATTTTATGGACCTATCGCTCTATTGAAGAGAGTCAATAAGTTTATTTGGTCATCAGAGGTGTGATATTAACTTGATGGGAATTTGTTGTGATCGGAGTAACTTTGTGGATTTATCATCCTATTTAAGAGGATTGATAAGTGGATTTTGTCTGAGGTGTAATTTTAACGTGATAAGATTTTATTGTGATCGAAGCAACTTTGTGGACTTATCATCCTATTGAAGAGGATTGATAAGTAGATTTTGTCTGAGGTTTGATATTAACTTGATAGGAATTTGTGGACATATCGCTCTATTGAAGAGAGTCAATAATTTAATTTTGTCAGAGGTTTAGTGTTAACGTGACAGAATTTTGTACTTGTGACTTGCACAAGATTTTAGGAATTAGAGTCTTGCTGGGGAAGATTGTGATTTGAGCAATTTTGAGGACCTATCATCCTATTGAAGAGGATTGATAAGTTGATTGTTACCAGAGGTGTATTGTTAACGTGACAAATTAGGAGTGATGCAAGCTGCATTCATACTCTGTAGTGGTGATGATCATCAGAAGTGTAATGTTAACTCGACGATGTGAAAGATTTGTTACTCTTAATCCAATGGATTCTAAGTAACCAACCCCTAGTCTTGATTAAGACTTAGCAGGGGAATAAAAAGAGGTAGACAAGGCACATCGCCCAGTGGGGGCACTATCCATTAAGTCGGAATAGAAGCACATCACCTGGTAGGTCATTATCTGATGAGTTTGACTATCAGAGGTAATTGTTAATGTGATAGTTTTGTAGACATACACTCCTATTAAAGAGGATTGGCAAGTTGACGGACTATCAGAGGTAGATGTTAACGTGATAGTTTTGTGGACATGCCATCTTATTGAAGAATATTGGCAAGGTGATGGACTATCAGAGGTAACTGTTAACGTGTTAGTTTTGTGGATCTGCCATCCTAATTAAGAGGATTGGCAAGTTGATGGACTTTCAGAGGTAGATGTTAACGTGATAGTTTTGTGGATTTGTCATCCTATTGAAGAGGATTGACAAGTTGATGGACTATCAGAGATAGATGTTAACGTGATAGTTTTGTGGATTAGCCATCCTATTGAAAAGGATTGGCAAGTTGATGGACTATCAGAGGTAGATGTTAATGTGATAGTTTTGTGGACATGCCATCTTATTGAAGAAGATTGGCAAGTTGATGGACTATCAGAAGTAATTGTTAACGTGATAGTTTTGTGGATCTGCCATCCTATTGAAGAGGATTGACAAGTTGATGGACTATCAGTGGTAGATGTTAACGTGATAGTTTTATGGATTTTCCATCCTATTGAAGAGGATTGGCAAGTTGATGGACAATCAGAGGTAGATGTTAACGTGATAGTTTTGTGGATTTGCCATCCTATTAAAGAGGATTGGCAAGTTGATGGACTATCAGAGGTAGATGTTAACGTGATAGCTTTGACGGATTTCGTGTTTGACAGAGGTATTTACTGAACGTAAAAACTCAGAAAATTTATTATTCATAATCCATTAAACTACAAATAAACCAACCCCCAGTCTTGAACAAGAGCAGGGGGAAAAGAAGTAGACATGGCACATTGCCTAGTAGGCCACTATCTAACGAGTTAGACTATCAGAGGTAACTGTTAACGTGATAGTTGTTGGACCTAACATCCTACTGAAGAGGATTGGCTTCAGTGACCGTAGTATCTTCCTCTTCTGACTGAGAAGATTAGGCTTGGTCCGATTGCTCAGGTTGATCCTACTTACTTTGTTCTTCAGATTTGATCCTGACAATAATCTTTTGAGCCTGTTCGCCTTGAGAGATTAGTTATCTCCAGGAATGGCATTCTGTAACCCTCATTTGTACTAAAAGGTTGGTATGCAAGTTATGTCGACAGGTCTCCAGTAAGGTAGACTGTGTCATACCTGACGAACACCAGAGAGCCATGGTTCGGAACCTCTTGACGAAGGCTTTGATGGACTCCCTCTTCTTCTGCTTAGTGGCGAGAAGGGTATGGATGAAGACTTCTGTATCCTCTTCAAAGAATATTGACAGGAAAAGTCTCTCTAGATCTGCCCACTTTTGGATACATCCGAAAGGCAGTTTCCTGAACCATTCAAAGGTAACTCCCTTGAGGGTGCCAATGAACAATTGAGCCAGTATGGCATCGTTTGATATCACATTCCCAGTCTGTGACTTGAAATGATAGATATGTTGGTTCGGTGATCCCGTGCCATAAAAATTTGTAGCGTTGGGACTTCGAATTTTGGAGGATAAGGGGTTGTATCCCATTCGGCAGGATAGGGCTTGGTAACTCCCTCATCTTGGAGCTCGCTTTTGTTAGTAATGGCTTTAAGGTGGGCTTTCAATTCTTCCATTTTAACAGACTGGAGATTCTGCTCGTTCTCCGTCTCTCTTCCTTCATCAGAGGAAGATTTCAGGTTGTAGGCTTCTTAATCAGAAGCAGCACCATCAACCACTTTTTTCTTCCCTTTGCTTGTGTGAAGTCGGGATAAAGACGTTTTTCCTCTTCGGGAGGATTCTTGCCTAGGTGGCGAATCTGTCTTCTGAGACTTGGCCTTATCTGCGACGATTTGATTCATCAGGGCCAAGAGTTCATTGATGGCCTCCTACTGAGATTTGATCATGGCCTCCTGTTCATCAAGTCTCTTCGTGAGATCTTCATGGTTTCCCATCATATAAGCGGAGCTCTCATGTTCAACAAAGAAACTTGACGATTGAGACTCCGCAATGGCTGAGTGTTTATCCTTGGAATAGGTTCCTCTTGCTAACTTCTGATAGTTGACAGGGGGAATGGTTCCGGTTTGAGTCCGAGTATGTTGATAAATTCCATCGGACCTATTCAGGGGGTCTTTCAAGCCAGGAGACTGATCTTTCTCTGACTCGTCGGAGCTAGGGACTGATGATCTCCTTCTGCCGATCATGTTAGAAGTGATTTCAAGGTATTCATCCTCTGAAGTCTTATTCTTGTGAGAATGTCGTTGATTATTGAGCGAAGCGATGTTTGTTGGTCGATTGAACATTAACAGCAATTCTCGCAAGTCAGAGACTTGGGATGAACCTCTCACAGAGCGTGAGGGTAGAGATGGAACCTGTAGGCTGTCTAAAAATCACAATGGATAGCTGATCCAAACAAGTTCCGACAAAGGAAGTTACAATCAAACGACTTTCTAATCGCTGTATCTACAACTCTGCAACCACTATGAACACGACCTCATCTCTGAGATGATTGATCTTGATGGCTGCGACAACAGCATGACTAATATTATATTAGCAACTATTAGATATGCTGATGAGCAGTGTAATGATTTTAGAAATAAAAGGTTGGACTTAGTTGGTGAGTTGCTTGGTAGATTGCTGTGGGCAAATATTCGTCTAAAAATCACTATGGATGATTGATTCCCGTCAAATTCCAACAATGGAAGCTGCAATCAAATAGTTTTCATGCCTACAAACGAAAGCTGCAAATGGAGGACTTTTCACAATAGATCGAGAAGAGTTATAATACAACGACGCTTCCGACAACTGATGAAAACTCTATTCAGTAGTCTCCACAATCTACAGTGAATGTTACAATCTGACAACTTTTACACCCCACAATAGCTAAAGCTAGGATTACTGAACAACGGTCCTTGTAACGCTCTGTAGAAGAGGTTACAAATCAACTAACCCCTTCTAAAACGCGGAAGTCATCCCCGCGTCACAATTTTTGAAATGCAGGTGACCCCTGCGTTTCTAAGCTATAACAAGCCAAATGCGAGCGACCCTTGCGTTCGGGAGGTTCAGCCAACACCGACCCTCGTGTTCATTGGTGTTCAGCCAACACCCAACCTCGCGTCTCAATTCTAAGAGACGACGTTGGGTTCTGAACGCCAGATTGGGCGTTTGACTTGTTGAAATACGAATCGAACGGTTTCAAAACTGTTTTCCCATGATCTGAGGAAATCACGCCCACTTAGGAGCGGATTTAGAGGGAAGTTACAATCTCTTATCCACCTATAAAAACTCAACAAACTCAACTGTGTTAAAGGGCTGGCTTTTTGGATACGGAGAAGCAGCAAATTAGTGTTTTAGGATCTCAACTGCATGGAGAGGCAGGAGAGAGAGAAAAATCCTTGGAGATAGGATTTTTGAATCAAGTCCACGAGATAAAAGACGGTCGGATAGTCAATGGAGAGCAAATTCGACGCGAACAATCGATGGAGGCACTCCATCGCTACCTTGAATAACCCAGTTTTAAACAAAGGAGAGAACCAAATTCGTTCTCTTCTGGAGGCACTCCATCGCTACCTTGAATAACCCAGTTTTAAACAAAGGAGAGAACCAAATTCGTTCTCTTCTCTTTTGTAATCGAATTGTAATCGGAATCAAAGAAATACAAGTCAATTTTCTTTTGTTCTTTTCATTGTAATTTTTCCAACATACAAAAGATGACGACTCCGCTGGGGACTAGCTTTTCCGATGAAAAAGTGGTGGCGCAGTCCGACGTCCATCTCATGGGAACGACTGTAGAAACTCTCGTCGTAGAGTTTGATCAAGCAAAGTACGAGGAAGCATTATCCTCTGGATCGCTTAGCCCAAAGGCTAAACGCGATGTCTGCAAGATCTCCAAAGAGATCAACTCTGTTGTTGAAATGCCGAAGAAACCCTCTCCTTCGGCCAGGAACTTAAACTAGCTCTGCTGGTTCAAGAGCCCACATCCGCGTCAGCACGACGTGCTTCAGGCCATAAACAACCTATAGAGGAGACGAGCTCCATGAACGTCAACGACGCTGCTGCTAAGGCAGTGGGTGAGCCAGGTAAATGTTGCTCTTGTGGAGGAGCTGATACTTGCGCAGAACCCTGCTCCGAAGTAGTAGCAGCAGTAGTCTTGGTAGGAGGCAAACCTGCATGAAAAAGGGTCGGAACGCAGAAAGGACATGCGGAAGAATTCGAAGAAAACTAGGCTTACCGGAGATGTGAAAAGGAGTATATCCAGATGCTTTATCGGATGGGACCTTAGGAGCATCATCAAAAATGGTTATGTCATCCATAGAATTATGCTCTTCGTCCCCCGCGTCATCACCTGGCATGTTGCCAACGTCAGCATCCTCGTCATCATCTCTATTTTCGTCAGCTGCATCACCGAATGAGGAGCCTTCATAATCAACTCGCTCCTCATCATCCTGAGCAGCTGAAGGTTCAGGAAGATCTGTGCCAACAGCTGGTTTATTCATAAGTCCTGTTGTAGGACTAGGAATTGAATCATTAGCTTGTGACTTTAAGGCTGAAGGAGAAGGGGATGGATTCTCTTCGAGACCCCCTGATTCTAATGCAGGAGACTTAGGAAGGTCCGTCACTGGAGCAGATTCTGCATCCGCAGCCATTAAATCGCCCTCTTCGTCCTCGGGGGGATGGTAAGAAGAAGCTTCGCTCGATAAGGCTGGGCCATGAGAACGACCTCTTCGTCCTCGGGGGGATGGTAAGAAGAAGCTTCGCTCGATAAGGCTGGGCCATGAGAACGAAGCCCAGTTTTATGTGGCAGGCCTGCAATAGAAGATTCCTATTGTTCTTCATCTTCAGCAGCTCTGATGGCATCAGCCATCAACTTAGATTTTTGTTGGCCTTTAGAGGGAGGAGAATCAACCAGCAACTTCCGATGGATCTGTTTATCGTATTTGCCAGCTTCATCCGCTGAGAGTTTTCTCTTCCCAGCTGCTCTTATCGTGGGGGGATCAACCGCTTGTTGCTCTTCCACTGGAATAGGCTCAGCTCTTTGTTCCTCTTCCTGTCCGGCAGGCTGGTTCTCGATAGATAGAAATTCGTCGATCCCTCTCAAACGAGATGTCTTTGACCCTCTTTTTGAAGCATACATATGCCTGATGTCTTTTAGTCAAGATGTATTCAAGTTGTAATTGGGAGTCTGAGAAGCGGTGAAATACCAATTACGGAAGCTTATGGAAGTGTAGGAGTTGGGTGTTTTATGGGGAAGCCTGAAGATGGCTCTGGTACAACCTGCCACAGAATAGTACCAAGCCCTGGCTCCTTCATATAAATTGCCCACAATTGAGAGTTAAGGACGAGGGTTCCCGATGTACAACTGATCATACCCAAATTAACGAGCGAACCTATAAGGTTGGTAGGGCTCGATGAAACAGTTGACGCCTTGCCGGAAGATCAAGTAGCCTGGCCTGATGGAGAGAAGCCAGTGGAAAACACCCCCGCTCAGCTGAGTGAATCCATTAGGACCCGCTACGTCCTGATATTCGGCTCCATAAACGCCGCCCTTAAAATCAGGGAAACAACGGAAGATATGGAAGTGGGTGTCTCGCACCAAAATTTAGTGAATTCTAACCATATACCCCCCTTCCTATTTCGCAGATTCTAGTCGTTGCACGAATGGGATGAATGAATCTTCCGGGGGAGAGGCTGCACTCATTAAAGGAGGACAGTGGAGCACGTACCAAGCCATCAGATAGGTGTATGGCAGTGGCACCCTGGGGTTGGGAGTTTTGAAAGTCTTGTGACCCCCAGACTCCACCTCTGTAACATCAACGAAGTCCGAGGCCAGCTCCCGAAGTTCATGCTGTAAACAACTCACCATGGCATGAAGGAGGCTCACAGGTTTCCCATGGGCCAAAAGGACAGCCGGGTAGAGCACCTCAACAGCGAGGGCGTCGACCGGCCTAATAGGAATGACACAACGCTTGAGCCACAGCATCAAGAACCCAGCCAACAACGCTGTGTCGGAAATTGGAATCAGAGCTTGATAATGGAAGCTTTCAAACTCTGTATGAGCCGGGAAAACATCTTCCTTGGCCTCATTTGTTTAGTGGGAGGTAGCATTGTCGATTCGAGCTTGAACTTCCTCTGAAGTGCTTGCAGATAGTCTGGTCATTGAGGCTTCTTTATTGGTCAAATTCTGGAATAAATATTCCGCCCAAGATACTTGTTTAATGCCGCTTCCTCGAGCCCCCGTCAGCTGCATGCAAATGTGAAAGTGACACATGACTTCCCAAAGGGTGGAATAAATTTCGGGGTTTGTCTTCTTTAAAATTTTAAGTTCCGCTGATCCCAGAACAAACTCTTCGTACGACAAATCTCCAAGAAGAAGACCTAAGACTTCATGCATCTCGTGAAGAGCGAAACCTAACTCCCCCACAGGAGTGAAGAAAGTACAGGTCTCGGGATTATACTTCTCCAATATGGAGAAGAAATAAAAGTGGCTCTGGACAATCCCGAACCTGGTAACCCGTACAGGAATCTGCAAGCCAGCTCGAGCAAGAGGGGCTTCCAATTCCTCCAAAACAAACTTGGTCATCCGGGTCTACCACCCCGTCACCGAAGAATGAACCCAGCCATGAGTTCTAAATCATTGCGCGGGAAATTCTCCTTTCTTTGCCAAAAATTTCTTGACAAAGGTATTCGCCGAACTGGCCACTTCGCCAAGGGGATACTCCTTAGCAAATAAACCTGGCCGTAAAGCTGTCACCTGCTTGTTGTAACCGAGTGTGCGGACCCCGTGGAAAGTCAGAGTTCCGAGAATAACCCCATCCTGATCCTTAACCAGGGGCCAATCCATACGCCGTGGGATGGAAGCACACTGGAAATAAGATATGAGGAACATCCTCTCCATATTGGGCAAGAAAAGGTAGTGGTCCCCAACTTTCTGTAGCCACTTATAGTCCCCGTCGTAAGCAGCATCCACCTCGAAGTCAACAAAATCCCCGAAGAGGAATCCAGGTTTGACTATTGGCTTACGGCTCGAGTTTTCAAGTCGTTCGTCCGTAACCAATATCCTAAGGGTCTTAGGAGAAGCTTGGGTGATCAATTCCATGCGACTCTTTTCCTTAATTCGGAAAACGGAGAGTTCTTGGCGCAGGTTGAATGTCATGTTCATGTCCACACCACCTACATGCCCAAAATGGTAGCGAAAAGAGAGAGGTTGACTGGTATGACACACTTCAAAATAAAGAAAAAAAAATTTAGACAAGGCAAATACAAAGCCCAGACGCAAAGGTCGACTCCCGCGTCAGATAAGCTAGGACGTGAAGGTCGAACCTAGAGTCAAAAATCTCAGACGCGAAGGTCGAACCTCGCGTCAGAAAGTTCAGACACGTAGGTTGACCCTCGCGTTAAGAGTCTGAGACACGGAGGTCGAACCCCTCGTCAAAAAGACTAGAGGATGGAGTCCAGCCCCGCGTTATTGAAATGAGTCTCCTCGTTGATCTAAAGATCAGAACATGCCGAAACAAGTTTAATGACCATGGAGGTCGTACTCACCACCAATCAAAGGAAGTTGAGGCAGCACATTCGTCTGAGCAGCAGCGCCGCCGGCCGGTGCAGAAGGCGCCGACCCCTGAGCCGCGACGACGTTGGGCTTGGAAGGACGAGAGTCAACCGGCTTCTTGGGTGCCATGGAATCTAGTCGAAGGAGATGAACAGTTTTCGCCAAAGAGAACGAAAATTTTTCGTTGGAATTTCAAGAAGAGTCGAATGACTCTTGATTTGACCTCCAGCTGTCTATTTATAGACAGTTGTGAGCTGTCAAATCATAACGGATGAGATTCGAGGCCAGAATCCCGCCTAAACTCGACCCTACCGTTCGAGTTGGTTGAAATTCCAAAGCGCTGAGCTCACCCACGCGTTCCAATTCTTAAATGCAGAAGTTATTTGGACAACTATAATAGCAACTTCTTGACTACCAAGGCCACAGCAATCATCAGGGTGACCAAGGCCGAGAAGAAGTAGGCGACTCTGTTGGGGAGTCTATTAGAGGAGCACAGATAGATTACAGTCAACAACATTAGAATCATCTGGCTCGATCAGAAGGAGTGAGCAATCAATTCACTAAACTTTGGGATCCAAAGTATTCCGAAAATTCGTCCCAGTTAACCGCGAACTTTCGAAAACTTTAGAGGGGGTTCTGTAGGCTGTCTAAAAATCACAATGGATAGCTGATCCAAACAAGTTCCGACAAAGGAAGTTACAATCAAACGACTTTCTAATCACTGTATCTACAACTCTACAACCACTATGAACATGACCTCATCTCTGAGATGATTGATCTTGATGGCTGCGATAACAGCATGACTAATATTATATTAGAAACTATTAGAGATACTGATGAGCAGTGTAATAATTTTAGAAATAAAAGGTTGGACTTAGTTGGTGAGTTGCTTGGTAGAGAGCTGTGGACAAATATTCGTCTAAAAATCACTATGGATGATTGATTCCCATCAAGTTCCAACAATGGAAGCTACAATCAAATAGTTTTCATGCCTACAAACAAAAGCTGCAAATGGAGGACTTTTCACAATAGATCGAGAAGAGTTACAATACAACGACGCTTCCGACAACTGATGAAACTTCTATTCAGCAGTCTCCACAATCTACAGTGAAGGTTACAATCTGACAACTTTCATACCCCACAATAGCTAAAGCTAGGATTACTGAACAACGATCCTTGCAACGCTCTGTAGAAGAGGTTACAAATCAACTAACCCCTTCTAAAACGCGGAAGTCATCCCCGCGTCATAATTTTTGAAATGCAGGCGACCCCCGCATTTCCAAGCTATAACAAGCCAAACGCGAGCGACCCTCGCGTTCGGGAGGTTCAGCCAACACCGACCCTCACGTTCATTGGTGTTTAGCCAACACCCAACCTCACGTCTTAATTCTAAGAGGTGACGTTGGGTTCTGAACACTAGATTGGGCGTTTGACTTGTTCAAATACGAGTCGAACGGTTTTAAAACTGTTTTCCCACGATCTAAGGAAATCACGCCCACTTAGGAGCGGATTTAGAGGGAAGTTACAATCTCTTATCCACCTATAAAAACTCAACAAACTCAACTGAGTTAAAGGGCTGGCTTTTTGGATACGGAGAAGCAGCAAATTAGTGCTTCAGGATCTCAACTGCACAGAGAGGCAGGAGAGAGACAAAAATCCTTGGAGATAGGATTTTTGAATCAAGTCCAGAAGATCAAAACTGAAAGGATTCTTCAACAACAGAATATCTGCTTGGTCATTAACCGAATTTTCGGTTCTAACAACTCTATTCACAGAGTTCTAACTCGTTCAGAGTTCTTAAACTCATTCAGAGTTACCCATCAGACTTTCCACAAAAGTTCATCGTTCCCATGAGATAAAAGACGGTCGGATCGTCAACAGAGAGCAAATTTGATGCGAACAATCAAAGGAGGCACTCCATCGCTACCTTGAAGAACCCAGTTTTAAACATAGGAGATAACCAAATTCGTTCTCTTCTCTTTTGTAATCGAATTATAATCGGAATCAAAGAAATACAAGTCAATTTTCTTTTGTTCCTTTCATTGCAATTTTTCCAACATACAGAACCCCCTGTCCGTCAATGGATGGGACTGGTTCTTGGTAAACATGAATTTTAAATCCAAGTTGATCTTTTTGAACACGACGAATCACATCGTGTTCCAAAAAAGGAACACGAGGGTCGTGTTTAGCTTAATTAATGCAAGACCGAAGTCTGTGTTTTGCTAGTGAAATGCAGTCCCGCGATCTGCATTTTGCTAATGAAACGTAGTCTTGGATGAGCATCTTTATCTCGTCGCTTTTGTGACCCGCCACCCGTTACTTTATCACGGGTGCAGAACCTTTAACTCGATGGATGAGTTTGGGAGAAGCTGAGCCCACTCCTTCGGAGGAGGGGCTGTTCAAGCAATCTAATCCAAAGGAGAGGACTTCCTTTGGCGATTCGGTAGAGGACTTCATTTGGCGATTCGGTAGAGATTGGAGCTTTAGTCTTCTTGGGGATCTTGCGGACCTTGGGCATAGCCTTGGGGCTAAGGGATCCGGAGGAGAGGGCCTTCTCTTGACTTGATCAAACTCCACGATGAGAGTCTCCACCGTTGTTCCAGCGAGCTTGACGTCACATTGCGCCACCACTTCTTCATCAGAAAAGCTAGTCCCCAGCGGAGTCGTCATCTTTTGTTTGTGGAAAATTTGTAATAAAAAGAAATGAAAGAAAAGTTGATTTGTATTCTCTCGATCTCAATTACAATTTGGATTCCGATTACAAAAGAGAGAAGAATGAATTTGATTCACCCCTTTGTTTAAAACTAGGTTCTTCTTGGTAGCGATGCAGTGCCTCCTTCGAATGCTTGCATCGAATTTGCTCTCCGTTGACGATCCGAATGTCTTGATTCACTGGAATGTGGTCTTCTCCTCATGATTTGACGTTGTGGAGAACTTGCGTGGCAAGTCTTAAAACTCTGACCAAGTTTAGAAGAACTTGCAGAGCAAGTTTGAAACTTTGACCGAGTTTGGAAGAACTTACAAAGCAAGTTTGAAACTCTGATCGAGTTTAGAAGAACTTGCAAAGCAAACTTGAAACTCTAGACGAGTTGATAACTTAGATCAAGTTTGAAACTCTATGAAAGAGTTGATTTAACCGAAAAGTCGGTTATAAGCCAAGGATGAAGAAGCTCCTGTTGCCGACGAATACTCTTAGCTCCCCCAAGATAAATGTCGCTCTCCCTTCAAGATGATCTGCCCAAAAGATCAGTTCTTTTCTGCTGAAAATAGGATCAATCCAAGAGACCCCAAAATCCAGCCTGAACTCCATTGAGTTTCCCACTATTTATAGGGGATTAAGGGGTATAACCGCCCCCTTAATTCACTCATAAGTGGGGCTGAATGGGGTATAACCGCCCCCTTAATTCGCTCCTAAATGGGGCTGAATGGGGTGTAACCACCCCCTTAAACAACTCCCAAAATCATGGGGAGAACGGTTTTGAAACAGTTTAATTCGTGCTTTGAACGATTTAAATGCTAAAAAATAGCGTTCAGGGCCCGAACTTTGCATTTTTAGACTAAAAACGCAGAGTTGGGCCTATTTTTGTGGCTGAACACACAGGTCGCGCTGCGTTGCTAATCTAAAACACAGAGTTGAGACGCAGATATGAACTCTATGTTTTGGACCTGAGACGCAAAGTTGGAACACAGAGATGAACTCTGCGTTTTGGACTTGAGACGCAGAGTTGGGCTCTGCATGGACTCTGCGTTTTGAGTACACGAACTCTACATTTTGACTTTGGAATGTAGTCACAACTTCAGCATTTTGAGTTTAGAACGCGGGCATGACCTCTGCGTTTTGAATCTCAAATGTAGTCACGACCTCTGCGTTTTGAGTTTAGAATGCGGGCATGAATTCTGCGTTTTGAATCTCAAATGCGGTCACGACCTCTGCGTTTGGAGTTTAGAACACGGGCATGACCTCTGCGTTTTGAGTCTTGGATGCGGAGGTGAGCCTCAGGCGGGCTCAGCGAGCTTCAGGCTAAGTCCAATGTTCAGGCGAAGTGCAGTCTCACAGACGAACTTCAAAACATAACTTGCTGCGTAGAACAGGTCATAACTTTCAAACCGTAGGTCAGAATAGGATGAATTATATATAAAAATTGGCTATCTCGACGAGATGAAGCCGACCAAACCCACCCCATAGGGTTTGGTTTGCTCCGTCAGTTTTGCCAAATTCCTTTCGGCTTGAGAGATATCTACTTTTTAATATGAAGAGACCGTTAATTTATAGTCTCTTTTGCTAGAGCATTGCAAAGATCGTCACCTTGTAACCTTCGTTTTGGCTCCTTGAAAATATGAGAGTCGTCAGATTGTAACTCCCGATATTGATTATGAAGGCTGTTGATTTAAGCTTTCATCAGTTGTTACGAAGGTCGTCAGATTGTAACCTTCATCGATCTACATGAAAGTTTTCAAATTATAGCCTTCTAGAAGCTGTCAAATTGTAACTTCCATCATTGGTGTTTGATGAGGATCATCATCTGTTGTGATTTTTAGACAGCCTACATCCATTTTGATCATTTCGACAACAATTATATATTATAGTTCACATGTTCACCTAACATTTTTCTATTAAAAATAGATTATAGTCTACTAAATTTACCAAACAAAATGGATTCGTAAACATTATGGAAGAAAAAAAATTCTCCTAGGTGCTTAATATCGATATTAGGAAGGCTTTTGATACCATTGATTGAGTTTTTCTTAAATGCATACTTAAGGGGATTGGGCTACCTGAAGTCATGATAAAATGGATAATGACATGTATTTCAAACCTTTAAGTCTCTATTTTCTTCAATGATTCTATGTGTGGATATTTTAAGGGTGAGAGGTGTTTAAGACATGCAGATCCTCCTTCTCCATACCTCTTTGTCATTGGGATGTAGTACCTTTAAAAAAAACTAAATTGTCTCAAAAATGACAAGCAATTCAATTTCCATCCTAGATGTAAGAAGCTTCACATTAATCATTTCACTTTTGTTGAAGATCTTCTATTATTCAGCAAGAGGGATACATATTCCATACAATAACTTCATAAATGTCTTGATGAATTCTCCTTGATTTCTAAACTACATCCTAACCCTGAAAAATGTGTCTTTATTTATTTTGTTTTTTTTGGGGTCGGGGGGTGGGGGTTCTTGTGAACAAGAGGATTTCTTATATTGATAAAGGAAAGCTCTAGTATGCTTTTAAATTACAAATAATTAAAACTATTATGTTTAGCATTCAAGCCTTTTGGATTAGTAATTGTATTGCTTCAATGAAAGTTCTTCTCAAGATTAATATGTTTGTAGGAAATTTTGATGGGGATTTTGATTCTACTAAAACTCATCTAGTTGCATGGTAGAATATAAATCAGAGTAGAAACCATGGTGGAGTGGGGTTATTCTCATCCATTGTTTGGAGCGTTGCTACTTGGTTTAAGTCATTATGGTACATTCACAGTGAAAAGGACATTATCTGTATCCAATGGATCCATTAGAACTACTTAAAGTATGGTCTGTTCAAAAGAAACAAGGTGACTCTTGGTTATGGAAACAGGTTATCAAGATAAGAGATTATGCTCTTCATTGTTGGCTCTTCTTGGAACTTTCTTCTATGTCTCCAATCATGGTGTTCTAACGATTCTATCAAGTTTTCTGATGCTTATATTTTTAGAAATCTAGATCATGTTACAGATAAAAAAATAAACAGTAACAATAAAAAATAAACACAAGCACAATACATCAATTTTAACGTGGTTCGGCAAATTATCTACGTCGGCGGGCATAGATCTCTAGTTCATTCTTATAATCAAAGAGAGACTACAAGTACAATGAAGCCAAAAATAAAACAACAATGACCAGAAAGATAATACCTGAAATGATGCCTTTTATAAGACTGAGGGAGAAACACGATGACTCATGCCACTGTGAATGTCACTGAACAATAGCCTTTCTTACAATTCTTGCGCCGAATGCAAAGCCGCATAGTCACTCTCCAACTCTCGCTCTCTTTGTCTTCAATTTCTTGCATTGTATAGTTCTCACAACAAGCCTCACTATTTATAGTTTCGTCCTTCTTGGCTTCCAAGAAACATGAATGAATCTCCACCATATGATTAATTGATTTGTCCAACAAGTAAATCCCTTAATTTACTCATTGCTATAATTATTCTACTCTAAAGAGCAAGTAGAATGTTCAATCAATCTCTCAATATATGTCGCCATATATTTAGGCTAACTAATAAGGCATGTATTCAATTACTAACATTCTCCCACTTGAAGACATGCACTCAATCTCTTCAAGTATCTCAAACTATAGACCACTACCCAACCTCATTAATCATCTAGTAGGGGCAAGCCCCAGAGAAGTCCTGCCCATCTCAAACTTCTCTGTGTTAAGGGGCTTAGTGAGTATTCTGTAGAATTATCATCAGTATGAACTTTTTTCAATGCCATCTGACCGTCCTCCACAACATCATGAACAAAGTGGTACTTACTTCTATATGCTTCATCCTTGAGTGAAAAACTAGACCAAACACAATGCACTATGACTATCACAATAAATAGTTATTACCTTATTTTCTGCCTTCAATTCCGGAAGCCATCTTCTCAGCCAAATTGCTTCCTTGCATGCATCAATATCTAGAATATACTTGGCTTCCGTAGTTAATAAAGCAACCACAGACTACAATCTTGACACCCAACTCACTGCACTACCAGCAGAACAAAACATGTATCCAGTAGTAGACAGCTCCCTATCTTTATCACCTGCAAAGTCTACATCTGCAAATCCAACCAATTCTGTACTATGTGCTCGATGACATATAGCGGCATCTTGAGTACTTCTCAAGTAACAAAGTATTCTTTTAAATGACATCCTAATGAGCTTTACCCAGATTCACCATAAACCTGCTGGTTACTCCCATTGCTTGGGAAATGTCAGGTCTTGTGCATGCCATGGAAAACATAAGGCTTCCTACTGCTAATGGATATGGTACTTGAGACATCTATGCCTTTTGTGTTTTGGTGCTAGGACAATTTTTAGAAAACAACTTTACTCTTATAGGAAACAAGATATCATTTGGTCTGGCATTCTGCATATTGAAGCGACAAAGAATCTTTTCAACATAACTCTTTTGAGTTATATAGATTTCATAATTTTCTCTATCTCGTAATACAGTCATCCCAAGTATCTGATTTACGGTTGCAAGATCGTTCATATCAAATGTCCTAGCTAGTTGAGCTTTAACTATTGTGATGCTTTTCTTACTTGTACCTCCAACCAACATGTCATCAACATATAATAACAAGATTATGAAATCATCATTACCAAAATCCAATACATAAGCATAATGGTTTGCTTCATATCTTCAATATCCTATGGTCACAATGAAGGAATCAAATCACCTATACCGGCATCTTGGCACATGTTTCAAACTGTATAGCAATTTCTTCAACTGCCAAACTAGATTCTTCTTGTTTTCTTAACAAAGCCTTTAGGTTGAGTCATATAAATCTCCTCATCAGAATTACCATGCAGAAAAGTAGTTTTTACACCTAACTATTGAAGCTCTAAATCTAGTGTAGCAGCCATACTCAAAACAACTCGAATAGTGGTTAGACAAATCATCAGAGAAAAAAAATCTCAACAAAATCAATACCTAATTTCTGAGCTTATCCTTTGACTACTAATCGGGCTTGATATCCGTCCTCGTTCCTGTTAGCATCTCTCTTGAGCTTGAAGACCCATCGGCAAGCATTGGCTTTTCTCCCCTCATGCAACTCTACCAAGACCCAAGTCTTGTTCTTATGTAAAGCGCCAACCTCCTCTTGCATGGTTGTTCGCCATCGGCTTCTTGATAAGAATTAACTTCTAGATCTTTTGTTATATATTCATGGGCAGTGACATAGTCTTGCATCTAAACTGGAGGATGCCTTTGTTGGGTTGAATTCACTTGGTTAACTAGTTCGTAAAGAGATTGTTCTTCATGCTCATCTTCTTGATCTTCATGCTCGTGCTCTTCTTTGACTTTAGTGCCTATCTAGCTATCTGAGCTTTCCTGATCTTCAATCGAAATAGCCTCTATTGTTTTTATAATGGACTACTTCTTTTCTTTTTGCAATGAATCTTTGTTAAAGATAACATATTGGCTTAGGTTCAACTTGTGGTCAATAGGATCCCACAATATGTACCCCTTTGTTCCATCTCCATAGTCAAGAAAAGTGCACTTCTTTGATTTTGTGGTCAATTTAGCCCTCTGCTCCTTCAGAATCGAAGCATAAGCATCACAACCAATGATACGAAGGAATGAATAATTAACAAGTTCTCCAGACCAAAACTCCTCAAAAATTTAGCAATCTAGTGCAGTGGTAGGACTTCTATTCCCAAGGTAACATGTAGTGCTAATTACTTTAGCCCAAAAAATGTGCTCCAGAGTAGCAGTACTCATCATAGTAGCAACTCGATCACTGAGTGTTCAGTAATCCACTCTACAATTCCATTTTGTTGCGGAGTGTGTGGAACTGACAATTGTCTTTTGATACCATGCTCGTTGCAAAAAATCTAAAATTCCATTGAAGCATATTCTCCTCTATTGTCAGATATGAGACACTTAAAACTTTTACCTTTTTCATTTTTTAACCATAGCCTTGAAAATCTTAAAACATGCAAAAGTTCTAGATGTCCTCTTGAGCATATAAACGTAGACTTTCCTAGAATAATCATCAAAAATGATACAAATTATGGTGCACCACCTAGAGATGTAGCTTTAGTATCCCATATATCAGAATGAATTAATTCTAGAAAATCTTTCCATCTACTAGTAGACAAAGGGAAATTAGATCTATGATGCTTGCCAAACGCACAATCTTCACAGAAATCTAGATAATCATATTTCACACTAGGAAGTAAGTGTCGATCGCAGAGTACCTTAGAGCTGGTCTTTTGTCCAAAATGCATGTGCCATGTTGCTACAGAATTTGTCACAGCATTTGCCACCATTGCATCGCTAACAACAGTATATCCAAAAAGCTTGTATTTACCTTAAGATAATTCTCCCTTTTCTACTATCGTTGCTCCTTTGACAATCTTCATGTGACCTTTTTCTGCACTGCACTTGTAACCATCTTTGTTGAACTTTCCAAGTGAGAGAAGGCCCTTGCGTAAACCATGTACATGACGGACATCATGAATGAGTCGGGTGATCCCGTCAAACATAGTGATCTTAATATCTCTAACTCCCACCATTTCACATGAGATATCCTTTTCCATGCGAACAATGTCTTGCTTGTAATATTCATAGGTGTGAAAACAATCCCTACAGTGCCTCGCTTGTAATGGTGATAGGTGTGAAAATGATCCCTACACAGATTCATATTGAAAGATATGCCAGAATCTAAAATCCACTCATGCATCGTACTCATCAATAGATAAAACTTCACCATATCTTGTAGAAGTCCCACTTTCTACAAAATTTCCTTGATATTCAAAGGATCCAGCCTTCTGATCACTGTGCTCATCTTCCTTTGACATTTACAGCCTTTTTGAAGATGGCACTATTGTAGCAATTCCAACACTTTTATTTGATTCACTATCTTAATTTAGATCTACTTTTACCCCGGCTTCCACTGCCTCTATCTGTCGATCTACCCCTTGCCATCATCACATCGCCTGAAGATGCCGTTCTTGAATTTCTTCTAGACTCTTTAGTTAGTAATGATGATACCATCGAATCAAAATTAAGAGACGAATTACAACTGAGGCACATGATTACGCTATCCCATGAGTCAAGCATCGAGCAAAACAACAAGATAGTATTTTCTTCATCATCTATCTTGACTTCGATGCTCGTGAGCTTGCTGACTAGAGTGTTGAACTTATTCATATGTTGCTACAATGATGATCCTTCTTTCATCCTCAAATTTTATGATCGATGACAAAGAAAAATCTAGTTTGACAAAGATTTACCCTCGTATATCTTGTGCAACTTGTCCCAAAGCGTTTTTATTGTATTTTCAGATGAAATATTAAAGAGGATGGAGCGTCCAGTGCCAGCATGTAATTTGTAGTTTCTATCTGGTCATTTACCTTGAAGTCTTCTTCTTTCACCGTAGACGGCTTCCCCTCAATCGCAATCAACCAACCATCCTTCACCAGCATTGCGACCATATTTAGCTTCCATGTTACAATGTTAGTGTCGTTGAACTTTGGGATCTCGAACTTAGTCGAACTACTTGTAGACATCTCATACAACCTGTTACCGTCGAGTATTTAGTTCCACAAAGTTAGGAGTTAGTTTTCTATTTTTGTAAATATTAGGAAATCAGGATATCTATAGGAGCTGGATTTCCTAATTAGTATTTATTCTGTTTTAGTGTTGCTGATTTATAGGAGGTAGTTTCTATATTTAGTTGAGTAGAAGCTATATATAAACCATGTACTTGTTTCTGATTAAAAATATAATAGAAGATTATTTCCTTCAAAATCATCATGGTATCAGAGCTGGGGATCTCTGAGAAACCCTAGTCGTCCTTTCCTACAATCTTAGTTTTTTTCTTTTCTTCTTCTCTTATGGTAAAATTTGGAATGGTGAATGAAACAACCAGTGCAATCTCTGAAACCACTTCTCTTTCTAACCCAAATCTGATCCTTTCTAGTTCTGGAAATTCTAGAACATCTGAAATCCTCTCTCTCCTCATCACAAATCATAAACTCAATGGACAAAACTACCTTCAGTGGTCTCAATCAATCCAGATGTTCATCTGTGGCAGAGGAAAAAAAACATTACTTGACGGGAGAAGTCCAAATTCTAGAGAAAACAGATCCAAACTATGAGAAGTGGAAGGCTGAGAATCATCAGGTCATGGCATGGCTCATCATTTCAATGAATGCGGATATTGCTGAAAATTTTCTTCTATATGAAATGACTCAAGAAATGTGGGAGGTAGTGAGACAAATTTACTTTAGTTCTGAAAATACGTTAGAACTATTCACGGGGGAGACAGTTCTTCATGATCTTTGTTAAGGAGAATTAATGGTAACTCAGTACTTTAGTGTACTAAACTGTCATTGGCAACAGTTAGATATGTTTGAGTTTTATGAGTGGAAATATCTGGAGGACAACATATTATATCATATGATAGTAGAGCAGAAAAAGAATATTTAAATTTTTGTTGGGTCTGAATAAAAGTTTAGATGGTGTTAGAGGCAAAATAATGGGAACAAAACCTCTCCCAAGCCTTTGTGAGATGTTTTCACAAGTTTGTCGAGAAGAAAGTAGGAAGAGGGTAATGTTGGGTAACTCGCCACCACCTCCAAATCTAGATGGATCTATTTTTTCTGCTCGTAAATCACAGCCTCCAGCACCCATAGACAATCGCCAGCCAAAGAAAGGGCATCATTGGTGTGACCACTGCTCTAACCCCGGTCATAAAAGGGAGACATATTGGAAGTTACATGGCAAACTAGCGGATTAGCAGCTAAACAGATCAGCCTAAGATAGTTGTGCAAACTCAACCAATGTTATTAAGGAACAACAATACACAATTGAGTCCATTCCGTTCACAGAGGAACAACTAGACATGCTACAAATGCTGCTGAACAACACCCTAACACAGAACGCTACTGCTGCACTAGCCAGTAGTTTATAGGCAAAATCAGGTAAATTACACTCAAAACAGTGGATTATTGACCCAAGAGCATTAGATCATATGACAAGAGATGATATGCTGTTATGTGACTATCAACCGTGTCACTCTAATCTCACAGTGACGATTGCTGATGACACTTTATCTAAAGTGGTCGGGACTGGATCAATTCAAATATCACATGGAATCATTCTCAAATATGTGTTTTATGTTCCTAATCTTGATTGCAATCTAATTTCCATCAGCAAATTGACTTATGATAGCTATTGCTTAACCATTTTCCCCCTAATGTCTGTATTTTTCTAGAGTTGGGTTCGAAGTGGAAGATTGGCAGTGTTGCGATGTGTTCTGGACTATACCTCTTCAAGCCTCCCAAACCTGGACAGGCCTTAGTTGCTATTACAAGTCTATCTACTAGTCAGTCTGTTATGAGTCAATTTAATTCTAGTTCTAGTATCAATAAAGATAGTGAGATCATGATGTGACACTATCGATTAGGGCATCCTAATTTCTTGTACTTTGAGAAGTAATTTCCTCATTTGTTCATCAATAAAAATCCAATTTTTTTTCCAATTGTGAGATATTCCAATTTGCAAAACATACTCGATCTATCTATCCAAGGGTTTCCTACTAGCCATCAAAACCTTTTTCCCTTGTTCATAGTGATATTTGGGGACCTTCAAGAATTAAAAACATTAATGGAGCGTGGTGGTTTGTGACTTTTGTTGATGATCATACAATACTTACGTGGGTATTCCTTATGAAAGAAAAATCTAAGGTTGAAAGAATATTCCAAGCATTCAATTCAATGGTTCAAACTCAATTTGGTACCAAAATCCAAATCCTAAAGTCTGATAATTCTAGGGAATATTTCTACTCTGTCCTGGGAGAATACTTGTCTAAACAAGGGATAGCCTAAGTGAGTTCATGTGTCAATACCCCACAACAAAATGTGGTAGCGGAGAGGAACAATATGCATTTATTGAAAGTGGCACGCTCGATTATGTTTTCCACCATCGTACCAAGCTATTCTTACTTTAGCATATCTCATAAATAGATTACCATCTAGAGTCCTTCAATTTAAAACACCTCGTCAAGTCCTTATCAATCTATTCCCCCATGCTCAGTTCCGGTCATCCAATCCGCCCCTAAAGGTATTTGGATGCTCGGCATTTGTCTATGTCTATCCATAAAATAGAAGTAAACTTGATCCACGGTCTACAAAGTGTGTTTTCATTGGTTACTCCACAAATAAAAAGGGGTACAAATGTTTCTGTCCTACTACTTGAAGGGTGTTTGAACCATGGATGTCATATTTTTTAAGAACAACCCTTATTTTTCCAAGACTAAAATTCAGGGGGAGACTACAACATAATTTCAGCCTTGGAGTTAGGATTCCCTACTTGTCCCGAGTTTTTAGCCACCACCAAACTCTAAATCTATTCTGAGTCAATCCATTCTTGACCATCATTCTTTATGTCTAGTGAGTGAGTCGGCTCCTTCTACATCTAATCTGCCATCTTCACCCATGCCTCAGCCTCAATCAGCAACTAAGGAATTACAGGTTTTGCCTTAGCCTCAATTAGCAACTAAGGAATTATAAGTTTTTTCAATAAAGTGTAGGCAAACTCCGTGGGAGGTTGAACCCATAGCACATCTCACACCTGTCCAAGATTCTGAAGCGGATCCAGCAACTGCAGAAACTCATATAGGAGGAAAGAATGATCAAGGGCAAGAGGAGATTCAAACAGAAGAAGACTTAGAGTTGCGTATTGCCCTGAGGAAAGGTACTCGGACATGTAATCAACATCCGAATAAAGATTTTCTCTCCTATACAAAACTGTCATGGACTTACCAAGCATTCCTCTCAAGATTGGATGAAGTCTGAACTCCATCTAATATCGAAGAGGACCTTAATCATCCAGGTTGGAAACAAGCGGTTCAAGAGGAGATTAGTGCATTGGAAAGAAATGGTACATGGATTATTATTGACCTTCCACTAGGAAAGAAAGCAGTAAGCTGCAAATGGGTATACATTGTATAGCACAAGGCAGATGGAAGTATTAAGTGGCTTAAAGCACGGCTGGTTGCTAGAGGCTTCACGCAATCCTATGGAATTGACTATCAAGAGACGTTTGCTCCGGTTGTGAAGCTTAATACTATCCGAATACTTCTATCCTTGGCTGTAAATTTAGACGGGTCACTTTGTTGACCCTATAGTTTTGATGATGATTTGACAAACAATTTATTACTAATAAGTTTTCTAGTGTTTTGTGTTTATGTTCATTTTTCAGGTATTTCAACACGCGTTAATCAAGCGTTAAAGATTCAAGTTCATTTGCGTGGATTTACCTAGGTATATGTTTAGTTTACTTACATATATAGTATGATTCTATCTAAGCTCAATATATATACACTTAACACGATTTTTGACGTTTTCTATCATATAGATGATTTTTCATTAAACGTTGTTAAAATACTTTATCTCATGTTTACAGCTCCTTCATACTTCACTATATACATATATTATATGCACAATATATATATGAATATTTACAAGTCCTATATCAAAGTTCACTTTCATAAAAATTAAAGGTTTTCTAAGCATTCTTCAAAAATAGGTAGTTTTCACAAACGAAAATTAATTTTCCAGAAATTCTTTTTCAAACATGTTTATTTCATCATTTAGAAACTTTCCCCAAAGTTTCACTATTTTTGGATGTGATTTGATATTTTTAACGAATTTTTAAAACTGCCCAAAACCTGTTATTTTTTCATATATCAGATTTCGGTGGTCGACCAACAGCTTTAATTCCCCGTTTTCTGAGTTTTTTGAACTAAGCGGTCGACCGGACCGGTCGACCGCCGAGTTGTCAAAAAGAGCCTAACGGCTAGTTTTTTCAAATGGGGCTTTTGGTCTTTTACCTATTTCTAGCTGTAGTATTGGGGTGCTATATATACCCCATTGCTGCTCTTCTTCTATATATCCAAGAAATCCAAGTTTGTTGTTTAACAAGTTATTAATCGCGTTTAAGAGCTGTTTAAGAGTTGTTTCATCAATCTGTTTTCAAGAGAAGTTTTTCTACAACAAGAAGAGGCTTTCAAACCCTATTGGAATCATCATTTCTTCAGCTCTTCTTGTTCATTGAGAAGTTTTCTAAACTCTTTCCTATATAGCTTATTATTTCACTTTCATTTGATTAAGCTATATTCATTGAGTTATATTTATTGAGTTTCATTCACTATTATCACACACACTTATTGAGCTTGATATTCTCATATTATATATTGTGGGTTGTAGTGTGGGATTTAGTGAGTGTGAGCTTTATTGTGTTCTCACTTGTTAATTGAGAACAAATCATTGTATTGAACCTTTATTTGTGAGATTCACTTGTAACACACTTGTACACCGAGAGAAGTGTGAGGAGAGAGAGACGGGGTCAAATCCAATAGGAGTGGCGTCGATTGACGAACCTAGGGAGAGGTTGTAATCGAGCACTTGAGGAGGAGGACACGGGCTAGGTTCCTACACTTAGTGTGTAAAGTGTGATTGTTGAGTGATTGTGTAGTGTGAGAGTTTTCGGTGAACTTGTAAACCGAGTGTGTAGAAGTTCCGGCTTCCAAACCGGATTGTGATAGTGGATATCTCCTCGAGGTGAGGAGCGGGGACGTAGGTCGTGGGGACCGAACCTCGTGAACATATCGTGTGTTTGTGTTTTGGTTGGCGTACATATTATTCATCTTTATTGCTCATATTCATATCATATTTATTCTTGCAAGAACAAATTAATCAACATAATTTTAATTGCTATTAATTGGGATTAGATTAGCATAAGACCCTAATCACCCCCCCTCTAGGGTCTAACAATTGGTATCAGAGCTTGGTGCTCTTTGATTTAAGGACTAACCGCCTTGAGTTAAAGATCCAAGTTATTGCATTTGTGCTAATCTAATTTTAATTACATTGTGCTTCTTGCATTTCATCTATATGGATATGTATGATTCATCTTGTTTAGGATATGCTATTAATATTACTCCTCGTTTGGATAATTTCCCCTATGCTCAATGGCGTATTAGATTCAAACTTTTTGTTCAATCTAATCAATTTGATTTGTGGGAAATTATTGAGGATGGCTATGTTGTTCCCATCTTGGAAAAATCCAAATGGTGTGATAATGATAAAAGATTGTTTAACATGAACAAACTTTTGTTAGAATATTTGATTAGTGCCTTTCACTCATCGTTTTCTAACAAATTTGCTAATTTTGATAGTGCTCACGCTTTATGGAAATTTATTGAAGCACATGAAGGGAAATTGGAGGCTATTCAACAAGCATTGGAAAATCTTGCTTTGAGTCCTAAGGAAGCCTCATCCCCATGTACATTACCACTAGGTGATAACCCTAGTGAGGTATGCGATAACGATGATAATATTACTTTTGATGAACTTGCTCTTGAGTTTGAAAAATTACACAATTACTATATTGATGTAAAGAGCAAGTATGTTAATTTGAAATCTATTCATGAAACACTAGCTACTAAGTTTAATTTTATTGCAAATGAAAATATAATTATTAAAGAATGCAATGAAAATTTGAAAATTGAAAATGCTAGTTTGCTTCATGAAAAACGTAATGCTATGTTAGAAGTAGATAAGTTGAAATCTATGATGAGTAATCTTGTTTATCCTACTTCTAGTAGCAATGCTTGTATGCAAAATGATGAGTTGAATCAAATGAGAAAAAGAATATCTACTTTAGATTCAACACTAAATACTTGTATTGCTAATAATAAAAAGCTTATGGACTTATGTGCAAAGTTCAATGTTAATTCTTCTAAAAAACCTATTCACTATGCACATATGTATAACAAAATTCACAAATGTTCTATTTGCGGTCATAAAGGCCATTTAGCTCAATTTTGTCATAATGCACCAAAAATTGATAAGCCTATTCATGATTGTGCATTCCATCAAGCTTCTTCTTCACATACACATGTACACACACATAGTGTAAATCATAAACATGCTTATGTGTACAAATGTGATTATTGTGGTCGTTTTGGTCATTTGGCCATGTTTTGTTTCGATTTGAAAAGAAATTCTCGTTTGCAAAATAATTACAAAGGAAAATCTATTTTTGCAAATGAACCACGTGCACTCCATTTTGGTCAACGCAAACCATTCAAACAATCGTATTGGTCACGTTTACAATTTCTGTTTTGATCGTATTGGTGCACAAAACACCCCCAAACGGGTTCATAACCCTAGGGCCTTGGATTTAAATGATAGGGGTCATGTCCCAAGTTCTAGTGGTACCAAAATGATTTGGATACCAAAAAGACTTATATAGTATTCTTTTTTGATTTGTTTTGTTTTTGTTTTGAATAATTTCCTTTGGCTTTGAATGAAAAATTATATTCCTAATATTAAAAATAAATTATTTGCATGATTTCACAATTACAAATACTTATATATACCTTACAAAACTTTAAGTATTTTATAAAACATATTTCCAAAAGGTCTGTTTTATAAAATCTCTCAAAAACAATTTTTGATTTTACCTGTTTCTTTTATTTTCCTTCGGTCGACCGACCCGGTCGACCGACGATCTTTCTGTAATCGATTCGGTCGACCGAGTCAGTCGACCGAAATGAAATCCTGCAGCGACTTCGTTTTCTTTATCGGGTTTTTGGTTTTGTTATTGGATTCTGTTTTTAAACCCGAACTCTACATCACCCTTGATCTATCACCCCCTCAATCCCAGCCGTTGTCTTCTCTCCTAAAACACTCGACCCCTCTTCTTCCTCCTCATTTTGAAATCACAGACCTAGGGTTCCATTTTTTTTCGGTCGGCCGCTTGGATTCAACCGCTGCTACTTTCAGTCTTTTCCCATCAGTTTTGTGGGTAATTTCTTCCTTTACCTTTTGATTTCTGAGTTCTTATATCTATTTTCTCATCTAGGGTTTTAGTTTTAGGGCATTTTGTTAATTTGCTCTAAATTTATTTTTGTTTACAGGTAATTGAGAAAATTTCTTCTATCTGTTTAACCCTAACTCATCATGCCTCCCAAACCCCCTAAAAAGAGATCAAAACCAGAGTCGAGTTCCTCATCTATAAAAGCCTCACATTATGAGGATTATTTACTCTTTAAATCTCTTGTTAGAAAATACAGGGAACTGTGCAAACTAAAAATCATTCCTACCAGATATATCAAATATTCTGAGTTATTCATGTATAACACTGAGTCTATCCTTCACAATGTTGGGTTAGATAGGTTGCTAGATGAGGGACATAAAGTTCCTTATTATCCATTTCTTGTTTATCTGTTTTATGCGAACCTGTCCACAACATCTTCTGCTGATGGTAGTTTAACCATTACATCATCAGTGAAAAATGTTGAAATTACCTTTTCTGCAAACGAACTTGCGGGATTCTTAATATCCCAACAAGTGACGTTCATCTCATGTCTGTTGATGTTGGTAATCCAGATGTTAACCCACTCATGTTTAAGCCTGGTTGCTCTTACCCAATGAGCAACAATTCTCTTAATCCTAATGCAAGACTCATTGCCAGAATTATTGCTCAGAACTTAATTCCCAAAACCGGTAGCTTTGATCATTTCGCTTCTGATAAAATTAATGCTGTTTACGCCATTTTTGCCAAAATCAAAGTAGATTGGGCAACTATCTTTATCAATAATATGGCGTCAAAGCATACAAAGTTTCTACCTTTTGGCTCCTTTCTCACCCACATGTTCAATCACTTTAATGTTGATCCTACAAATGAACCCAAGATTGAATCCACAAGAGATTTCTTTGATAAGGTCTCTCTTTCTAGAATGCAGATGGCCCTTGACTCCACTCCTTCATCATCTTCTCACTCCCGTTCTAGAGCCTCAACCTCTTCCACTTCTGATATTTGTGACCGTCTGGATCGCCTTGAGACTCAGTACTCAGGTATTCAGAAGCAAGTCTCATCTATTCAGAAGGATGTTAGGACTATTCTTTCATTTCAGCGTCAGTCTCTCGGGATCCCTTCTAATTCTGAGTCTGATTCCAGTGAGGATTCTGCTGGCGGCTCAGGTGGTGATGGTGGGTGATGACTGATTTGAGTTTCTTTATGTGATGGTTATCTTTGTTTTTGATGTTCTCTTTTGGAGATGATTGATTTGATAACTCTGTTTTATTTAAGTGTAATAACTCTATGATACTTTGTGGAACAAACTATGTATGGTTTTGTGTGATCTTTTATGTAAAACTTACTATCTTGTGAACGAATTCATGTTTTGTGCAAAACTATATTGCTTCTAATGCTTATGTGATATTTTGTGGCCTATTGTGTGTAATTTATTTCTTTTATAAATCAATGCATTGTTGAAACAACATTCATAATTTGATGTGTGGTAAATATCAGTTGCCTGTCATGAGCTCTTTGCACTGTTTAGGTTTTGTATATTTATGCAAATCTATGATGCTAAAATGATGTTTTGTTTATCATGTTATGATCAATGCATGGTTAAGACTATAATCATGTTTTGTTTATAGAATTTGAGTTACTCATATCATTTTTGCATATGTTTGATGGATAGTTGTTGGTTTAGCTCCTGTATATATGATCAGTAGATGTCATTCAGTATTTTTGACAGGGGGAGCCTTTGACATACAATTCTTTATTTTTCTTATCTATGCTTATAAGCAGGGGGAGCATTGCTCCTATCTTTCATTTTTCCCTTTTTGATGTTGTCAAAGGGGGAGAAAATACCATATATAGCTTACAAATTGATTCTTTTATATATATGTTTTGGCTTATATGTGGATTATCTGTATATATTTCATATTCATGTATAAATTGTTTGCCATCATCAAAAAGGGGGAGATTGTTGACCCTATAGTTTTGATGATGATTTGACAAACAATTTATTACTAATAAGTTTTCTAGTGTTTTGTGTTTATGTTCATTTTTCAGGTATTTCAACACGTGTTAATCAAGCGTTAAAGATTCAAGTTCATTTGCGTGGATATACCTAGGTATATGTTTAGTTTACTTACATATATAGTATGATTCTATCTAAGCTCAATATATATACACTTAACACGATTTTTGACGTTTTCTATCATATAGATGATTTTTCATTAAACGTTGTTAAAATACTTTATCTCATGTTTACAGCTCCTTCATACTTCACTATATACATATATTATATGCACAATATATATATGAATATTTACAAGTCCTATATCAAAGTTCACTTTCATAAAAATTACAGGTTTTCTAAGCATTCTTCAAAAACAGGTAGTTTTCACAAACGAAAATTAATTTTCCAGAAATTCTTTTTCAAACATGTTCATTTCATCATTTAGAAACTTTCCCCAAAGTTTCACTATTTTTGGATATGAATTGATATTTTTAACGAATTCTCAAAACTGACCCAAAACCTGTCATTTTACACATATCAGATTTCGGTCGACCGATACGGTCGACCGACGGTAGTCTGTTTTCTGAGAATTTCTTTGAGTATTTTCCGGTCGACCGGAATTTCCGTCGGTCGACCGAAATTTCCATTCGGTCGACCGAAATCTACGTCGGTCGACCGCCAGCTTTAAAAACTATTTTTCAGGTTTTTTGAACTAATCGGTCGACCGCACCGGTCGACCGACGAGTTGTCATTTCTTCTGTTCTTCTTGTTCATTGAGAAGTTTTCTAAACTCTTTCCTATATAGCTTATTATTTCACTTTCATTTGATTAAGCTATATTCATTGAGTTATTTTTTTTTTGAGTTTCATTCACTATTATCACACACACTTATTGAGCTTGATATTCTCATATTATATATTGTGGGTTAAAGTGTGGGATTTAGTGAGTGTGAGCTTTATTGTGTTCTCACTTGTTAATTGAGAACAAATCATTGTATTGAACCTTTTATTTGTGAGAATCACTTGTAATACACTTGTAGACCGAGAGAAGTGTGAGGAGAGAGAGACGGGGTCAAATCCAATAGGAGTGGTGTCGATTGACGAACCTAGGGAGAGGTTGTAATCGAGCACTTGAGGAGGAGGACACGGGCTAGGTTCCTACACTTAGTGTGTAAAGTGTGATTGTTGAGTGATTGTGTAGTGTGAGAGTTTTCGGTGAACTTGTAAACCGAGTGTGTAGAAGTTCTGGCTTCCAAACCGGATTGTGATAGTGGATATCTCCTCGAGGTGAGGAGCGGGGACGTAGGTCGTGGGGACCGAACCTCGTGAACATATCGTGTGTTTGTGTTTTTGGTTGGCGTACATATTATTCATCTTTATTGCTCATATTCATATCATATTTTTTCTTGCAAGAACAAATTGATCAACATAATTTTAATTGCTATTAATTGGGATTAGATTAGCATAAGACCCTAATCACCCCCCCTCTAGGGTCTAACACACTTCATCAACTAGACATCAAGAATGCATTCTTAAATGAGAATATTGAAGAAGAACTCTACATGGAGAATCCATTTGGAATTTAGACAAGTTATAGCTGTAGAAAGGTGTGTAAATTGTTTAAGTCTCTATATGTGCTGAAGCAATCTCCTAGAGCATGGTTTGGTCGGTTCTCAAAGTCAGTAAAAGGACAAGGTTTTACCTAGTGTCAAGCTGATCATACGTTGTTTGTGAAGCGTTCCTCAGTGAACAAGTTGGCCATTCTTATTGTCTACTTGGACGATTTCATTCTAGCTGGAAATGATGTGGAAGAAATAGCAAGGATCAAACATGCATTGGCTTAAGAATTTGAAGTCAAAGATCTTGGTCCTCTTCGGTACATTCTAGGAATGGAAGTGGCTCGATCAATAGATGGTATATTTGTTTCACAACGCAAATACACCGTAGACTTACTAAAGGAAACCGGTATGCTTGGCTGTAGGCTAGCAAGTACTCCAATGGACTCAAAGAAAAAGTTTGGACGTGAAGAAGAAGGAGTTCCTGTAGATAAAGGGAGATACTAATGTCTGGTAGGGAAACTCATTTACCTTTCCCATACCCGTCCATACATTAGTTTTGCAGTAAGCACAATTAGTCACTTCATGAACAATCCGATGCAAGAACACATGGAGGCAGTGTACCAAATCCTTAGGTACCTAAAGAGGACTCCTGGAAAGGGGTTACTTTTAGGAAAACTGACTATTGAGATGTAATCCTGTACTGGGATGTAGACTAGGCAAGAAGTCAGATAAATAGCAGATAAACTATAGATTATTGCTCATTTGTATGGGGAAACCTTGTGACACGACGAAGTAAAAAACAGTTTGTTTCCTTCAGGAGTAGTGTTGAATTAGATCTAAGGACACTTGCAGTTACAATTTGTGAAGGGATATGGATTAGTCGAGTAATGGTAGAACTAGGTAAGGATTTTGGGGAGACTATGAAGCTCAAATGTGATAACCAAGAAGCCATTGCAAAGAATATTGTCCATCATGATCGAACCAAGCATGTTATGATTGATAAAAATTTCATTGTAGAGAAGATAGAAAATTCTGAAGTGCAAGTACTATACACTCTAACACAGGAGCAGTGTGCAAATATCCTCACGAAGGCCCTTCAAGGACCAAACATTGGGAGATTGTATAGCAAGTTGGCATATAGCCTTTGAGGGCCTAATGAAGGCCGATAATAGGAATACCTAAGGATTTTATCATCTTAGCCCGAGACTAAATGATTCGAGACTCCAAGACTAAGCCTCTCCTGTCCAGATGCTGTCTAGGAATGAATTTGAACTCCTCAGATGGCCTCCGCCGCCTCATAGCGACGCGGTCTCTCCTAATGACCTATCCAACGATCATCTTCAATAACCCCCCCCCCCCCGCCCAAAAAAAAATAACTTTCAGCTCAAGCCTCACGATTCCGCGCGTAGGTCGTAAGGTCCACCCAATATGACCCTCAGGTGCAGGAGGTACCTTAACTACTACTAACTCTTCAGCCAGCTCCTTGTCTTGCCGATGGGCCGACTTAGTTGGAGGAGGCTGGACCGTCTCCTCCTTGACCTGAGCCTCGGTTTCAACAAGCTCATGCACCCCCATTTCTCCCCCCTCAACACGAGCTGGGGACTCCTCATCAAGGATCACAACGACCTGAACCGATTCTGTTGGAGGGACATCTAGAGGAGGAGCAGAGAGATGTTAACCAATTTCTTGAACTGGGATAGGAGTGGCCACCTCTGCTGCACCCCTCCTTAGATCGGGTTGGCTCGACACTCTCAGAAGGGCCTCGACCGCTGAATTCTTGTAGTCTTCTCCTCTTCTGCTTAGACCTCTCTCCCTGAGTAGTAGTCACACTCGGAGGGCCTGATTGAAGACCCCGACTGAGCCTCATCTGACTCCTTCAGCGGCAGCGCCAGGACCACTGCTTGGATCTTGTCCTCTTTAGTCAGTGTTACTTTGGAGATGTTGGCCACCCACAGAGCTGCTAGGTTGAATAGATTCTCGATCCTTCAAGATCCCAAATAGGCCCAAATCTTCTAGAGTCCCTGTTTCTCCTTGACCATAAGGAAATCCAACTTCAGATTGTCTCCCATTATCTCGGGCCAAGCCGAGCAAGACAAGATAGGGTCAGCTTCAAAGACCCACATGAACTTCTCCTTCTAATCTTTAGTCGACTCTGGAGCATTTGAGACGACTTTGAAGCTGCCCAAGTTCTGGAAGTAATAGTGCCATTCCTTCTTCCCCACCTTAACACTGAAGAGGTGGCTGAGCACACGGAGGGTCAGCGGAGGGTCAGGTTGACTCCAACTTAATGATAGATTACCACAAACCTCACCAGCATGGAGATGGAGTTTAGCTTGATTTCAGAAGGCTAGATTCCCAAAAGCTTCGAAGACATGATAAAAGAAGGGGTGGAGAGGTAGATGGAGTCCATACTCCAGATTCTTGAGGTAGACCGAAGCAACAAAATAGTCATGGTCATTCACAACTTGAGCCCTCTCCAGCACTGACAATGTGAATGTTAAGGAGATGTCATAGTGGTCGTAGTAGGCCTCGATCTCCGTCGCACAAAGCTTTGAGTAGAACTTCCATAGAAGCTCGATTCTTACTTTGTTGCAGGCAACAACAGTACTTATCGGCACTTGACCCCACTTCCTTTTCACATTAAATCCTTTTAGGTCAACAACCTTTGAGGCTGACTAAAAAACCAGTACTTATTAGCCCACTCATAGTGTGAGAGGCATCCTTACTTGGTCTACCATTCAGGTCGACCCCACTCCATTTTAGCACTCGACACTTCCATGTTGTCAACCTTCAAGGTCAATTAAGAAGGTAGTATTTGTCAACCTCTAGTGAGATGAGTTGGAAGGCGGTGTGTTCTTAGGACCCACGTTGACAGTTGATTGTCATCACATTAAATGAATGATCAGAGTCATCATTTCTCTAGCACCAAAAGTCTTTATGACTCATCAAACCTTGCCAGCGCCACACACATTCTATCACCCTCATATTAAATGACTGGATGGCTCATCCCTCTCTGTAGCTGACACCTATAAATCAGATGACAACTGAGCCGTCAGCTTGACTTGGCCGAAGTTACTTTTCTACCCCTCAGATCTACTATAGAATAAAACTATTGTCTGTTACCTAGGGTAAGCGACTTTTCCTAATAAAACTCTTAAACACTTGAGCTCTCCTTCCCCCCTCAAGCTCTATACTGACTTGATCGTTGGAGGAACCATCGGTGATCCCAACTCTGACCGCTTATGTATTCTTCATGTGCAGGACAGGACTCTCGGCCCAAGAACCAACCGTCTGAAGAAGATTGAGGATTCTACCACCTTTAAAAATCCACACATAAACCCCTATTAGATAACTGACATCAATACTAATCAAAGGTTCCATTCAAGATGTTAGAGGCTATTTCTTCTACAAAATATCATTGCATACAAAGAAGGATAGTACCAACTATAAGCAATGGTTACAATGAAAGGGGAAATTGTTGAGAAACAATAAATCACAAATGGAACAAGCCAATATAAATTCAATAGTTGATAAGAGCAAAAGATTGCGACTCGTTGACCATATCTACTAGGAAGGACTCATGCTCCAATGCACAAATTCTTGATATTTGTCCACATATGAAGTGGTTTGAAAAACTTGAGGATTATAACGGTGCAACTATTATTATTGAAAAGCTTGAGGATTATATTTGTCAACATAGGAAGTGGTTTAAAAAACTAATGGTAATGAAGGGCAATCTGGTTTATTTTAAAAGTAAGAGAAGGGTGAACATTTACTGGTTGATCGAGAGTATAGTGATGGGTGACACGTCGATGAGGATAATAGGAAAACATGTTAAGGACACCTCAAATCTTTAGCACATATTTTTAGGGCATATGAGTGAAAGAGGTCTTCAAATGCTTCATGCAAAGAAGTTTCTTAAAGATTTTAAGGAGTGCAAGCTACAATTTTATAACTAATGCGCACAAGACAAAAGCTTTATTAAAGTGCATTCATTCAGATGTATGGCTTCCTGCATTGACAAGATCCAAAGGTGATGCATGATATTTCATCACATTCATCGACAACTTTCGCAAAATATATAGGTTCATTTTCTAACTCATAAAAATCTTATGTATTTAGAAGTTTAAGGATTGATAAGCAGAGATTGATAAGTATATGGGGCGACAAATCTAATATTTGAGGACAAACAATGGGTTTAATACACCTCAATAGAGTTTAAGCAATACTAATTGAAGAAGACATACAACATCAACTGATAATACCATGAAAACTAGAATAGAATGAGGTAGAGGCGGTGAATCATGTGTATAATTTAGTCAATCGTTCACCATCGACCGCCATTAATCTTTAGATCCAGAAGAGGTTTATATGGGGGGAGGTAGTTTGTTATAATTCTTTAGGAGTATTTAGGTGCGCTACCTGTTGTTTGGTGGATAGAAACAAAGGAAGAAAATAGGGTACAAAGTCAAGGAGACACTACTTTGTAAGGCTTCAGAAGGGCGTCAAAGGGCTTAGGCTATAGGATCCTAACCACTTTTGTTAACAAAGATGTTGCTTTTGACAAGAAATCCATATTAGGTGATGATGGATGAGAACCACAAAAGGAATAAGCATCAAAGAGGTAAAAGAGAATACAATATACCTGGATATAACTAGTTCAAACAAGGTTAAAGTTATGGACACAGGACATGAAACTCAGGAGGGAGATGCAAGCATGGACAAGTAGATAGTTAAAGAGGGTAATGAGGAGACTCAACCCTCCAGTAGGAGTATTCTATAGCATAGATATGACATAGGAAGACACATAAGGCATTGTTTAGTTACAATTTCACAGATGATTAGGTGGCATTTGTTCTAGTTATGGAGAGTAGTAATCCAAGTACTTATAAGGAAGCACTCAATAGCGAGGGCAGGATTAAGTGGACAATTTCCATGACAGAGGAGATGGAGTCACTTCGGTAGAATTAAACATGGGTGTTACTAACGACAGTAGCGCAACATAACATGGGTTGGAGAAACTTGATCTTATGATCTACATGAAGCACTCAAAAGAAAGTCACTTTACGGGCTATGGTATTCTCTAAGATAATGGTACAAGCGGTTCAACTCATTTCATATTGCCATAGGATACATAAGCTAAGAGTATGGCAATTGTGTTTACTTCAGGTAATACGACAAGGAACATTAATATACTTGTTGTTATATGTAGACGATATGTTGATCGCAACATGGAGTAACCAACAGATTCAAAGTTTGCAGGCTTGATTGAGCAAGGAGTATGATATGAAGGACTTGAGAGAAGCGAAGAAGATCCTTGGGATGAAGATTTATTGAGATAGGAAAGCAGGAAACCTACTCTTGTGCTAAAGGAAATATGTTAAAAAAGTGATTGAAATATTCAATATAGGAAAGGAAAAATTAGTGAGCACTCTTATTGCCTATTGTAGATGGTTGAAATATATTTCTACCTCGCCTAATGCTCAGCTTAGATCTAGGAAGTGAACGCTCATAGGCTAAACACTTAGATAGGGCCCAAAACCAAGCCCACAATAAGCTGTGGTGAATGTTACTTAACAAAATATGCAAACCTTGCCATACAGCCTATTTCGACTCGACTTGACCAAGTCACGAACGATCGACTCTCAAACAGCTATAGCAAACCTCACTAAGCAGCTTATCTCGACTCGACCAAGTTATGAGTGAGTCGACTCCTAAAACACAACCCATCCCCAGTCAAAATGCGTCATCAGTTGGCCAAATTATGAATCAAATCCTTGTCAAATTTGTACTCATAGACGAAGTTCAGCAACCAATGAACTTCGCTCATGGCAACCCAAGTGGACCTAGTCATCCACGATTCTGAAGAAGACTCACCCACGTCTTTCACAAACCTCGCCCAAACATTTTTAGTGAACCTCACCCAAACATATTCAGCGAACCTCACCTATGTCCTTAGCAAAATTCAACAAGTCTTGAGGAAACTTTGCCCAAACATATTCAGCAAACTTCACCAAGTTAGGGAATCCCGCCAAACAACCATTTGAAGGTAATTTTTAAGGGAATAACTGCTTCCCACTGTCTCCTATTTTAATGACCACTTAATCCACAATTAATGGCCATTAAGTCTCTCTTTTAACCTATAAAGGGAGAGAAGATTGCTGATTTTGAAGAGGCTAGAAAATCTAAGGAGATCGACACACGCATTGAGAGATTTCTACCATTGCACTTGTGATCTAACTGAGCAAAAGTGCTAAGGGAAGATTGAGTTGTCTTCTAAGCTACTGAGCTCTCATATACAGTAAAAGACTCGTCGTCTTAGTAGATACATCAACGGAATACGAGATCGACGTTCCATAGACACATTGAAAAGAATACCCTGGAAATATAGAATTTTCTTTGTTTCATTATATTCTTTTTATTGTAATATGAGTTAATTGCAATATCAAAAGACCAAAAATAAGATAACAACTCTGCTAGGGACTAGTTTCTCCTCCGACGAGAAAATTGTGTTACAGTTCGACACTAAGACCCTTAGGTTTTTTTGTTGAATCGTTGGTCTTAGAATTTAACAAAGCAAAGTTTGAGGAATTCATTTCCTCAAACCAATCATTGATGATAACTGTGAGGAGTTGTTGTAAAATTCACTACTACGCGAACCTTGGGTTAAAATCGACCCTCGCATATGTTAAGGCAAACATCATCAAAGGAAGTTTGAGGTTAGCTAGAAGCCAAACGAACTTCTCCTAGAATGAATACAACTCTAGTTACATGTACAACAAAGTGAACCACACTGAAGACAATGCTAACCTCATCAAAGGCAAAACGAACTTCACCAAGAGTAAGATAAGCCTCTCTAAGGATAGCCCCACTCTCGCTAAAGACAACCCCAACTTCACTGTAGGTAGAGCGAACTTCACCCAAAGTGAAGAAAACTATACCAAATCTAGCCTCAATGTCATTGAAGGCAAAATGAGCTTCTCCCTAACTAAAGTCTCAATGACCTTCACCCTAAGCAAAAGCCTAGGCATTCAACCGTGTCTCGGGTTTAGATATCAGTCCACAACCCCTCTAGGGGTTCGCTTTAAAGCGTCTTAAAACACTCATCATGATTCCTTAATAGAAACCAAAAATGGGGCTAAACCTAATCAAATTCCTGAAAAGGAAAAACTATCGCACATGGCAATTCTCAGCCTTAATCACAAGTTTATGCTTGTAATAAAGTCACGATTGACCATGTCAATTGTAGGTCAAAGCAATGTCTTCTTAGGCAATGTTCTAATGCCTAAAGCCAACCTAGTGAAGTTTCTTTTGAGAAAAGCGATCGTCACATTAATAGCTAAGTAGATACTCCCTCTGACTTAACATAGTTCCTCTCTCAAAAAAAGGGATGACAATGGCAGCATTGCTCAACCCTAATTGAGATAGTCTCGGCAGTTCAACTGAATTGCCTACGTAAGTCTCCATTTATCAAAGAATTGGTGTTTACCTATCTTGGCTCATTCCCCAAACCTTTAGAGTTTAGGGGTAAGTGGCTTTGGCGATCTCAGAAGAACAAGGAGACTTTCGACCTTGATTCCCAAGAGTTCACAGTTAACATGACTAGCATAACTCTGGAAGAGGAAGTTGATGATAGCCCATCAGATCCAAGATACTCTCCCGGCGTAAGGAGCATACTTTTAGAGACTGATAATGTCTATCACCTTGATTGAGATAGGTGTAACTTACACCCATCGACTATTGCTTCGTGAGGATGCCTACTCAACGAGCTCCTTTACATGTGGAAAATCCTCCCACTAGTGATACAAACTTAGCCATAGCATTAAACGCAACTCATAGCTCAAGTCAAAAACAGGAGTGGACTGCCAACATAGGGGGCAGAGAGGCCATCGATAATTTTACTTGTCAGTTTGAGACCCAAAAGAAGGCATCCGACAAGCGCTTTGACTAACTCAAAAATGTGCTTCAATAACTGCTACTCACTTTCCAGCCCCCTGCGAGCGCTTCAAAAAGGAAGCAGTCAATTAATATCTCCATCAATAAGGAGTCACCACATGAACAAGATGTTTTCTTCTTTCAATTAGAGTCTATAATATCCAGTACACTGAAGAATAGGCATAAACTAAAAATGCCCAAGAGTCTTCAAAACTAGCTCAATGCTCTTACACAGAAGACTGAGCTAAGAAAGGTTAGAATCACTAGAACTTATCCCATCGAATGGTACTCCATTCTCTATTCAATGATGTTTAAGCCACCGATGTTACACACATTCAATGGCAAAGGTTCCTTGAACGAACACATCTAGTACTTCCATCAACAAACGGGAAATGTAGTAGAGAATGATATCATCAAGGCATGACTTTTTATTAGAACCCTTTAGGGGGTAGCCTTCGATTGGGTCCAGAATCTGGCAGAAGGATCAATCAAATCGTTAGCTGACTTGGAATCATAATTCTCATCCCAATTCCACGAAGAACAATCTGATGTAACAATGGTCAAGCACCTTTCAGAGAAACAAAGGGGAGATGACTCGGTAAGAGATCACATCGAGCAGTTTCAGAATTTAAGCTTACAATGTCGGAACACACCGCTACCGATGTTCCTCCAAACATGTCGGCATAACTTTCTTAGCCAAATGGAAGCCTACATGGGTGTTGTTAATGCTAATTCATGGTAGGACATGATTGAGCAGGCAAAAATTGTTGACAAATTTGCTGAGAAATTCAATCAATATAATCCATGGTCAAGCAACAAAGATGATTATAGGCGTCAAAAATTACCTATAGGTTCTCATACGTAGCTCGGGACGAAGAGAAGGTGATGAATGTCATTATCTGAGTCTATGAGAATCATTCGATGCCGTAAAGTAGCAAACAAACGCATAAAGCAAGTCGACGAAGCGTACGAGTCAACGAAACACGCGAAACAACGAAACAGCGAAACAGCGAAACCATGGAGAAATGACACAACTGAGGCTGTGTTTCGTACCAAGAGTGGGAAATGTTAGGTCTCATATTTATGAGCCTACATCTCTAATCTTGTTTTGATGATTTATAAACAATCCTTAACATCGTTTGTCTAGTGTATATGTTTGCTCATTAGGTATTCTAGACAAACATCGATGTTAGAGGTTGAATAGATTAAGCTTAACGATGACATTCAAATGGAGGTTGGCGTAAATAGGATTGAAGTTATGCACAATTCAAATCAAGATTCATGTTCAAGCTTCATCCGCAAGCAAGTTGAGCATATTGAAGATCTTTCATCTTAGGTATATTAGTTTAGGTTTATACTTTGTGTGTTGATACTTAGAGCTCACACTATACACACACATTGCTTTCATTTTCAAGTTTAAAATCGTATAAATATGAAACTAATAGTTATATACATATACATATATACTAGTTTCCTATTTATCAATTTTTTTGAAATAATGTGTTTAGCCATATAAATATGAAACAAAGGGATATAGTTATATTTACACAAATTTTTTATGTTTATACATGCTTACAATGATTTTATCAATATCAAGCTTTAACAAATCAATGAAATCATGTTTATTTCATTCGATGCCGTAAAGTAGCAAACAAACGCATAAAGCAAGTCGACGAAGCGTACGAGTCAACGAAACACGCGAAACAACGAAACAGCGAAACAGCGAAACCATGGAGAAATGACACAACTGAGGCTGTGTTTCGTACCAAGAGTGGGAAATGTTAGGTCTCATATTTATGAGCCTACATCTCTAATCTTGTTTTGATGATTTATAAACAATCCTTAACATCGTTTGTCTAGTGTATATGTTTGCTCATTAGGTATTCTAGACAAACATCGATGTTAGAGGTTGAATAGATTAAGCTTAACGATGACATTCAAATGGAGGTTGGCGTAAATAGGATTGAAGTTATGCACAATTCAAATCAAGATTCATGTTCAAGCTTCATCCGCAAGCAAGTTGAGCATATTGAAGATCTTTCATCTTAGGTATATTAGTTTAGGTTTATACTTTGTGTGTTGATACTTAGAGCTCACACTATACACACACATTGCTTTCATTTTCAAGTTTAAAATCGTATAAATATGAAACTAATAGTTATATACATATACATATATACTAGTTTCCTATTTATCAATTTTTTTGAAATAATGTGTTTAGCCATATAAATATGAAACAAAGGGATATAGTTATATTTACACAAATTTTTTATGTTTATACATGCTTACAATGATTTTATCAATATCAAGCTTTAACAAATCAATGAAATCATGTTTATTTTCAAAAGTTTGTGTTTATAGATAAAAGACTTAATTACACCATTTTATATCTTTTCCTAAGTCCTTTAACCCATTCAAAATGAATATGCAAGTTTGTTTGTCAAAAACATGTATTGTTAAGTTTTCATGTTTTTGGACTATTTTACAAAATAATAAGTTTTTACAATTGGGAAGTGTAAATTAAAAAATTCTCTTTGTAACATGTCCGTTATCATGTTTATAAACATTTTCCAAAGCTTTACATTTTTAGAATTTATTTGATATTTTTAAAGAGGGTTTATACTTGATGTTTACTGTTCAAAACACGCTATGTGCATGTTTTGAGTCGACTCGCTATAGTGTTGAGACTAACCATGAAGTGTTGAACAGTTAGTGTTTTCATCTGCTGAGTCGACTAAAAAATCAATGAGTTGACCCATGCAGACATCAGTCGACTCACTACAGTGGCAAGTCGACTGATGAAGTGTTGAGCAGTTTGTGTTTTTCGTCTGCCAAGTCGACTTATAATTCTATGAGTCAACCCATGCAGACATTAGTCGACTCATACCTGTCATAAGTCGACTGATAATGTAGCTGTTGCATAGTAATAACTAGTTTCTAGATTTTTGATATTTTAATATTTTTATTGGATTTTGTTGGTTTCTTGGGCTCGGTTCTTCTATCCTATATATACCCCTTTGCGATAACAATTTTCAACTACTAAAGAAAGTTTTTAAAACACGTTTATAAAGAGTTTAAGTTTGTTTTAAGGGTGTTTTACAAGTGTCTTGTGAAAAAATTTTCACAAGAGGAAGAGGAGATCATTTCTTACTTGTTTGGGCTTCAATCTCATCTCTCTCACTCTTAATTTTCAGAGAAGTTTATCTAAACTCAATTTTTTGCTTCATATATAATTGTTGTTGATTATATTTTCATTAAGCTAGATTTTACATTGAGTTTAGTTTTTCATTTGACTCATTGAACACACACAACCATTGAGCTTTTAGTATTTCATATTAAGTATAATTTTGGGTTATAGTGAATGATTCTTGAGTGTGAGCTAAATTGAGTTCTCATCCATTATAGAGAACAAAACTTTGTATTTGAGCTTTATTGTTATGATCACATTGCAATACACTAGTACACCGAGAGGAGTGTGTGGTGAGAGACGAGGTCAATTCCAAGAGGAGTGGCGTCGGTAGTAAAGCCTTGGGAGATGTGGTAAATTCGAGCACTTGAGGAAATTGACACGGTCTAGGACAACACTTAGATGGTGTATTGTGTGATTGTATTTGTGAGAGTTGTGAAAATTTTCGGTGAGCTAGAAAACTGATTGTGTGAGTTATAAACATTTTTGGTGAACTTTGAAAACTAGTTGTGATAGTGGAGATTCTCCTCGTGAGTGAGGAGCAGAGACATAGGTCGAGGGTGACCGAACTCCGTGATCATATTGTGTGTTTGAGTTTGCCTTGGCGTATTATTCTTATGCTCATTGCTTATCATATTTTTATATCGCCATTGTCTCATAGTTTATATCACCCTTTGTTTATTTGTTATCCTTGCATATATCTCATTGTATATCATACTTGCTAGGATATTATTAATAAGTTTAAAATTAATATTAAAATCAGATTAAATTAGCATATTATCCTATTCACCCCCCTCTAGGGTAATTTCACGAAACACTTAGGAGTGTTTCGCACCCATGTACGAAACACCAAAAAATGTTTCGCACATGGCCCAAGGGTGTTTCGCACACATGTGCAAAACACCCAGGGGTGTTTAGGTGTTTCGCACACATGTGCGAAATACCAATCAAGGCTCCTGAGACGCGTTTTGACGGTTTTTGATCTGTTTTGACAATTTTGAAGCCTCCCTAATTGCCTTGAGGCTATCTTTAAACGTGAGAGAGCTGTTATTAACTAAAGATATGATCAAGTTACAAATTCTTATCCAAAAACAAGACACCCTAAGCCTATAAATACACCCCTAGGGCCCCTATACACGGGTAATCTGGAATTTCGAAGCTTGGAGACGTGTTTCTGACCATGTGAGAGGAGAGCCACGAATTTCAGATCTAAAGGTGAGATCTTGGCGAGTTCTTCAGCATAATGAGGGAGTTTTTGAGAGATCAGTAGTTTTTCCATCTTCCCTTCGGATCAAACATTATTTTGATCTTGAGAAAAGTATTTATCTCTTATTATTGAGATATTTACTTCTATTCTTGTGTCTAAAACAAAATAAGAAGAACGAGCCTTCGTTCCGATCAACCTGGATACTGGGTGGTCCACGGACTAATGCGTTCCCAGCACATATAAAGATCCCATGCAAGCAGCGACCGATAAACAATCCTGCATGTGTTTTTAGGAAGTCTTCATTTATTTTCATTCGTGTAAGAAAAATCTTATAAAAAGGCTCCTTCTTTCGAATCTTGTAAATCGATAAATGATTGTAATGGATTCCACAATAAAATCAATTTCTGACACAAATATGCTGGCGACCATAGTAGTAGCCAATAACCTCTCTATCAAGGTTGTTGTGTCATAACCAAGGGTCAAAATCCTGGTTGATGTAGTGGTCGAGTACGAGTTCGACCAACTAAAGTTCGAGGAGTACATCTCATCCTCCTCATCCAGATCCTCCTCATTTCGCAAGTGTAGGAAGATCTCTTCTTTGAAGAAGTTTCGCTAGTCTACAGATTTTAAGACCCAGGGTGAAGACTCTCACCTAATCATTACTGAAGGTTCGTCTCACAACACCCCTACGACATCCAATAAAGCTGGTTTTGGGACTCGCAACAACTTCTCTTCAGTCAAGGAGTTGTCCGCTGAAGACGCACTCATTCTGACGAAGAAGGCTAGTCAGAGGTAGAACTAACATCTCGTGTGTCAGCTCACCAAAGCCTTGGAACAGGTCAACGGGATCCGTTATCATGTGGATTTGGAGTTTAGGAGGTGTCAAGTGACAAAGCAACCACAACAGCAAGTAATTGATTCCTCCTCCAAACCTTCACTAATAAGTGGGTCCGGGTTAAAAGGACTCACTCAACTCTCGAGGAGCACTTCCAGAAGCATCATACACTACTTGGGAATGCATGAATTCTTGTGTAGAAAGTGTAGGAACTATAGAGGGAAGAGGTGGCCAAAGAACCGCCAAAATTGTACCAAGTCTGGATGCCGAAGTCCAAGACAATGCCGAAATCAACTCGGACAATCGTTGAATCGGCCTCTCTAGATTGAGACAGTATGGACTATTTCATGCCAGCCCTGACTCCCGTGGGTGTTTCCAAGCTTTCATCTCCTAGTTAAAGAACTCACTCTTAATTTTCAGAGAAGTTTATCTAAACTCAATTTTTTGCTTCATATATAATTGTTGTTGATTATATTTTCATTAAGCTAGATTTTACATTGAGTTTAGTTTTTCATTTGACTCATTGAACACACACAACCATTGAGCTTTTAGTATTTCATATTAAGTATAATTTTGGGTTATAGTGAATGATTCTTGAGTGTGAGCTAAATTGAGTTCTCATCCATTATAGAGAACAAAACTTTGTATTTGAGCTTTATTGTTATGATCACATTGCAATACACTAGTACACCGAGAGGAGTGTGTGGTGAGAGACGAGGTCAATTCCAAGAGGAGTGGCGTCGGTAGTAAAGCCTTGGGAGATGTGGTAAATTCGAGCACTTGAGGAAATTGACACGGTCTAGGACAACACTTAGATGGTGTATTGTGTGATTGTATTTGTGAGAGTTGTGAAAATTTTCGGTGAGCTAGAAAACTGATTGTGTGAGTTATAAACATTTTTGGTGAACTTTGAAAACTAGTTGTGATAGTGGAGATTCTCCTCGTGAGTGAGGAGCAGAGACATAGGTCGAGGGTGACCGAACTCCGTGATCATATTGTGTGTTTGAGTTTGCCTTGGCGTATTATTCTTATGCTCATTGCTTATCATATTTTTATATCGCCATTGTCTCATAGTTTATATCACCCTTTGTTTATTTGTTATCCTTGCATATATCTCATTGTATATCATACTTGCTAGGATATTATTAATAAGTTTAAAATTAATATTAAAATCAGATTAAATTAGCATATTATCCTATTCACCCCCCTCTAGGGTAATTTCACGAAACACTTAGGAGTGTTTCGCACCCATGTACGAAACACCAAAAAATGTTTCGCACATGGCCCAAGGGTGTTTCGCACACATGTGCAAAACACCCAGGGGTGTTTAGGTGTTTCGCACACATGTGCGAAATACCAATCAAGGCTCCTGAGACGCGTTTTGACGGTTTTTGATCTGTTTTGACAATTTTGAAGCCTCCCTAATTGCCTTGAGGCTATCTTTAAACGTGAGAGAGCTGTTATTAACTAAAGATATGATCAAGTTACAAATTCTTATCCAAAAACAAGACACCCTAAGCCTATAAATACACCCCTAGGGCCCCTATACACGGGTAATCTGGAATTTCGAAGCTTGGAGACGTGTTTCTGACCATGTGAGAGGAGAGCCACGAATTTCAGATCTAAAGGTGAGATCTTGGCGAGTTCTTCAGCATAATGAGGGAGTTTTTGAGAGATCAGTAGTTTTTCCATCTTCCCTTCGGATCAAACATTATTTTGATCTTGAGAAAAGTATTTATCTCTTATTATTGAGATATTTACTTCTATTCTTGTGTCTAAAACAAAATAAGAAGAACGAGCCTTCGTTCCGATCAACCTGGATACTGGGTGGTCCACGGACTAATGCGTTCCCAGCACATATAAAGATCCCATGCAAGCAGCGACCGATAAACAATCCTGCATGTGTTTTTAGGAAGTCTTCATTTATTTTCATTCGTGTAAGAAAAATCTTATAAAAAGGCTCCTTCTTTCGAATCTTGTAAATCGATAAATGATTGTAATGGATTCCACAATAAAATCAATTTCTGACACAAATATGCTGGCGACCATAGTAGTAGCCAATAACCTCTCTATCAAGGTTGTTGTGTCATAACCAAGGGTCAAAATCCTGGTTGATGTAGTGGTCGAGTACGAGTTCGACCAACTAAAGTTCGAGGAGTACATCTCATCCTCCTCATCCAGATCCTCCTCATTTCGCAAGTGTAGGAAGATCTCTTCTTTGAAGAAGTTTCGCTAGTCTACAGATTTTAAGACCCAGGGTGAAGACTCTCACCTAATCATTACTGAAGGTTCGTCTCACAACACCCCTACGACATCCAATAAAGCTGGTTTTGGGACTCGCAACAACTTCTCTTCAGTCAAGGAGTTGTCCGCTGAAGACGCACTCATTCTGACGAAGAAGGCTAGTCAGAGGTAGAACTAACATCTCGTGTGTCAGCTCACCAAAGCCTTGGAACAGGTCAACGGGATCCGTTATCATGTGGATTTGGAGTTTAGGAGGTGTCAAGTGACAAAGCAACCACAACAGCAAGTAATTGATTCCTCCTCCAAACCTTCACTAATAAGTGGGTCCGGGTTAAAAGGACTCACTCAACTCTCGAGGAGCACTTCCAGAAGCATCATACACTACTTGGGAATGCATGAATTCTTGTGTAGAAAGTGTAGGAACTATAGAGGGAAGAGGTGGCCAAAGAACCGCCAAAATTGTACCAAGTCTGGATGCCGAAGTCCAAGACAATGCCGAAATCAACTCGGACAATCGTTGAATCGGCCTCTCTAGATTGAGACAGTATGGACTATTTCATGCCAGCCCTGACTCCCGTGGGTGTTTCCAAGCTTTCATCTCCTAGTTAAAGAACGCTTGGATCTGGTGAATAAATCCTGAGCGACTCTTCAGGTTGGGGATCATACACGCCTCCTAATAGGTCAATTCCTATAACCGCCTGCTTAGGGATGCGTGTTAAAGATTAGGAGCCCATTAAGGTGCTACCCTCGTGAAGGCATGGTTCCAAACATGCGACTCCAGAGGATGCCAATAATATGTCACATTCTCGGAAGAAATCATGTCCGTTAGACGACGACGTTAAACCTGGGAAGTTATGCCAACACATGATAGGTTACTCCGGTCATCATGCCGATGAGTTGTACTATCGGGCTGGGGGTATGAACAAGTCTCAAAAGAGAAATTCTAGAAAAACAGACTCTTACTGTCCTTGTGAGAGGCTTATCAAGGTAGTATTATCAGAGTGTAGCTACCCCAAGGCCGCTCCACGAAGATTCTCGGTATTCGAAAGAATCTCTACCGAAGCATCCAAATTTAAATTAATACACTTTCACAGGAGAAGATCAACCAGTCAAGATGATGAACTCCCAGTTGTCACCATCAACATGATCGATAAAGGAAAGTCAATACGATGTTCCAGTCCCGATCCTTTTCCAGGGGTGTTCCAGTGTCTCACTTGGCTACGATCGGGAACTATCAGCCCTAAGCCAAATAGAGGACAATCCTCAGATGATAAAGCATCATACACTTGTTCTACGGATGCGTCTGATAATATAATATCTAGCATGGGATGAACTCAAGAAGCGTTCATGATAACTACAGAAAAAATAGCTCAACTGCTTCAAGAAGCCTTAGACAAGTAGAAAGAAGAATTTAAAGCCAAATAGAGTTGATCGTGCAACGGATGAGGGAGTTACATGACCAACAACTTCAAGCCTTATCAAATCAGTACGATGAATCCAGTCGTCGAAACGCCACCAATCAAGAAGATAGTGATTCAGACGTGGATGAAAATCTCAACTTTGATACCCCTCCTGTTGACCAAAATGCTGTAGGTGGTCCACTGAAGATAAAAATGCAGAGGGTGGTCTAGTTGTTCCTCCCCAAAATTGCCTGAAGAAAAATACAGGTGAGGACAAGAAAATGAAAGACCTGGAGAGCAAGATCAACACGTGTTAGCCCTTATGTTTTGATGATGTTCTTACAACCACCATTATCGGTACTAATGGCTTATTGAGTGTAAATATAGTAAGTTCATTTATCAAGCTCATTAGTGCCATTAACGGAGGATGGATGGAATATACGCTACAACGAAGATATCCAAAGGAGGAGGAGGCCAAGAGATGAAGCAACGCTATTTCAAGAACGTCAAATTCGATTAAAAGCTTCATCCGATTCAAGCTATATCAAAGCTCAAGTATATTGCTCTTTATATGAGGATATTAGCTTTCTTTTATTTTTCTCTCTAGTGCTAGAATGTAGGCAAAGAGTTACTGAGTTTACTTGAAGCTATTGGGAATCACACACACGATTTCATACTTAGGTTTTTAAGCGTTTTTCACAAAATACTATTTTTCACAAGTATGAGTACCTATCTGCAAAATTCTTTTTCCAAACAGTTTGTTTTTAGTATTAAAAACATTTTACAAAGTTTCAGAATTTTCAGAGGTCAAACAAATATTTTGCAAATATTTCAAGTTGGTCAAAAATCTGTTTTCTGGAAAATATCAGAAATCGGTCGACCGGCCCGGTCGCCCGATCCTATGACCTTTCCTTAGTATCTTTCCAGATCTTATTAGTGTTTGGCACAGTCTGAGCTGAGAGTCTGAAAAGAAGATTATCTTCCTAAATAGGAAGATTAGGTTTTTATTTTTAATTGGTTTAAACTCCTTTATAAAAACCCCCAGACTGCTTCTTCTTCCTCTGCCCTAACGTTTGCAAAAACCAGAGAGAGCTTTCTGTTTCCTGAGAAAAATTTTCAAATCCTGTTTTCTCTCTGTTTTAAGTGTGATTCACTTCCCAGCTTCAGTAAACCTACTCTTTGCTATAGGGGCTGTGTAAAGAGAGGTTCTTGCATCTTTTCTTCTGCTGTGAGGGTGAGATCTTGTGTAAGATCTACTGTGAGGGTGTGATCTGTTGAGATCAAACTGTGTAGTGAGAGAGATCAGTGGAGATCGTTGTGTAGACGAAGTTCCGGCTTCCAAACCGGGTGTATACTGGATTTCTCCTCGAGAGTGGGGAGCGGGGACATAGGCCAGAGGGCCGAACCTCGTTAACACATCGCGCGTCAAGGATAACGAACTACTAACCCTATCTCTCTTACTTTCATCGCATTTTTGCTTTGTGTTTTGCTTGTGCTGAATTTATATTGCATATTAGAGCCTCTTGACCCTAATCACCCCCCCTCTAGGGTCCAACAACACGTTGATTTCCGCTCAAGAGGTAAAGAAGACCGGTATTCCATGTCCCTACCCAAGGAAGTAGGAGTCAATCCCGTATCCAACGAAGTTCAATCTAATTAACTTCACGTCGTTCAACAGAAAGGTTTCACCCACTCAGTACCTGATTTATTTAAGCCCTACCTAGGCATGATCTATGGCAATGAACCTCTAATGGTCCGGTCATTTATTAGTATCCTTCGTGGAGCTGCCTTCGATTGGTACCACCGTCTCAAGCAAGGAAGTATCAACAGCTGGGATGACATGGAGAGCATGTTTCTCACCAATTTCTTCAATGACAATAGGTGTCAATCAGAACACTCTTCGATGAGAAGCAGAGGGATGGAAAATCAGTCAACAATTTCATCAAACACTTCCGAAATAAATCAATGAACTACCAAGATCCGATCATAGAGGAGTTCATCCTCCAAAATTGCTAGAATAATCTTTTTTGAAAGCTCTAGAAGCCATGGGGGTGGCATCGTCCAAAATATGGAAAGAGTTAAAGGTGCACGGAGAGCAAGCTGAACACTTCCTCAAAAGGAAGAAGGCTAAAAGAGGCCAACCAGCAGCGAATCCCCAGATGCAGAACTTCGTCCCTCGTGGTAGGAGGAAAGCACCAGCCAAAGTAGTGGATGCGAATCAGACATTCCAACTACAGCCTCAACAGCAAGCACAACTGTAAGCGCTACAGCAGTCACCGTCTCAGTGGCAATAGAGACCTCAAAGGTAACAGAAGACTGCAGAACCAAAATTCCAAAAAGAATATTCTTTTAAGGAAGATGAGATCCCCGGTATATTCAAATAAATACCTTCTGGAGAACAACAAGATCAATTTGTCTCGAATCATTGACTTGGAGGGAGCCAAGAAGACGACTGATTCGAGATACTACGTATTCCATAGGATGGTTCATCATCCCATCAAGACGTATTATGCCCTTAAAGACAAGATTCAAGCATTGATTAACATCAGAATCATCACCACAAAAAAACCCAAGGAAAAGAAGGTGGGTACGAATGTAGTGACCATCAGCTTCGGCTCTATCCCTTTAACATGGTTTCAATCGGAACCCATAACGAAGATAGAAGTGAAGACATCAATGACAATCCTCATGAATAATGCCAAAAGGGGCTTGTGCCACATACATCCCCCAACGGTGAAGTTCTTTGGATCCATCCAGATCTGCTCGAAGTCAAACAATGGACGGGGTCCTCTTCTAAGAAGAAATCCAAGTCCAAGGGCAAGGGAAAGTCTTGTTGTGCCACCATAGCGATTCTGGAGGAAATTGATGAAGGGATCCCTACCTTCCCACTTTTTGACGATGAGCATGAAGCTTTTGTGACTAGCGGAGAATCGACCTTTGCCACCAGAAGCGGGAACGAGTATCGATTCAACTATCCTAAGGTGGCCAATCAATTGGCTGAGAAGGGGGTGGTCACAACTACACCAAAGTCTTCTGAAGAACCTCAGCAATAGTCACCAAGAGGTTCAAAACCCGAAGTAGTCTCGTTTCAATCGTCCGATGAGAAGGGATAAACCGGGAAATTCGAACACTCCATACTGCTTTGATGTTAAGATCCAATTAGCTAACATCCTAGTAAGAATAACTTTATATGAGTTATTACGTCTTTCCAAAGACACCAAGGAAGCTTTGTAAGAAGCTTTGGCCAATTCTGACGTATTTCTCACTCAAATCAAGTTAGCCCCAGAAGAACGGGAGCCGTCAGTTCAACACTGCAACCTCACAACCAAATAATTCCATTGCATCACCTTCACCAAAGAGGACATGCAAACAAGAAATTCAAAGCATGACAGACCTTTGTATTTCACCAGATACATCTGCTCTTGCATTGTCAATCGGATCCAAGTTGATCCGGGTTTCACTATCAGCATCATGCCACTCCGATTGATGTACAATCTCGGTATCCCCACAAGTAAGCTGATGTCTACAGGCACTATTATCTACAAATTCAACACCAATGGGTCCAAACCATTGGCTAAAATCTGAGTGAAGTGCCAACTTGGAGACCTGAGGTCTAAAGTCACCAGCTATGTGATCGATGCGGAGACCTCCAATAACTTACTATTTGGTCGACCCTACATCCATGGTAACATTATAGTCCCCTCCACCCTCTATCAGTATCTAAAATATGTACAAACCAACAATAAGGTCAAGACGATGGTCGTAGATATGTAACCATTTAAGGGGTTAGAAAATTATTTCACTAATTCTCTTCTTTACGGTGCTGAATTCGATACTGAACCATCAGCCTAAGGCATAGAAAATGGAGAAGAAGCTGATACCAAAGCTGGGCTTGATTATGACAGAGGTTTTATATTAAATGATATTGTACCCTTTGTAATCAATCATGACGGTGGAGAATCGTCAGATGGTAGTTGTAATTGGTAACTTATCGAAGTAGAAATAAATGACGATTTGGAGTATTCGCCTTATCTTGATGATGTAATGCAGGGGCTGTATGATAACACCGATATACATATGCTGCTTTGGTGTTCTTGTATGACGAAAAAGCATATCCAAGAATCATTTGGAATAATCATCATCATTCCTACTAAGGCAGGGGGTGAAAAGGAGTTAATCTTCGGCAAAGGGGAAATATCTCCACCATCAGATCCCTTCTCAAAGGAAGATAGTCACGAGGAGAGACCTAGTCCTTACTTATTCAAATACAATCAACAAGCGTGTAACTTCATGAAGAAATGGGTATACAACTTCATACTCGAAGAAGGTCTTTGTTTTGGTCGAGGTCCATGAGTTCCACATCGTCGGCCTATGTACCAAAAGGAAAATCCGACAATTATTATGGCTATAAAAGGGGTCTAGGCTATGTTTCTTTATCCGATGATGAATATTGCTGGCAAGTCATCGACCAATTAACGAATAAAGATGGATACTCATCCATATTCTTCAAATTGGGACTTCGACTTTAGTCTTGGAGAAATGTTCAAAGGCCTCATGTCGAATATGGCCACGATCGATCCCGCCATAAAGGAGGAAGACGATCAACTGCCAACATAGGAAGATCCTTGGATCCATAACTTGAATATCCAATATGGTGATAGATTCAGACAAAGAGAACCTCTCACCAAAGACAAAGTGGTCCAGGTGACATGGGCGACGAAGCAAATTTGAAGCCCATATTCGTCAGCGATAGCCTTCCACCAGACAAGAAGGAAGAGTTGATTGCCCTCATCAGGGAATACATAGATGTTTTCACCTAGAATTATGAAGAGATGTCAGGACTTGATCCAAATGTGGAGATACATTGCCTCAATCTTAAACAGGATGGTAAACCTATCAAGCAACTGCAAAGACGATTTTGTTCGTAAATTATGAAAGCGATCAAGACTAAAGTCAAAAAGCTAATTGACTCGGGCTTCATTAGGGAGGAATAACATCCCGACTGGCTAGAAAACATTATCCCGGATCTTAAAAAGAACAAGAAAATTAGGATATGCATCACTTCAGAGACCAGAACACTGCTTGCTTAAAGAACGATTTCCCTCTTTCGATCACGAATGGCATCATAGATGTTCATGTCGAAAGTTGGTTTGTTTATTGTGGGACTCATTACAAGTTCAGTCATTACAATAAATTAAAAAATACTTTTTATAAGTCTCCTAACATAATAAAAATAAAAAGATTATAACTTTCCTGAGAACACACGCAGAAAGATTGTTTATCGATCTTTTGCTTGTGCGGGATCTTTACTGGTATCAGGGTTTATACGTGGACCGCTAACTAATCAAATCTGAATAAAGATTTCATTGCCTTGTAAAGGAGACAAGAAATTAAAATGACTATCTCAGCAACATCGATACAATCACCCTTCTCGAGAATCACAGCTAGGTGCGATCTCAAGGGAAATGGATGGACGAATGCAGATCTCTCGAACTCTTCGTCTCTTTGTACTGAAGAACTTACCAAGATCTCTTCCTCCTCTCTAAAATTTGTGCTCCTCACTCTTCAATTCGATAGGCTTCACCGAGGCTCAAGAATTCTGGATTCGTACAAATGAAGGCCCTAGGGCCATATTTATAGGTTTTAGAAGCTCGGTTTTTGGATAAGAACGGCCGATTTGCTCTCATCTTTAGTTGTAACCACTTAACCACGTTCTAAGATAGTTTCAAATCAGTTGGGGAGGTTTTAGATAGAATATACCAAAATCTGGGCTGTTAATAGTGAAAATTGTATTTCTAGGCCCGAGATAGACTTTTTATCTCGGCCTTGGCTGAGACACAAAACGCGTCTCCGATTTGGCCTAAAGACCATTTTAGCGCTCCTTGACTAATTTTTTCCGATAATTTCCCGGTCTTATATTGAAATGACACAATTTAAAGTGCGTTGGAAAGCCGGAGAAGAGATCTACAATCTCCTATAGGTAAATCACACATGGGGTGGATGAGATGTGAGTGACGCTTCATCTTTCATAGCTGAAAAACGTAACTCCTGATCAAATCATCTTTTTGATATTCTATCAACCTGTTGATTCGTATGCTTTATCGACTCACTTCATGCACTTGTTAACGTTAGATAATTCCCCTTGACTCAGATAACAATGTTCATTATCTTCTCTTCATCTCGATTTATGTGCGAGAACCTATAGGTAGTTTTTAACACCTACAGATACCCCCTCCAAAGTGTTTCAGTCTCGTTTCTTTTATAGAAGAGCCTAAAATAATTTGGATGTAATAGGCCTAACCTTTAGTCGGTATAAAAGGACCTATAATTATCTTTATTTCTTGAATTCTTTGATTCTCAGTCAATTCAGTATTTTATCGAATAGCTAAAATTCTTCCGGTGCTGCATTCATCGTCTGACCGTTGTCAAAGTCTGGAACTAAAACTGGTATGTTGATTTTTGATTTTAGCTCGTGTTGTTGAATCGATATTGAACTGACTATCTTTATCGAGGATTCGTATCTCAATTACGATTAAACTCCCTGGGATTATCATACAATCTTAAAGAATCAGAGGGTGTGTCGACTGATACCGTATGGCATGTCGACTAAGACCGCTTTTTGTGTCGACACAAGAGGTGTCATATTGTCTGATTAGTTGAGATGTCGAGTCAACACAGAGGTGTCATTTTTGTCTGGCCAAGCTTCATGTTGACTGGTCATACAGGAGGTGTCGACTGGCTTCATGTTGACTAGTCTGGTCAGGGCTTCGTGTCGACTGGCTTCACCTTTTGAGTTGACACAAGAGGTGCCGACTCATCTCGTAGGGATTCGTGTCAACTGGCTTCACCTTTCGAGTCAACAAAGAAGATGCCTGCTCATCTAGTAGGGCTTCGTGTCGACTGCCTTCGTATCGACTGGCTTCGTCTTTCTAGTTAACACAGTAGGTGTCGACTCGTCTATTCGGGCTTGGTGTCGACTGGCTTCGACTTTCGAGTCAACACAAGAGGTGTCGACTCGTCTAGTCAGGCTTTGTGTCGACTAGCTTTGCCTTTCATATTGACTACCTATGCCTTTTAAGTCGACACAGGAGGGGTCGACTCGTCTATTCGGGCTTTGTGTCGACTGGCTTCACCTTTCGAGTCGACACATGAGGTGTCAACTCGTCTGGTCAGGCTTCTTGTTGACTGGCTTTGCCTTCTGTGTCAACTGGCTTTGCCTTTCGAGTCAACACAGGAGGTGTCGACTCGTCTTGAGGCTTGGACTTGATTTGAGCCTTGTTTCAATGAAATTTGTCGACACACTAATTTTCATTACAGGTATTGGCTAGCGTTGACCTTCATCGCAATGCGTTGACCGGTGTTAAGCTTTATCGTAATGTGTTGACCGGTATAAACATAGTTTATACTCACACGTAAACTAGAGTTTATATAGTTTAGGCTCTTAAGGCATTAGAGCAGGGATGACCAGTTTAAACTCGTATACTCCTGGGAGTTTCAGGAATCAATTTAATCTCATGTACTCATTGGAGGTTCAAGGAGGTGCAGTTTATACTCATATACTCATCGGAGTGTGGGAAGAATGAGATGAGAATGTATCAGACGCTTGCCAAGTTGAGCTCTTTGTGTGAGATTTGATTGTAGGACTAGCCATTGATACTGATACAGCTACTATCCCTGAAGCTGGCAAACATCTGAAGTTATTATCCTCATAGCTTCGGCTGAAGTTGAGGTTAGCTCAGTTATTCAAGTCACGAGACCAACTAGTGAATCTGATGCATTAGTGACTTTTATCCCTTATTATGATTACCCATTCCATTTATAATAGATAAGCATAATACTCATAGGATTTTTGGCAAACCCTCAGCCATCCATGGGGTTGAAGTGCCTTTACCAACTACCATTTGAATCGGGTTAACATACAGATTGTTTAAGTTCGTTCTGCATGTAACGTTATGCTATAAGAATAAACTCTCTCAGACTTAGTGCTATGATATTGAATACATAAACTTTATCACTTTTACGAAAATAGACTAACTGGTAACGCGTGTTAGCAGTGGCGTAGCCAGGAATTTTTTTTGCCCTGGGCAAAAAATCGCTGGGCTACGCCACTGCTAGATTGCCTCCATTACCAACGTCCTCCTTGGTTTCCACGCGAAGGCGAGCAACCTGAGGAAGGTGATTTAGGTCACCACCGTGGCCGGAACAACGACGAAGAGGGTGGCACCCATGGAGAGGAGGCTGAAGACGCCGCCGTAGAGGACGGAGGCGTAGAGGGCCGGCCAACCGACGGAGAAGTAGGAGCTGGGGCGTAGAGGGCCGGCCACTTTCTTGCCCTGGGCAGCTGCCCAGGGCAAGAGTACCCTGGCTACGCCCCTGCGTGTTAGGCACAGACTTATCTCTAATAAAGGATCGAGATAAAGACCCCCATACGTAAAAGGCATAGATTCAGCGATTATTAATTTAATAATGATCACTGGCTACGATATTGAATACGTAGGCTTTGTCATTTTCATAGGAATACGCTACCCGGTAACACGTGTTAGGCGGAGACTTATCTCTATTTAGGGATCAAGATAAAATCCCCCAGAATGAATTCTGGTATCCTTTTCGTAGTGAAATGCATGAATTTTGGTGTTGAAGAGCTATGTTATCTCTTCTCTAGTGGCAAAGACGAACCCTGTACTAGAGAGGAAGAATTTTATATTATATATCCAGGTGCAAAATAAACTCAAAGTGGGATCTTAACTTTGAGAATTTAAAGGATGAAACTAAGAGTGGGATCTCCACTCTGAGAACCGAAAAGATTTAGATAACACTAACTATTTAATGGTTTAGTTATCCAATCTAAAAATAAATTTCTCATTTATCGAGATGAAATTCCAACTTTAGCCCTAACTATTTAAAGGTTTGGACAAAGGGGAGATTGAGACGATCCTAACTGTTTAAACATTTGATCGCTCGATGTAGGTGGAAGCCTCTCGTTTATCGAAAGGGGATCCCAATTTTGGTCCTAACTGTTAAAAGGTTTGACCAAGATAGATTTTGAGATGATCCTAACTATTTAATGGTTTGAACGTTCAATTTGTGGACCTCTCGTTCATGGAAGAAATCGAGAGGGGACTTTAGCTTTGGCCCTAACTATTTAAAGGCTTGACCGAAGGGAGTTTGAAAAGATCCTAACTGTTTAAAGGTTTGATCGTTTAATTTGTAGACCTCTCGTTCATGAAAGGAATCGAGAGGGGATTTTGGTTTTGGCCCTAACTGTTTAAAGGTTTGACCAAAGGGGAGATCGAGACGATCCTAACTGTTTAAAAGTTTGATCACTCGATGTGGGTAGAAGCCTCTCGTTTATCGAAAGGGGATTTTGGTTTTGATCCTAACTATTTAAAGGTTTGACCAAGATGGATTTTGAGATGACCCTAACTGTTTAAAGGTTTGATCATTTAATTTGTGGACCTCTCATTCATGGAAGAAATCGGAAGGGGATTTTGGCTTTGGCCCTAACTATTTAAAGGTTTGACCGAAGGGAGTTTGAGACGATCTTAACTGTTTAAAGGTTTGATCGTTCAATTTGTGGACCTCTCTTCATGGAAGGAACTAAGAGGAGATTTCGGCTTTGGCCCTAACTATTTAAAGGTTTGACCAAATGGGGGTTTGAGATGACCCTAACTATTTAAAGGTCTGATCGTCCAATTTGAAAGTGGACCTCTCGTTCATGAAAGGAATCGAGAGGGGATTTTGGCTTTGGCCCTAACTGTTTAAAGGTTTGACCGAAGGGAGTTTGAGATGATCCTAACTGTTTAAAGGTTTAATCGTTTAATTTGTGGACCTCTCTTCATGGAAGGAATCGATAGGGGATTTTGGCTTTGGTCCTAACTGTTTAAAGGTTTGACCAAATGGGGGTTTGAGACGACCCTAACTATTTAAAGATTTGATCGTCCAATTTGAAAGTGGACCTCTCGTTCATGGAAGGAATCGAGAGGGGATTTTAGCTTTGGCCCTAACTGTTTAAAAGTTTAACCAATTGGATTGGAGGAACGAGGAACGACCCTAACTGTTTAAAGGTTTGACCACTTGGTTTTGAAGTTGACCTCTCGTTCATGGAAGGAATCGAGAGGGAATTTTGATTATGGTCCTAACTGTTTAAAGGTTTGACCAAGATAGGAGTGAGGAGGTACATTTGACAGTGAGGGTGTCGATTTGCATAAATCACTATGTCAATACAGTGGGAGTTTATGGCGTCAAGTTGCAAGGACTTTGACACAAGGGGTTATAATGTTAAACCCTAGAGGGGGGTGATTAGGGTCTTATGCTAATCTAATCCGATTTTATGCCAATTAAAATTAATTAACAAGTTATCCTAGCAAGTATGAAATACAACAATGTATATAAGCTAGGATAAGCAATGCAAACAAAGAGATATATCCTATATGATGAATATGTATATATGCAAGGCTATATAAACAACACAAGGGTAAAAAAAACAATCTACACAAGTGATAGGGTAATATGATGAGCAATACACAAATGCGATATAAGATATGAAAACAAAAATAAGAACGCCAATGCAATCACAAACAAAATGATATGATCACAGAGTTCGGTCCCCACGACCTACGTCTCCGCTCCTCACCTCGAGGAGATCTCCACTATCACAACCGGGTTTTCTACGTTTACCCGAACAACATTTTCACCTCATAATATAATCACTATGCAATTACACTTTACACACTAAGTGTTGGTCCTAGCCCGTGTCCTCCTCCTCAAGTGCTCGGTTACAACCTCTCCCTAGGCACGTCAACTGACACCACTCCTCTTGGATTCGACCCCGTCTCTCACCACACACTTCTCTCGGTGTACAAGTGTATTACAAGTGAATCCTCACAATTAGGCTCAATACAAAGTGTTTGTTCTCTACAATGAATGAGAACGAATTATAAGCTCACTCTCTAAGTTACACAATCCCACAACCCAATTATACTATGAATGTAAATACAATAAGCTCAAAAGGTTGTGTGTGAACAAAGAGATATAAATCAAAACTAAACTCAATGTAGTTCTAGCTTAATAACAATGATAATCAAATATATAAAAAAGCTAGAAATAGAGTTTAGAAAACTTCTCAATATATCAAGAGTTGGAGGGAGAATAGTTGAATGCCCAAACACCAATAGATGATCTCCTCAAGCTTGAAATTGAATTCACAAACTCAAACCCTCAATTGCTTAAAAGCTTCTTAAACCAAACTTAAACAAACACTAAACAAGTTTAAACCCTTGTTAAACTATTTTAAAACATTCTCTTGACTTTCAGAATTGAATGCAATGAGGGTATATATAGGAAGAGGAAATATCAACAAAAAACCCCAAAACAAATGACAGAAAAGTCCCCAGAAGACAGCTCAGAAAAATAGCCGTTAGTGTCTAACGGATCTATTGGCGGTCGACCGACAGAACGTTCGGTCGACCGAAAGAAAGAATTCAAAACTTTGGGGAATGATTGTAGACATGATAATAAACATGCTACAGCGACTGGTTATCAGAAAGGACCTCCCAAATGAAAAATATCATCATTTTACAAACTAGTCCAAAACATGAAAATATGAGATACTTGAATTTTGATGTTTTGACATAAACCAACTTTTGAAACTTTGTGAAATGTTTCTATAGACTTAGTAAACATGTATAAACTGATATTGAAGTCTATAAACTAATAAAACAATATTTTCACAAAATTACATATTCTATGCAATGTTTTCAAAAACACAATAGTAAATATGAAATATATGATTTCATATTATAAACATGAAAGCCCAAAACCATACATGTATATATATAACTATATGTATACATAGAAAACAAAACTTATGTATGTATATATATAAAACTATATATATATAGAAGCCAAAACTTGTGTATATATATATAACTATATATATACAAAGAAACCAATAAATGTGTGTGTATAGATAATTGAGCTTAACGTACTTAACACACATAATATAAATCCTAAACTAAATTACCCAAGCTTGATCGTGATCTTCAATGAGCTCAACTTGGTACACGTGCGGATGAAGCTAGAACTTGATCTTTAACTTGAATTGTACGTTGCTTCACTCCACAATTCCTCCAACCTCCATTGGATATGATCGTGTAGGCTTAATCCATCCAACCTCCAACTACGTTGTTTATCTACAATGAATAGATAATACAAGCACTAGACAAACAACATTAGTTATAAATTGTTTGTTAAACATCATCAAAACAAGAGGCCAACATATAAAACTTTCAGCACTGTGTGCAGACTCTAACAATGGAAGTGTTGAGTGCGCAGACACAGCAGGAGTTTGAGTGGATCAAACCATAAATAATTTTTAGTGGACTCACCGTCAATTGATTTGATCAGTGAGGGATTAAGCACTCTATAATTAGACCATGGGGGTTTCGTAAGGGAAGATTAACCGGATGAAGTCATTGAATCTTATCTCGACAAAAGAGTGCTTGAGAAGTCACAGTGAGAGGGTTTTAATCATCTCGGAAATAATTAAATAGCCAGAGTGGGAGGTACTTAATCATTTTTATCATGATTAAGAAGTTATTGGTTTTTGGTTATCCTTAAGAATACCATGTGTAGAATTCTCCAGGAACTTCCCATCAAAGGTAGCGAACAATTTAGCCTCGTGTACCAGTTAGAGGTTTGGGAAATAATATATACTCATATACCTTGTTGGAGTACATAGAGAAGCAGTTTATACTCGTATACTCATTGGAGTCTATGGACAAGTAGTTTATACTCATATACACATCGGAGTCTACACCATTCTCATTTGGCTTATTTTACCATTATGACGTGGGAGTCAATTAAGACTTAGATTTTATTTTTGAGGACAAAGCAAACCTCGGTGGGATGAAGAACCTTCCTGTGCTATGCACAAGAGTTTGGATGCATAATCCTCTTAGCTCCCTCCTTATCTTTATAGGTGGTAGCTTGATTTTGTCGTTGCTGAGGAGGTATTTCAAGATAGCTGGAACTTCTTCATCCTGAAAAAAGTATTCTTTTTGGAGTCTCGGATCTGGAGTCCTTCGTTATTTCTGAGCTTGTTGTTGTGACGTTTGATTAATGTTAACAGCAACCACAGGCATTGTCAGCTTGCTTCTCTCGGCCTTTTTCCTTCTAAGGAAGCGCTCGACCTATTCTCCAAGCAGTTTTAATTCAATCCAGGTGGTTGATGGGACAACCCCCATGACTTTAAGGATATCGAGGGAGAGATTGTGATGGCAGGTCTGGAGTATGAACTCCACTGTGACTGGATCTTAAGAATTCAACACTTTATTCTGGAAGCGTTTGACGAAGGTATCAACTAATTCTTTGTCCTTTTGCTTTTCATCCAGAAGTGCTCCGATCGACACTTCGGTGTCATCATCGAAGAAATTACTAAGGAACGAGCTTTCCATGTCGTCCCAGTAATTGATGCTCCCCGGTTTGAGATGTCGATACCAATCGAAGGCTGCCCCACGAAGGGTGCCCATGAATGACTGAATCATCAGGGGTTTATCCCCGGAGATCACTCTGAGGTAGGACCTAAAATAAATTAGGTGTTGAGTGGGTGAACCTTTCCCGTCAAATAGCATGAAGTTAACTGGATTGTACTTCACCTGGTATGAGATTGAATCCTACTCTCTTGGATATTGGTACAAAATGCCCATTCTCCTTACTTCTTGAGCAGACATTAAGGCATTGACCTTATTCTCCAGCTCTTTCATCATCTCGTCATCATCTTCTACATCTTCCTTCTAAGGACGTTGAGGAGAATGAGTTGAACCACCCTTAACATTGTCATTATCGATTGGACCATCCCCAGCATCTTTGTTGTCGAGTGGGGTATCCATATTGATATTCTCTTCCACTTCCGAATCGTTGTCTACTTGATTAGTAGTGTAGCGATGATTGGATTCACCACGCTGGTTTGATTACTCTTGGAGTTGTTGGGCATGTAAATCCTTGACCCGTTGCATGACCATCTCTATTTCGATTTTAAAACCTTCTTTCTATTTGGCCAAGTCTTCTTGAAGAAGTTGAGCCACTTGTTCGGTAGTGATCATGAATACCTCTCGAGCTCACCCCATGCTAGACATTGTATCGTTGGAGGCAATTGTGGAGTAAGTATCCAAAAGTTCGTCATTCGAAGACAGGCCTTCGTGCATCCTCAGGTAATTGCTATGTCTAATGGCTTCTACCTGGAGCCAAGATATTCATTGGGCTATCCCTGAACTGCCTTTTCTTCTCGGAGAAAAATCGGGATTAGCATCACTCGAAGAGAGAACAGACTTTCCTTTGGTAGCCATGTTGATGTTGACTTTTAGGAGTTCGTCATCTTGAATGGCCGATCTTCTTTTGTGGGAGCACCTTGATTTGGGTTTTGACGCTTTAGTGGAAAGCCTTCGGAATACCGAGACCCTCTGTGGAGTGGTCTTAGGGTATCTACACTCTGATAAGACTGCCTTGATTAATATCTCACAAGAGTAGTGTGAGTCCAATTTTAGGTTACTTCTATTTTGAGATTTATTCGTACCCCCAGCCCGATATTACAACTCATTGACGTTATGGTCAAAGAAACCTATCGGATGTTGATTTGATTCCCCAGGTATGACGTTGTCATATAACAAACACGTCTTCTTCTGAGGATGTAATGGCTTGTTGGCGTTCGCAGGAGTCACATGTTTATAATTACACCTTTGTACAGGTGGAATCCCAACATGCTCTCGATCTTCCACACGAACACCTAAGCGGGTGGTTCCAGGAATCAATTTGTTAGGAGGGTGCATACGACCCCCAGTCTGAATAGTTGTTTGGGAATTATTCAGTGGACCCAAGCATTCCTTAACAGGAGCTTTGCCTCAATCTTCATGTAGTGGACCAAGGTAATCTTTCATCGGAATTCTGAATTTGAAGAGATCCACGCTACCGTAGGGCTTCAACGTAGGTACGGGAACAAGAGGAGCAGGATCAGAGGTTAACGGAGGCTTAGAAAGCAGCCTTGGAGCCGGAATTTAGTGAGAGACATGACTGGTATCTCTCCTCAAGTGGAGGCGTATTGGCTGTTTTCGGTGCCGTTTTAGGCGCTGCTTTGGCCTTATGCGCCTAAACTTGTTTGGATTTTTGTGATTCTTTGACCACCTCTTCCTTTTGTAATTGTACCTTTTGCACAAGGATCTGTGCATGCGCAAGGAGTGTACAAAGCTTCTGGATGCACTCCTCAAGAGTAGAACAAGTTCGTTTGACATGAACCCTTTTGTTAGTCAGCGGTTGGGAGGAGGACCCTGAGGCTTGCTGTGGCGACGGCTTAGCCACTTGGCGCCTTCCAAACTCTAGATCCGTTTGGTAGCAGAGTTCATCCACCTACTCCAAAGCTTTGGCGAATTGATGGGACAGATGTTGGTGGCGGCTCTAATGAGCCCTCTTCGTCAGCACCGGTATGCCTTCAACGGGAAACTCATTGACCTTTGTAGAGTTGTCACGAGCCAGATCCAGCTTTCTTGGTGGTCAGAGATGAGTCTTTAATAGCATTCGGGCAAAGACTATCACTCTGAGTCTTCAGATCTGAAGGCCAATTAACATTCTTCACAAAAGTGGTCTTCCTGCACTTACAAGGAAATGAAGATCTAGAGGAGGAGGAGGAGACGTACTCCTCGAACTTTTGCTAGTCGAATTCATACTCGACCTCTTCATCCACAGGGATCTTGATCAGCGGCTGCGACACGACCTCGGTAGCGAGGCTGTTGGCTACCATAGTGATCATCAGCGTGCTCACGCCAAAAGTTGGTTTCTTTATTGTGGGACTCATTACAACTTTAGTCGTTACAATAAGTTCAAAAAAAGAAAGACTTTTTATAAGTCTCCTTACACAATGAAAATAACAAGATTATAACTTTCCTGAGAATACATGCAGAGAGATCGTTTATAGGTCTTCTGCTTGCGTGGGATCTTTACTGGTGTCGGGGTTTATCCGTAGACCACCAACTGATAAGATCAGATAAAGATTTCCTTGCCTTGCAAAGGAGACAAGAAATTTATGTGACTATCTCGGTAACAGCGAGACAATCACTCTTCTCGAGAATCACAGTTAGGTGCGATCTCAAGGGAAATAGATGAACGAATGCAGATCTCTCAAACTCTTTCTCTCTTTGTGTTGAAGAACTTGCCAAGATCTCTTCCTCCTCTCTGAATTCGTGCTCCTCACTCTTTAATTTGACAGGGCTTCGCCAAGGCTCGAGAATTCCGGATCTGTATAAATGAAAGCCCTATAGCCATATTTATAGGCTTCAGAAGCTTGATTTTTGGATAAGAATGACCGATTTGCTCTCATCTTTAGTTGTAACTGCTTAACTACATTCTAAGATAGCTTCAAATCAGTTGGGGAGGGTTTGGATTGAATATACTAAAATCTAGACGGTTAACGATGAGAGCTACATTTCAGGGACCAAGACAGACTCTCTGTCTCGGCCATGGCACAAGTTATGTCTTAGCCTTAGTCGAGATACAAGTTGTGTCTCGGCCTTGGCCAAGACACAGATTGTGTATTGGCCTTAGCTGAGACACAAGATGTGTCTCAGCCTTGGCCAAGACATAAAACGCATCTTAGTTTTGTCCTAAACGCCGTTTTAGGGCACCTTTACTATTTTTTCATGTAATTTCCCGATCTTATCTAGGAATGATAGAATTTAAAGTGCGTTGGAAAGATGGAGAAGAGATCTACAATCTCCCATGGTAAATCACACGTGGGGTGGACGAAACACGAGTGATGTTTCGTCTTTCGTGGGTGAAACGTAACTCTCGATCGAATTTTCTTCTCGTTATTCTGTCACCCTGTTGATTCGTACGCTTTATTGACTCACTTCATATGCTTGTCGACGTTAGATAATTCCCCTTGACTCTGATAATAATGTTCATCGTATTCTCTTCATCTCGTGCTACGTGTGAGAACTTATAGGTAATTTTTTATGCCTACAATACATAACACGTGCAGATTCGAGAAAATATCCTTTATGGATGGATTTTTGGATTACAATCAAATAAAGATAAACCCGAATGAAAAAAAACATACCACGTTTAGAATGCCCCTCGGTGTCTTCTGCTACACAGTCAAGCCCTTCGGCTTGAAGAATGCGAGCACCACATAACAACGGGCAATGACTAAGATTTTCGAGGAACACCTCGGGAAGACCGTCGTGTGCTATGTTGATGACTTGGTCATGAAAAGCCGTAACAAAGATGACCACATTACAGATTTGAGGACGATGTTCAATCTCATACGGAGTCACCAATTGAAGATGAATCCCACTATGTCTTTTCTCGAAATGTCCAGCGATAAGTTCCTAAGATTCGTTGTCACCACTAAGGGTATCCACATCGATCCCGATAAAGTGAAGGCGATACATGAGTTAAAACCCCCTAGATGCCTCAAAGAACTCAGAGGACTACAAGAGCGATTGGCTTATATCGCCGGTTCATCTGGAACCTATCCGAAAAATGTTAAGCATTCTCTAAGCTCACGAAGAAGGGTGTGTCATTTATTTGGGATGAAACCTGTCAGAAGGCCTTCGAAGATATCAAAGCATATCTGGTGAATCCTTCTGTTCTCATTACACCAAAGTCAGGAAAACCGTTCTTAATTTATGTCAAGGCGACGAACCACTCGTTAAGTGCTTTACTCGCACAAAATGATGACAATGGTCTCGAGCAGGCAATATATTATCTAAGTCGGACTCTGGTAGGTGCAGAATTATGATATCCAATGATTGAGAAGTAGTGTCTCACCCTAGTATTCACAATTCAAAAAATACAACACTACCTGGTTGGATAGACTATCTACGTCATTTCCAATATCAACCTAGTCCCAGTATTCATGACGCAACCAGTTTCTATGAATTGACGATTAGCGAGATGGACCCTGCTCTTTTCCTAATACGATCTGCACTTTAAACAACAGAAGTCGGTCAATGGGCAAGAAATTTATGATCTTTTAGCAGCTAACCCTACAATGGATACATCCGAATTATATGAAGATTTGCCCGATAAAACTCATGAAATCAACACTACCTCTCATCAGCAGGTATGGCAATTATACTTCAATGATGCTTCTCGGGCAACCAATGTGGCAAGTGCTCCCGGATGTTCTAAAATTTCCATAGGACATAGAATTGTCTTAGTTTCCTCGGATAACACATGTTACTTTGAGCCTATTCACTCACGGAACTGTGTTCCAACAATGCAGCTGAATACAATGCTCTACTCATTGGACTAAGTCTTGCTATTATTGATTATGCCCTGAACGGTATTTTACTAGAAGACACGAAAGAAAGAGACTTGGTCTGACGAAGAGCACTGAGATTCTATTATAACACGGTGACCCATAAACTGTATCATCGTGCATATGACGGTTTGCTACTCCGATGTCTTTCAACCAAAGAGGCGGAGAATGCTCTCAAAGAACCACATGACGGAACCTATGGTGTGCACCAACCTGGTCCTAAACTCTGTGATCATCTCAGAAGGATGGAATATTAATGGCTAACCATAGTAGAGGACGCAGTTGTGTATGCCCAACGGTGCCACGCATGTCAAATACATGCAAATTATATGCACATACCCCCGGAGCACTTGCACCCTTCGGTCACATCATAGCCATTCCAGACATGGAGAATGGACATCGTCAATCCTATTTTTCCACCATCGGACAAAGGTGACCATTTCATTTTTGGCAATCACTGATTACTTCTCAAAGTGGGCCGAAGTAATTTTACTTAAAGAAGTGAAGACAAGCGACATTGTCAAATTCATTAAACACTATATTATCTACCGATATAGTGTTCCAAGATGAATCGTGCACGATAACAGCCCTTAGTTTGTCAGCAACGCCTTTATCAAATTCTATGGAAAGTCCAGGACTCAAGATGTCTCATCAATGACATACAATTCTGTGGAAAGGATTAGCTAAAACTTTCAACAAAACCATTATTAAGATTCTATCGAAGCTCGTGAGAACCAATAAATAAGACTGGGATGACAAACTGGGCGAAGCTCTCTGGGCCTATCGTACCACAGTCTGTATGCCTACCGAAGCAACTTCGTATTCTCTAGTACACAGGTGCGAAGCTGTCCTTCCCCTAGAAATCCAAATTTCATCCCTTCGTATCGCCCTCGTAACAGGGATGATGTCAGAGGAAAAACATTAGAAATGTCTCGCGGAACTTGAGATATTAGATGAAAAGCACTTAGAAGCTCAACACCAAATTAAGTTTTACCAGGCTAGAATCTACAGGGCTTTTGATAAAAGAGTTCGACAATGAAGCTTCAAGGAAGGAGACTTAGTTCTCGCCGTCCGACGACTAATGATACTCAACTCCAAGAAGAAAAGCAAATTCCAACCCAAATGGGAAGGACCGTTCGTGATAGAGATAGTCTACTCAAACGGTGCATATTGCTTAATCATCCAAGACGATGACAAGCTTATGATGCTAATAAATAGGAAATTCTTGAAAAAGTATTATCCCTAGTACATACGGGATAACCTATTTAACGGGAAGTTCCTGGAGAATGCTATGCAGGGTATTCTTAAGGATAACCCGAGATCAACTGATTATTCAAGATCAAGACAAGTCATCTGAATAATTCATTCTTAGTCATAATAAAAAATGATTAAGAACCTCTCACTATGGTTATTTAATCATTTTCAAGATGATTAGAACTCTCCCACTGTGACTTTCCAAGTACTCTTTCATCAAGATGAGATTGAATGACTTTATCGGGTGAATCTTCCCTCAAGAAACTCCTATGGTGTAACTATGGAGTGCTTGATGATTCATTGTCCTCCACCACAAAATCCCTCATTGATCAAATTTATTGACGGTGGGTACACCAAAATTTTTCATGGTTAAATCCATTCAAACTCCCGCTGTGTCTAGGCCTTTAACACTCCTACTGTTAAAGTCCTGACACAACACTCAAATTTCAATCTGTTGATCCATGACAATTATGAAACCCCCGTCATGTTAAGTCCCTACAGCTTAACACCAATAACCCATACTGAGTGATTTGTATAAGTCAATATTCCTACTGTTATTTGTACCTCCACTCTCACTGTTTCTTGGTCAAACCTTCCTACAGTCAATGTCAAAGCAAAAATCCTCTCTTGATTCCTTCCATAATGAGAGGTCTACTTTCAAATCATGTGATCAAACCTTCATACAGTTAGGGTCGCCTCAAACTCTCATTTGGTCAAACCTTTAAACAATTAGGACTGCAACCGGAATTCTCTTTCCGATAAATGAAAGACTTTCGTCCATTCCTCTTTAGTCAAACCTTTCTACAGTCAGGGTCGAAGTTGGAATTTCATCTTGATAAATAAGAAATTCATCTTCAGATTGGGCAACCAATCCTATAAAAGTTAGGGCTATCCGGATCTTTTCGACTCTCGAAGTGGAGATCTCACTCTTAGTTTCACCTTTCATAATTCTCGAAGTAGAGATCACACTTTTAGTTTCTTTTTAGCAGGAGATAGAATATAAAATTCATCATCTCCGGCATCGGGTTCATCTTTGCTTCAAAAGAGACAAGCAGAAAATAGAATATAAAATTCTTCCTCTCTGATATCGGGTTCATCTTTTCCCCAAGAGAAGACACAATCTTTTAGCATCCAAAATCCATGCCTCGCACATATGGAAGACTTTATCTCAATCCCAAAATAGGGATAAGTCTGCATCTAACACATGCTACCGAGTAGCACATTCCCTTGAAAGTGGCAAAGCCCATGTATTCGACATCGTGGCAGATTGTTTTTAATAATGCTGAAATACATGCCTTACATGCATGGAGGACTTTATATCAATTCCTAATTATAGATAAGTTTATGCCTAACACGTGTTGTTGGTTAGTCTTCTGCTGTAAAAAAGACACCAGAATTCATGCCTATGAGACTTTTTCTCGATCTCTAATTAGAGATAAGTTTATACCTAACACCAGAATCTGTGAAAAAGACACCAGAATCCGCGTCTTGGGACTTTATGTTGATCCTTAATTAGAGATAAGTCAACACCAAATACGCGTTGTCGGTTAGTCTTTTCCCGTAAAAACGATAAAAATCTATGTATTCAATATCATAGCACCAAGACTAAAAGAATTTATTCTTTTAGCGCAATGTTATATGTAAAATGGATCTAAATAATTCACATGCTAGCCCGACTCAAACGTTAATTACTAAAGGCACATCAAATCTGTTGATGGCTGAGGGTTTGCCAAATATTCTATAAGTATTATGATTTATTTATTCTAGATGGGATAGAAAATCATGATAAAAGAAATACGCTAAGAAAAATACTTTGTTCATAATAATGTCGACAGAAAAGGAAGATACAAAAGCATCGCTACCAATCCAAGTACATTTTATGATCAAGAATCTGAATTTCTAGCAGAGAAAGCTTCTCCGCATAAGTCTGCTCAAGCTTAGCCGCAAATTAGCCTGGACAGAGTCTTCGGTGGCATCCAATATCCCCACAGCTTCACCGTTGGCGTCATGTTTATGAGCCTACTCCCTAATCTTATTTTGATGATTACAAAGAATTCCTAACATCGTTTATCTAGTGATTATATTTGTGTATTATGTATTCTAGACAAACATCAATGTTGGAGGTTGGATGGATTGTGTCTTAACAATGACATTCAATGGAGGTTGGAGGAATATCGGAATGAAGTTATTTGTATTTCAAGTCAAAGATTCAAGATCAAGCTTCATACACAAAGCAAACCAAGATAAGCATATTGAAGATCATCAAGTTTGGGTATATTAGTTTAGGTTTATATTATGTGTGTTAATACTTTAAAGCTCAAACTACACACATACACGTTTCATTTTTATCGTATTATACGTTTTTGAGAAAATAACTTGTTAATGGATTAAAGACTTGATTATAACTGTTAAACATCTTTTATAAAGTCCATTAATCCATTTAAAAGAAGTTTCAAACTTGTTTGAACTCGTTTTCAAAATGGGAAATAAAATTTGAGAAATTATTTTTCTAACATATTTTTTTACATATTTACAAATATTTCTAATTTTTTTATCATTTTTGACAAATTGATTTTATAAAATCAGATGTTTTAGCAGTTTTTAGAATATGGAATATCTATTTTAAAACAATTATTTCACTTAACTAGGAAGTGATATTTTATAAATGTTTTCTCTAATATGTTTATCTACATGTCTAGAAACTTTCCTTAAATTTTCATAATTTTGGGAGTTGATTTGATATTTTTAATTGATTTTATAAAGCCAGCTATGCAAGAATTTTAGGAACTGCTAAAACCTAAAACTATCTGCTGAGTCGACTTATAAGTCGACTTATATGTAATAAATCAACTTATATGTAATAGGTAGACTTATGTACTACATAAGTAGACTTGTATAATCTTTTTAGCCTGTAATGGCTAGTTATAAGTTGACTTATGTACTATAGCAAGTCGACTTATAACACTTTAACGGCTAGTTTTCCAGAATGCTGGATTTTCGCTTTTTTGTCTTTTTCCTTGGTTTTTTCAGTTTTTGGGGTTTGTTTCATGAGCCTATATATACCTCATGCCCTCTAACTTCTGATATCACCAATAGAGTTTTAAAAATAAGTTTAAGGGTGTTTAAATTTGGTTTAAGTGTGTTTTACAATGGTTTGTGTGAAGAGGTTTTCACAAGAGGAAGAAGAGATCATCTATTTGTGTTTGGACTTCAATCTTATCTCTTTCTCTCTTGATTCTTAGAGAAGTTTTTCTAAACTTATCTTCTAGCTTATTTATATTTTGATTCATACATATTTGTGCTAGATTGATTTAAGTTTAGTTTTTTGTTATTACTCATTGTATACACACAACTCACTTGAGCTTTTAGTATTTTCACATATTGTATATTTGAGTTGTGGGGGTTGTGACATTTGAGAGTGAGCTTATACTTAGTTCTCATCCTTGTATTAGAGAATAGACAATTGTATTTGAGCCTTTGTTGTGAGATCACATTGTATTAAATAAGTACATCAAGAGGAGTGTAAGGTGAGAGATGTGGTTGGTTCCAAGAGAAGTGGGGTCGGTGATAAAAAATAAAGAAAGAGGTGGTAATTCCGAATACTTGAGGAAGGTGACACGTGAGAGGCCAACACTTGAGGTGGTATTGTGTAGTTACAAGTATGAGTTGTAAGCATTTGTCAGTGAGTGTAGAAAACCAAATTGTGAGGTGTAAACATTTTTGGATGAACGTCGAAAACCCATTGTGATAGTAGATTCTCCCCGGGAGTGGGGAGCGGAGATATAGTTTGGAAGGACCAAACTCCGTGATCATATCGTTTGTTTGCGTTTTACTTAGCGTATTTTCTTGTGCTCATTATATTGTTATAAAACCATACGTTCATGTTTATTTTGCCCTTATTTATTCTCTTATCCTTGCATATATCTCTTAAATATCATATTTTCTGGGATAGTTTGTTAATAAGTTTTAAATTGGTATTATAATCGGATTAGATTAGCATATACTATATCCACCCCCTCAAGGGTACTTTCAATTGGTATCAGAGCTTAGTGCTCTTTGATGTGTGGCTTAACTGCCTTGAATTAAATATCCAAACTTTCATATTGTTGCGAATCTTGTTTTGATATTTTTTATATTGCTTGCACTATACATTATGGATATGTACGGTGCACCTAGCTTAGGTTACATTAATGTTACTCCTCGTTTAGATAATTTCTCCAATGTTCAATGGTATGTTAGATTTAAACTTTTCATTTGATCTAGATATTTTGATTTATGAGAAATTATAGATGGTGCTTATATTGTACCCACTTTGGAGAAATCTAAGTGGAGTAAAAATGATCATAAGATGCTTACAATGAATAAGATTTTGTTAGAATTCTTGCATAACGCTTTTGATTCATCATTTAACAAGCTTGATTCATTTAATAGTGCTTACACTTTATGGAAATTCATAGAACCGCATCAAGGAGACTTGGAGGAGATTTGACACGCTTTGGCGGATTCGACTTCAAGTAAGGTTGGAGCATCATCATCATGCACACGACCACTAGGCGATAACCCTAGTATGGTAAGCGAGTCAGATTTCTGATGATGATTTATCTATCAATAAACTCGCATGTGCATATAAAAGATTAATGCATGCCTACATAAAAGTGCATCATAATTTTAAAGATTTAAAAAGCAAGCATGTAGAATTAAAATCCAATTATAAATTGTTAGCATCTAAGTTTGACTTAATTTCCAAAGAGAATGTTATCCTAAAAGAAAACAATAAAAAATTAAAATTAGATCATGATTCTTTAATTTTAAATGTTGCTAGTTTAACTCATGAAAAGGATAATACCATATTAGAAGTAGAGAACATGAAAAATCAAGTGTTATCTATCTTATATATAATCCATTTCTAATAATAATGCTTTTGTACAAAATGATGAGTTGAATCACGTTAAGGATTGTATATCTATCTTAGATTCAACCCTTAAAACATGCATTATTAATCATAATAAGCTTTTGAACTTGTGTGCAAAGCCCCATGTAAATTCTTCAAAACCCACACACTATGCACACATATATAACAGAATTTATAAGTGTTATATTTGCGGTTGTAAAGGCCATCTTACTAAATTTTGTTATAATACACAAAAGGCCACCAAGTCCAAAAATGTTGATCCTTGTGCATCCCATCAAGCTTCATCATCACATGCACATGCACATGTACATACTCATAAAGTTCATCATAGGCATGCTTATGTGTTTAAATGTGTTCTCTGTGGTCCTTTTGGCCATTTGGCAAAATATTGTTTTGTTTTGAAAATTTTTTTGCATTTGCCAAATGTTTCTAAAAGACCATATTTGTTTGAATGTGATTTTTGTGGTAGAGTTGGTCATTTGGCGAAGTATTATTTTGATTTACAAAAAGCTTCTATTTCACAAAATGTTCCAAGTAGACCACATTTGTTTAATAATGTTTTCTATTTGTAAAATAATTTTAAAAGACCATCTTTATTTGCAAATGTTTCCCGTGCACAACTACATGGTCAATACAAACCATTTCACCCTTTTCATTGCATGTATTGCAATCGAAAGGGTCATATGCATAATTATTGTTATGGCCATATTCGTGTACCATATGCGCCTAAATGGGATCATAACCCATAGGCATTGAGCTTAAATGATAGGGCTCATATCCCTAAATCTTCCGGCACCAAGAGTATTTGGGTGCCAAAACCTTTTTGATTTTTAAATCATGATTTTTAGTATTTTTATTTTTCATTTTTTTGAAAACGTGTTTTTAAAAAATTTAATGAGAATATAAACATTTTTTTAAGTCAATCTATATATTATTTTTATGTTTGTGTATTAGGACATAACTTTCATGATAATATACCTATGAGTTCTCAATTAATCATGATTTAATCAAAATGCCATATAGAATGTATGATAACTTATGATTGTTTTAAAACATTTGACTTTCAAATTTTTTAAGTCTTTGTGATTTTCACTTTTGAATATTTTTATATGCTTTTAGCCATTTTGATAGGGGGAGCTATTCCCTATATTTGTTTTATACTAACCGTGTTTATTGATAAGGGAGCTTTCGCTCTCTTATTCCTTGTCCCCATTTTGATGTTGACAAAAGGGGTGAAACAAGTGGTTCGTGAGTATTAATGAGTATCTTTCTTTAATGCATATTTTATAGATACTCTTTCTGTAGATTGTTTGTCATCATCAAAAAGAAGGAGATTGTTGGCCTCATGTTTATGAGCCAACTCCCTAATCTTTTTTTGATGATTATAAAAAATTCTTAACATTTTTTGTCTAGTGATTGTATTTGTTTAATAGGTATTCTAGACAAACATCGATGTTGGATGTTAGATGGATTGCGCCATAACGGTGACATTCAACGGAGGTTGGATGAATATCGGAATGAAGCCATTTACAATTCAAGTCAAATACTCAAGATCAAGATTCATCTACAAAGCAAACTAAGACAAGTTTATTGAAGATCATCAAGCTTGGGTATATTAGTTTAGGTTTATATTATGCGTGTCCATGCAAAAAATATACTCAAATGGGATCATAACCCAAAGGCATTAAGTTTAAATGATAGGGGTCATGTCCCTAAACAATTCGGCACAAAAAATGTTTCGGTGTCAAAACAAATTTGAATTTTAGTTTGATCTTATGATTTTTGTGTTTTGTTTTTGGTGTTTCTTGTGTTTCATGTTTTAACAAAGAAAATTCATCAAAATCTTTAAAATTTATTGAAAGAATACATTTTGAAAATGGTTAATAAAAAAATTTATGATTTTTTAAGTATTAAAAACCACACTTCATTATTTTCTTGAAAAATTAATCCTGAAGTCATCAGTCGACTTATATGTCGACCGTTAACTATCATCAGTTGACTTATAAGTCAACTGACGGGCTCTAGGTTTTTGGGTTTTTGGGTTTTGGATGTTTTGTCTTTGGTTTTTCGACCCGTTTGAGACCCGATCCACTTTGGCCTTTGATCCTAGCCCTACACTTGTTGGTTGACTAGACCCTAGCCACCGATTTTAGTTGATATGTTCTAACCCTAACCGAAAATCCTAAATTTCTATCGTTCCCAAATTTTTTAGTCGACCAACCCTAAGTGTTCGCCTCTGATCCCTCCAGTCGATCGAACCCTCCTCCAGTCGACCTCCAAGTCCCCTACAGTTGCCGAGCTCTTAAAGTTCTTTGATTGCTCAGTATCTCTTCTAAACCCTTTCATTTCAGTTTATCCTATTCTAGGGTTTGTTAATTTAGAGCTATATATTTTCATTAGGGTATGTTAATCTTGGGGTTATTATTTGCAATCTAGATCCATTGTTTTGGGTTGTTCTTGCTCTTAGATTGCCTTACATCACCATTATATATTTATCATATTTTGAGCTCATACAAAACGTGCTAGAACTACTAGACCCAACCTCGTGCTTGCTCCTGCTCCTCATCCTGTGGCCAATTATGAATATTATGAGTGTTATCTTAGAGATCCTTCATTAATTGGCAAATATCATGCTTTATGTCTAATCAAATTATTCACTGGGAGATTTGTTAGATTTGATGTCTTTGATTACTTTCTTTTGAGCACATATTTTCGTGATGCTAGATTATATGAATTACTTGCTAGTGATAATCATCGTCCACATTTTCCTCATCTAGTTCGGCCATTTTATGCCAACTTACAAGTTAATCCAACTGATACTAACACTCCTTTCATTTCATCTAAAGTCAAAAATCATCGTATTCTATTTTATGTTGATCAATTGTCTGAGATTCTTGACATTTCACGTAGGGACATTTTATTAGATGACATTATTTACAATGACCCATCGGTGGACTCCTTATTGACTCTCCCTGGCAAACATTTTCCACTTGATTCTAGCTCTATTTTTGATTTGGCCAAAATTATTGGCTGTATAATCTGCTAAAATATAATTCCCAAAACTGAGGCTTATAGTCATTACTCTCATGAACTCACTCGTGCTATTTATGCTATTGTTGGGAGTCATTATATCAAGTGAGGCAATGTTATATTTAATGTTATGACTTCCACTCACACTACTTTTCTTCCTTTTGGAGCAATCTTAACCAAGGTTTTCTCTCACTTTGAGGTTGATTTATCAGATGAAACCCCTATCAAAGTCTTACCCTTCTTTGACTCTTCAGCTCTTCATAGGATAGGTATCCCTGCAACTCAATATGAATTAGACCATCATGTTCAGCATCATCCCTCTAGCTCTGAGTCTTCTAGTTCTGAGTCTTCTAGCTCTAGAGATTCATCACCTCCATCCATCCAGTTCTAGGGCTCCTTCTAGTTCATCTCATTTATGCCTTATGATTGTGTGGTTAATGATTTATGCTTGCTCACATAGCCTTCATGCATATATATCTTTGTGAGGCAAATGTATAAAAAAAAATGTTTGAGTTTCTTTTGATAATCTTGCCATATTCTTTCTTATATATATTCTATGTGGCTTTTAAAAAAGGGGAGCAATCCTTATTTATGATTATACTCACTCATGCTTATAGGTAGGGGGAGCTTTAACTCTCTTTATATTATTTTCCTCATTTTGATGTTGCTAAAGGGAGAGAAAAAGTGAGTATATTGTTGTTTTATTGGTTTTATATATATCATTAAGAAAATAATTTGTCATCATCAAAAAGGGGAAGATTGTTAGGACTCATGTTTATGAGCCTACTATCTAATCTTGTTTTTATGATTTAATAAAAAATTTATAATTGTATGTTTTCTAGTATTTTGTGTTTATTACATATCCAGGTCAACAATATTTGAAGTGAAGCCATTACAAATCAAGTCAAATATTCAAGAACAAGCTTTATATGCATACACTTGAGTATATTAGTTTAGGATTCATATATTGTGTGTAAATACTTCAAGCTCGAATTATATACACACATATTCTTTGATTTTATCACAAATTGAGTATTCTTAAGCAAATATTATGTTATTGGTTTATAGACAAAATAATCCTTGTATACATGTTTTATTAAGTCCATAAATTAATTAAAAAGATTTCATAATTTAGTTTAAGTCAAAAGTCAAAAATCAAGTGTTTTATATACACACGTATTTGTGAGTTTTTGCAAAACAAAGAGATTTCACAAATGGGAAATGATATTTTAAAATTTTCTTTTGTATCATGTTCATTTTTATGTTTCTAAACATTTCCTCAAATTTTACATTTTTTAGAATTTATTTAATTTTTTAAAAGAGGGTTCAAAGTTTAAATTTACTATTCAAAAAAACCCATGCGCACTTTATCAGTCGACTGATGCTTATTATCAGTCGATCGATGAAACGCACTGGAAAGTGCATTTAGTTTTTACTCAGCTGACTGATGAACCATCAGTCGACCGATGTAGATTATCAGTAAACCAATAGTATATGAGCGGTCTGTAATGGTCAGCTCATCAGTCGACTAATGAACAGTATCAGTCGACTGATGGCATTATAATGGCTAGTTTCCAAGTTGCGTGATTTTTGGGTTTTTTTTATCTTTTTGCTTGGATTTTTGTGGTTTTTGGGATTTGTTTCATGAACCTATATATACCCCATTCCCTCTAACTTCTTAGATAAAAAAAGAAAAGTTTTAAAATAAGTTTACAAGGGTTTAAGTATTGTTTTCAAGTTTGTTTATGTGAAGAAATTTTCACAAGAGGAGGAGATTATTCTTTCATGTTTAGGCTTCATTCTACATCTCTCTCACTCTTGATTTTCAGAGAAGTTTTGCTAAACTCAATTTCTAGCTTTATATATATATTTGTTGATTATTCATTTTATTAAACTAGATTTTATATTGAGTTTAGTTTTCATTATTGCTCATTGATTACACACACCACCTATTGAGCTTTTAGTATTTTCATACACTATATAATTGGGTTGTGGTGAGTGATATATTGAGTGTGAGCTTAATTGAGTTCTTATCTTGTTATAGAACAAAAACAAATTGTATTTGAGCTTATATGTTAAGTGAACACATTGTAATACACAAGTACACCGAGAGAAGTGTATGGTGAGAGACGAGGTCAATTCAAAGAGGAGTGGCGTTGGTAGTAAAGCCTAGAGAGAGGTAGTAAATCCGAACATTTGAGGAAGTCAACACGGGCCAAGGCAACACTTAGAGGGTGTATTGTGTGATTATAATTGTGTGAGTTATGAAAATTTTCGTTGAACTAGAAAACCGATTGTGTGAGTTGTAAACATTTTTGGTAAACGTTGAAAACCGGTTGAGATAGTGGAGATTCTCCTTGAGAGTGGGATACAGGGATGTAGGTCGAGGATGGCCAAACTCCGTGATCATATTGTGTGTTTGTAATTGTCATTTGCGCACTATCTCAATTGCATCTTGTGTTCATATTTATATCGCTCTTGTTCAATTACATATCAATTCTCATATTTTGTTGAACATCAATCTTGTTAGGATATAATTATTAATCAGATTTAAATTAGCATTAAATTGAATTAGATTAGCAAATATCCTATTCACCCCCACTCTAGGGTAATTTCATTCTCTTCTTACTCTTTTTAAGCCGAAGAATTGGATAGGATTTGTCAACTTTGCATGTGGCCGCTAGCTATACCAATTCAGGCTATTGCTCAATGTATTGGTAAATAGAATAAGTGGCATCCTCCTAAACCAAATATTCTAAAACATCACACTGATGTATCAATGAGAGATGGTTTCTTTACTGGTGGTGCGATGACTCGAGACTCTTTAAGTGAAGTTGTTATTGCATTTTCTATATTATATGATGAAAGTTCTAGTTTAGAAGTGGAGTGTGAAGCTCTTGTGATGGGGCATCACCTATGCTATAAGTGTTAGGTCTCATGTTTATGAGCTTATTGTCTAATCTGGTTTTGATGATTAACAAATAAGTACTAATATCGTTGTCTAGTATTTGTGTTTGTTCACCAAGTATTCAAAATTCTCATCCTCAGTTGGAGGATTGATGTAATTGCATGTTAACGATGACATTCTTTGGAGGTTGGCAGTCATCGGAATGAAGTCATTGCTATTCAAGTCAAAGAATCTCTATCGCGCTTCATCCCCACTACCAAGATTAAGCTTCATGCAGATTATTTGCTTGGGTATAGTGTTTGTGTTTTAGATGTTTTACTTTATGTGTTTATACTTAAAGCTCAAACTATACACATACATATTATTTGATTTATCACTTTCATTGTTTGTTTTGATTTGTTAAAGGATTTTTAGAATATCTTTGTAGATAAGTTGTTTGAAATGATTTCATCAAAATCAAGTGTTTAACGATCTTGTATTTTTGACCATTTTGTAAAATAGTGAGTTTACACAAATAAGAAATGCTATTTTAGAAATTTCTCTTCCAACGTGTTTTTTTATAGGTATAAATGTTTTCCTATGTTTTACTATTTTTGGAGTTGATTTACTATTTTAAAATTAACTTAGAAAATTAACTTTTCAGCAAATTTAAGTATCTGTTGTGTCTATTTTTAGTCGACCGGTTGTTCGAGTTAGTCGACCGAACAGTACTTCAGTCGACCGACAGTATTTTTCAGTCGACGTGGCAGAAGTGTTTTTTACAACATTCTTTTTTACAATCGATTAGTCGATTGATAAATAGAGTCAGTTAACTGAGCAGTGTTGTCAGTCGACCGACCAAGTTTTTCTCAGTCAACCGGCGTTGTTCTATTTTTCTAGAAATAGCTTACGGTTGAATGCTCAGCTGACCAATATACCTATTAATTGACCGATCATCTGTTACGGCTAATTTTTGTTTTGATCTATTTGAGAGGCTATAAATAGGCCTCAAGATTTATTTGAACACTATGAGCTTTACAAGATATTTTAGAACACTATGAGCTTTACAAGATATTTTAGCCATTTTGGTTGCACGTTTTTGAGAAAAAAAAAGTGTGTTTGGTTATGAGAAAAAGAGCTTTACATAGTGAAGGATCTCGATTTTGGTTTTGAAGCGCTCATCGTCAAATCTCATCTCTCCTTGTTTTGGAGAAGTTTTCTAAACTATTTCTCTTGCTGATCTTATATATTGATTCTCATATATAAGCTAGATTTATTTGAGTTTGATTTCATTTTACTCATTGTTTACACACACAACCACTTGAGCATTAGTATTTCATATAAATGGGTTGTGAGAGTGTTTTCATTGGGAGTGCTTATATTTTGCTCTTATTTGTTTAGAGAACAAAATCCTTTATTCGCACTTATTTTTAGACACGTTCTAATACACAAGAACACATAGAGGAGTGGTTAGGAAAGACCAGGATCAACTCAAAGAGGAGTGAGTTGGTTATAAATCCCAGGGAGAGATTGAAATTCCAAATACTTGAGGAAGGTGACATTGGTAGTCTAACACTTAGAGAAGTGTAGCTTGTCTGATTGACATTGTGTACATTGTAAAAGTTATCGATGATCTTTGGAAACATTTTTGTGTAGAATTTTGAAATACAGTGGAGATCTCCTCGACATGAGGAGCGGAGATGTAGGTCGAGGGTTGACCGAACTCCGTGATCATATATTTTGTTTGCGATTACTTTTGGCACTCTATTATTCTTCACATCTTGTGTTTGTGTTTGTATCGCCTATTGTCTCATTGTTTATCCTTGCATATATCTTTGTATATCATATTGCTAGGATATTGTTTTATAAGTTTTAATTTGGCATCGTAATCGGATTAGATTAGCAATTATATTATTCAACCCCCCTTCCCCTCTAGGGCTCTTTGAATAAGAACACTGTTTTTCTTGACTCAATAGAATACTACTCTAAAGTTTTGGTTGACGTTTATGTTTGCTTCCAGAATGTTATTTAATCGGTTCTTATGTGTTGCTCTTGTAGACAAACATCTGTTCATATTTTTCATGAAGGGATTTTGGTCGATAATTTTCTAGTGAAGCTAGGTCATGATCTATTATGTTTCACTGATCTTGGGAACTATCGTCTCATTGTTAGTGTCACGTCCCGAGACCTCAAAGGCACATGACTTGGCTAGCAGCATACCACTTAGATGATAACGAAATTCAAATGATATACTTAACCCTCTTAACTGCATAATAAACATTTTTAAAATGTAAATTTTTGAGATATATTATATAAAATTCATTCCTTAAAGAATTCATTTGTTGAAGAATTTGTGAGAAAAATACTTAATACTAAAATTTATTTTCAAAAAACAAAAAAACTAAAATATACCTGTATATTTATTATTCTTGAGTTAACCAACTCCATAATCCATAAAACACCAATCTCCTAAAAAGAATAAGAAAAAAGGACAAAAATAATAAAAACAAATCCATTTGAGTGAATAATAGAAAGTACTGCCAAAGGATAGGACCCAAAGAACAGAGTAGTAAAAATATGGATCATCATACAAATATAATCAAATGAAAGAAAGCTTAATAGGATATATTCATTAATAATAAAAAAATGTGATAATACAAAAAACTGAATAGGAATATGAAATGACAAACATGGCTGAGCTGATACTAAACTAAGAATGAACTCTCAAATCCATGTCTAGGCATCCTTGCTCGATGTATTTCTCAAAAAGGAATATTTATCAAAATTCATCAACTAAACTAAAAGGTAATTCTAATTCTAAAAGCATCGATATGTAGAGAAAAAAGATACTATATTACTCATCGCATATGTATTATACAAGGAAGCACAAATCAAATTGTAGCTCCTAGCATTCTTAAGTTAGTTACAAGTTATTTGATATTAAATAATAACTTGGTCAACTAAAGGTGGACAAGAAAATTACAATTCGACAATGTATGATGAGATTCCGAAAAACTCATCAAAATAGCTAAAACAACACTCACGCCTTAGAAAAAACTAATTTATTATTTATTCTGCCCATTTAAAATTAAAGATGAGGTAATTACATAAGATATTGTCTAATCTCAACTTTTCTACATTGCACCACTAATTATCGAGTGAGAAAACCAAACACAAAGGTGTGGAGGTTGCAATCACAATAATCACACTCTATTCATCCTCATTTCAATATTTAACGTGCAATACAAAAATTCTATGTGTTCAGAAAAATTAAATTTTAACTATCTGATATTGTTATCTCTTCTCAATATATCATATCCACAAACATGTAGACAAACAAGTTTGCACCTCTTACATCCACCACCATCTCGCTAAAATTTTACCATGTTGATTGAGACAAATATTCGATATTGAAACTCCTAATTCCCATGAGTTGAATGTGTAATCTTAAAGGGTATAGCTATTATTAACTAGAGTTGTACCATTATCATAAGATTTACCATAATATATTGCCATATTATTGCAAAGAAACTCATTTTTATATAGATAACAACTCCATGTTAAGTTTGTGCTAAAGACCGTTTGCGTCGGGAACAAATTTTATTGCAGAATCCATTAGAAACATTTATCGATTACAATAGAAAAAAGAGTGAGATTTGTGCTTTGTAAAACTTCTCTTTATAATAAAACAAGATTAAGAGTGCTCCCTAGAAACACATGCAGGAATGTTTATCATTCGCTGTTTGTGTGAGATCTTT
>NC_033795.1:52366271-52403896 GCF_001876935.1 Asparagus officinalis
CCAATCCTTTTTGTGGTTTGCTCAAAAGAAGATTATGCTAACAACTCTTCTAGCAGGGTACTTAGCCATTTGACTAAAGAAATGTGTAGTACCTCATCAACCCTTTGACGCATTGCCTAACAAAGTCTTGTACCCCGTTGTTCAACTGGCAATCATGCGTAAACATTTCTTGCTCCCAGCTATGATTGTCGATATCCACAGTGGCCTTCGTCACCTAGCCATCACATTTACACAAGAAGGAAAGAAGCCTTCAAGTGAAATTTCTACTACCAAAATAGAACTATCATATACTTATTTAATGGCATGGCTGGTCCTTCATCGGCCAGATTTGATGACAGCACCTGAGACTGCTGATCCGGGTCTTCCTCTGTTGCAGATCTTAGAGGAGTGTAAATGGACGTCCACATAGTGGCATGAGGTATCAAGGATGTTCCGGGTTCACAAGTGCTGGGAATTTTTCAAATGTTTCCCTTAATTCTCCAGAAATTATAATGAGATGCTCGTTGATGAGGAAGAGCCAAGGAAAAGTAGAACTGTTTTAGATGTAGGATGTTTTCGTTGGTTAAGGAACATTCGCCCCGGCTACCTCATCTTCCGAGTGAAGAATGTTTGCAGCATCGAGCCTTATCTTTCTTGTAGATTTGCTCGTCAGTTTGGATATGACCAACTGTACGTTGGGAATCCAAACAGAAGACTTAAGACTTGTGGTGGTCTCATTGATGGTGCACAGGCTTGGTTTTGGAGTATAAGTGGTTATACAAATGCCCAATTTAGCCTTCAAGTCACCAAGGCTCATCTACAGATGACATTCTTGTATCGCAAATGGCTCATTGCTGCTAATGCACCAAAGAAAAAGAAGAAAATTTTGGAGCTAGAGGTGACAACAACATCAAAACTTGCCACTGAAATAGTTCAAGAAACTATTCTTTCTAGGAAAGGAAAGGAACCTATTGAATCCTCCAGCAAAGGGAAACAAATCGCTAATTTTGATGAAAGCAAGGAGGAACTCTTTGAAGATGTAACTTGGACATTCGAGGAAGAAGGTGGGTCTGAAGATGCTAAATTTGGTGGTGGTGATGAGGAAGATGCATCGGATCTTCCATCTTCTTTCTCTCCAAGGGAACGTGCGAGCTCACCCGTTGCTCATAGGACTCGTTGAGCTGACTTACCTAAATTATCGGAAGCTCCAAAAGAATGAAGGAGAGGGTTGTTCTTATATCTCCCAATCAGATGACAGTGGAAGTCCTTAGTGGACATGAAGGGGAAGAAGATACAATGCCCCTTACACATAGGAAGAGATCTCGGCCTTTAACTCGAGCTCAAACTCAAGCTCGAGTTTCTCCAAGAGCTGAGTTGCACACAAAATATCGCTATGAGAGATCCGATACTTTGAGAGAAGTTCGTCCGTCTAAAAGGACTAAGATGGTCGTGTACCGACGACGTACCCCTTTACCGGTAATGGAAGAGGAGCCGGCCGACAATATTCTTGTTGAGGAAAGAGGTAATATTCCATCTTCACCTTTCTTCCACTGCATTGTTTTCAGATTTGTTGAACTCATTTTGCAATTTGTTTTCATACGGGACTATGAAGAAGGAAAAATTCCATATGGACTCTCTTCTCCCGGACTTATGCATACCGAGGAGCCAAGTTTCGTTCAGCAAATGCATAAGGCAATAGCTGATGAGCCTATTGGAACTGGGCCTGCTAGAGAGATCAGAGTTCAACTTGAGCCCCATACCACAGTCGCTCCAAAAATGGTTTCTAGCACAGGTTTAAGTATTTTCCCATTCGGAGGGCAATTCCAAGAGATGAGTGAATCAGAGTGCGTACCTCCTCAAATGGTTTTTGCGCTTCATCTTCTTCTTGAGAATCTAAAGGAGTACCAGTACCAGAGCCGCAGAACTTGTCGCAACGGCTGAAGGTAGAGTTTTGAAGAGGAAGTCACTCATGAAGCTAAGATCGGGGGTTTTGATGAACACACCCTTGATATGAACCTTTCCGAAGATGACCATAAGTTGATCTCTAACTTATTATCGGGGAAAGCTCCTAGTGAGGCTACGGGACCAACTATTGAAGTTGGTTCATCGACAGGTATGAATTTTATTTCGTAGTCACAGCTACTCATTTAGTTCGTTAATTTTAGATGACCATATGGGATCAGTTACTGATGTTGATACTACTACAGTTTCAGAGGCTTCAGAATGGGCTCAAGACTTAGGTTCTTTAAGTTTGGAGCGGGTTGTTGCTGAAATTCAACCATCTCCTTCTTAACCAAAGACACTTGTTAGCTCAGATTCGATGTCGGTGGAGGTCCCAGCAACCAAGTCAACTAATAAAGTGGGTACATCAGCGATCGCCATCTCTAAGAAAGCTTCGGTCGCTCTAGAAAATGAACTAATACCATCAGGACAAGAGAGCCAAACTTAAGGATCTTATGTTGGACTCAGTAAGTTTTTGCTCACCGTTACTTTTGAAATCTAAGTATCAAATGCGTATTCAATAATTCTTTTGAGTGTTTACTTTCGTTGCTCCAATTGCAGTGCCTCCTCTGTCACTACTCGAGCCCATCAAAGCATTGATGTCGGATGAGGATCTAGATAAGGTCGTTATTTACTCAGATCTTCATAGCTTCGTCTCCTTCTTAAACATCATGATCGATCGAATCCTTCATAAGGGGTCATCTTTTGACAACTTCAGGAGATCCCTTGATCGGCATGTGTTAGGGATTAGGGAAAAAGGGTATTCAAATTTGGCCGATTCCGTTGAAGCGTACTTGGCTCACCTGGAACAGGAAATTAAGAAGCTAAGGAAACCTCAGGCCAGTGGTGCGTCCTCTTATATAACTGCCCGAATGGAATCAAGGTTGAAGGTGTGGCGTGATGCACAGAAGTTAGCTGAACTCGAACTTCAGAAGCTACGAAGTTGTGTGACAGAGATGGAGGTAAACATCGCTAAGAAGGATAAAGCTAAGGCTGATTTGCTTTAAGCTTTGGAATTCCGTCAAGCCGAGATAGCTCGCTTAGAGAAAGAACTTAAGGATGCCAAGGATGCCTGGGGTATCTTAGAAATTGATTTGCCTAAAGTGGAGCATGCCCGAACGAACATGCTTGAATAAATGGAACACCAGAACAAGAAGCTTATTAAGATGAAACAAGAGATTGCCAAGGCTCAGAGTACCACTGAAGAATTCTTAAAAGCCAGCCTGACGATGGAGTTCAAAAAAACCTACGCCAGAATTCTTAAAAGTCATCCTCGTCCGTATCCACCTCCCCCCGCAAGTCCAAGAAGTTCTCCTCCAGGAGAAATGTTCGTTGGTATGAAGAAGTACAGAACGCCAACGAAGCTCTCACCCCAATTGACGCCAAAGTTGCGTCGGGTGAAGTTCCGCCGACCTCCAACCTGGTCAACCCTGTTCTCGCCGATGCCTCCACCATTGAGGGCGTTGTGACTCTCTTAAAGAGAGCCCGCCAGAGGCGACGTTAACGCCTGGCGCGGCAACTCGCAAAGGCGATGGAGTCCACTGACGGAATCCGCTATCACGCGGATCTGAAGAACAGGAGAGGCAAACAGCCTCAACCATCGATGAATGGAAGCTCTTCTAAGCCGCCAACGAACGAATGGGTCCGTGTCAAACGGAATCTTTCGACACTCGAAGAGCGCATTCACAAGCGCCGCGCAATGTCAGCGCAAGCACGGGCTCAAGTCTAGGAAGCCCGCAGAAAACTACAGAAGGAATTGGCCAAAAAGCCGCCACCAACCCATCAAGTCTGGAGGCCGAAGTCTGAAGTGGCGATTCAGGCTAAAGAGCAACCTTTGCAGCCTTCAGCAAAAGTTCAACCTCCGGCGAACCACTCTAAATCGCCAATAATTCCCATGGCTACTCCGGGAGATCACGCAGAGTCGTCCCGAAGAAAGAAGTCAGTTTTGGAGCGCCTCAGTCCACTTCCCGATGGATGATGCAAAGCTCCAGTTCAAGAACGTTTGGGCCCGATGAAGAAGCCCCGAACAACTCAACATGCTGGGGGTCTCCACCACCCTCAACATGACAAAGAGATCAGGGCAGCTAAACGCACTAATTTGCGCATTGAAGTCCAAGAGCCCGCTGAGAACTCACGCCCACAAAGGCATGTTTCGAGGCGCGTGACTTTTGAAAGCCCAAAGAAGGCAGTTCGCCCTCAGAAGGAAGTATTATCGTCTGATGACGATAGCGTTATACCTGAGAAGTCGTTCCAACACACGATAGGTTACTCCGATCTTCAAGCAGACGAGTTGTACTATCATGCTGGGGGTACGAGTAAAACCAGGAAAAGGAGTCCTCGAGAACAAGAAACTCAATGCCCCTGTTCCAAACTCATTCGGGCAGTATTGTCTGAGTGTAACTGCATCAAGACAGTTCCTGAAAGAGTTTCGGTCTTCGAAAGGCTCAGTAACAAAATGCCAAAACCAAGGCCTAGGCGTTTCCGACGAAGGAGAGCGGTGGTTGAAGACGGAGAATTTCCGAGGGTCACCACTAACATGACCAGCAAAGGGACATCGGCACGGGATAATCTCGAGTCGATTCTGAAAGCACCCCGGCGTATAACCCGCTTGCAGTCTGGAACTATCAAACGAGCGACTTATGGTAGGATTCGGACAAGGTTACCTTCAAAAGATGAGGAATCAGATGCCGGCTCGGCGGTCGCATCAGATAATACGGTATCCAGCGAGGGACAACCCCGCGAGGCACTTATGATAAGTGCGGAACAAGTGGCCAAGATGCTTGAAGAAGCCATGGCTAAACAACAGGAGAGCTTCAGGTTCGAAATGCAGATGGCCATGCAGAATATGAGAGAAATGCATGACCAACAAATCCAAACACTGACAAACCAGCAAGGCAAACCAAGTCGTCGTAACCAGGTTAATCAAGAAGATGATGATACAAATGCGAATGAAGCTCATAATGCCAATAATCCTCCCATTAATACAGGGGGTAGTAACGAGAATGCTAGCGAAAACACAGGTGAAAGCTTGAAGATCAAAAACCTCGAGAGCAAAATCAATACGTTGATTTCCGCTCAAGAGATGAAGAAGACGGGCATTCCTTGTCCATACCCAAGAGAATGGGAATCGATCCCGTATCCGGCGAAGTTCAATCTAATTAACTTCACACCGTTTAATGGGATGGGTTCACCCACTCAGCATTTGATTTACTTCAAATCACACCTGGGGGTTATCTCTGGTAATGAGCCTCTGATGGTACGGTCCTTCGTTGGCACTCTTTGTGGAGCCGCCTTCGATTGGTATCGTCGCCTCAAGCCAGGAAGCAAAAAAGACGGGGAATTGGTTGACACCTTCGTTAAAAGGTTCTGGAAAAGGGCGATGAACTGCCGGGACCCGATCACTGAGGAGTTTATTCTCCAGACTTGCCACAACAACCTCGCACTGGACGTGTTGGAAGCAATGGGGACAGCACCGTCCAAAACATGGAAGGATTTGAAGGTCCAAGGAGAGCAAGCCGAGCGATTCCTCAGAAGGAAGAAGGCGGAGAGAGGCCAACATGCGACGAATGCTCCACAGCAGAATTTCGTCCCACGAGGGAAAGGTAAGGCACATGCTAATGCAGTTGATGCTAATCAAACTTTCCAATTGCAACCTCAGCAACAGCAGTAGCAACGAGCATCACAACAGTCTCGGTCGCAATGGCAACAACGGCCTCAGAAGCAGAAATCTTCGGAGCCAAGATTTCCTAAAGTGTACTCCTTCAAAGATGACAAAGTTCCCGGCATCTTTAAGTACCTGTTACTGCCGGCGATCATGGATTAAGAAGGGGCTAGCAAAGTGACGGATCCGAAGTATTGCACATACCATAGAGCGGTCTATCACCCTACCAAGTCATGCTACCATCTCAAGGATAAGATTCAGGCGTTAATTGATGTAGGCGTCATAACCCCGAAGCCGTCCAAGAATGTTGGAGCAAATGCGGTTTCAATTAGTTTCGGATCGGTGCCCACAGCATGGTTTAAACCAGAACGCATCACCAAAGTAGGAATGAAGATGGTGAATGACGACCCACATGGACAGCGCCAAAAAGGACTCGTGCCACACACAGCCCCAAATGGCGAAATCCTCTGGGTCCATCCTGATTTTATTGAAGACGATCAGTGGACGACTTCCTCGACCAAAAAGGGTAAACGCAAGTCCTGCAATGCTACCCCCGCAATCTTCGAAGAGGATGGTAATGAAGCTCCTACCTTCCCGCTCTCCGAAGAAGAATAAGAAGTTTTTGCCACTAGAAGCGGAAATGAGTATCACTTCAACTATCCATCACCTAGTGATCAGTTAGCTGAGCAGGGGGTGACTAAGCAAGGACCAGCCAAAATTCTCACGGAGCTGGGTGTGACTCCTAAACCGGTTGAAGAAGCTTGACGACAACCGGTTAATAAACAGAAAGAAAAGAGGCCCCAGGAGGTGCAGAATCTGAAGCAGTCTCCTTTCAATCGCCCGATTGGAAGAGATAAACCGGAAAGCTCGAACACTCCACACGTCTTCGATATTATGGCTCAACTGGCTAACATTCCAGCGCGGATAACATTGTATGAGTTGCTACGGTTGTCCAAAGAAACAAGGGAAGCCTTGCAAGAAGCCTTGGCCAATTCAGAAGTGTTCCTTACTCGGATCAAGCCAGCACTTGAAGAGCCAGAACTGTCAATTCAGCACTGCAATATAGCGGCTAAAAACCTTTCCTGCATTACCTTCACCAAAGAGGATATGCAGACGAAGAATTCGAACCATGATCGACCCCTATATTTCATTGGGTACATTGGCTCCAGCAAAGTCAACCGAATCCAAGTGGATCCGGGTTCTGCTGTGAGTATTATGCCACTTCGCTTGATGCATATCCTTGGCATCCCAGTTAGTAAGTTAGCGTCCACAAGCACTGTTATCTATGGATTCAATACTAGCGGTTCAAGACCCTTGGGTAAGATCCGGGTAAAATGTCAAATGAGAGATTTGAAGACAGAAATCACATGTTATGTGATTGATTCCGAGGCTTCATATAACTTACTATTGGGTCGGCCTTGGATCCATAGTAACGTTATAATCCCCTCCACTCTCCATCAGTGTTTAAAGTATGTCGACACTGATAATAAGGTTAGGACGGTGGTCGTGGATAAGCAACCATTCAAAGGGTATAAGAATTATTTCACTGATTCTCTCCTTTATGGTAACGAATCTGATACTGAATCATCGGCCCATGGCACGGACAGCGGAGAAGAAGCTGATACCGAAGCCGGATTTGATTACAATGGAGGTTATATTTTAAACAACATTGTACCCTTTGTAATCAACCTTGACGATGAACAATCGTCAGAGGGCAGTTGTAACTGGCAACTTGCCAATAATGAAATAAATAACGATTTAGAGTACTCCCTGTCTCTTGATGATGTGATAAAAGAATTGTATGATAATCCCGATTTATATATGTCGCTCCGATCGTCCTATATAACAAAGGAATGCCTCCAGCATTCTTTCGGAACAACCCTGGTCATCCCGAAAGGAATGCCTCCAGCATTCTTTCGGAACAACCCTGGTCATCCCGACCAAAATAGGAGGTGAAAAAGAAAAGATTTACGGTAAAGGAAAAAGCTCTCCATTACCAGATCATTTCTTAAGGGAAGATGAGAATGATGACAAACCTGGTCGGCATCTATCTAAGTATAGTCCGGAAGCGCGCAAGCTCATGGAAAAACAGGGATATGATTTCACACTCGGAGAAGGTCTATACTTCGATCGAGGTCCTCTTTTTCCAGCCAAAGCGGCATATGTACCAAAAGGGAAACCCGACGATTATTATAAATACAGACGAGGGTTAGGGTATGAATCTTCTTTAGAAGACGAATGCTACTGGTTAATCAATAACCAATCATCTGAGCAATACAAAGATGGAAATTCGTCAGATTCTTCGGAATGGGATTCCGATACAAGTCTGGGGGAAGCTTTCAAAGCCCTAATGGCGAACATGGCTACAGCTGATCCTTCCACAATGGAGAACGACGATCAAATGCCAACATGGGAAGACCCGTGGGTTCATCACCTGAACATGCAGTATGGTGATAGGTTCGAACAGAGGGAACCCCCCACTAAAGATAAAATAGTCCAAGTTAACATAGGTGACGAGGCCAACCCAAAGCCTATATTCATCAGCGATAGTCTTCCCGCAAATGAGAAGGAGGAATTAATTGCTCTCATCAGAGAATATGTTGACGTCTTCGCGTGGAACTATGAAGATATGCCAAGGCTCGACCCCAATGTGGCGATGCACCGCCTCGATATCAAGTCGGATGCCAAACCTGTCAAACAACAGCAAAGACGGTTTCGTCCGTAGATTATGGAAGCCATTGAGGCAGAGGTTAAGAAGTTGATCGAATAAGGATTTATCCAAGAAGAACAACATCCAGACTAGCTAGCCAATATTGTTCCAGTCATGAAAAAGAACGGTAAAATTAGGATTTGCATCGATTTCAGGGATCTGAATACGGCATATCCAAAAGACGACTTTCCTCTCCCAATCACAGATGTCATTATCGTCAATACGTGCGGATTTGAGAGAATGTCTTTTATGGATGGCTTTTCAGGATATAACCAAATCAAGATGCACCCAGATGACGAGAAGCATACAGCATTCAGAACGCCCCTTGGTGTCTTTTGCTACACGGTGATGCATTTCGGTCTAAAGAATGCAGGCGCCACATACCAACGAGCAATGACTAAGATTTTCCAAGAACATCTCAGGAAAACAGTCGAATGCTACGTTGATGATTTGGTTGTAAAAAGCCGCAACAAAGAAGATCACATCAAGGACTTGAAGACGATATTCGATCTCATGCGGAGTCATCAATTGAAGATGAACCCCACTAAATCCTTCCTTGGAATATCCAGTGGAAAATTCCTTGGGTTCGTCGTCACCACTAAAGGTATACATATCGATCCTGATAAAGTGAAGGCGATACATGAACTGCAACCCCCTAGAAATCTAAGAGAACTCAGAGGATTGCAAGGGCGTTTAGCTTACATCCGACGGTTCATCTCAAATCTTTCTGGGAAGTGCCAACCATTCTCTAAACTAAACAAGAAAGGGGTGTCATTTATCTGGGACGACACCTGCCAAAAAGTATTCGAAGATATCAAAACATATCTGACGAATCCTCCTGTTCTCGTTGCACCGAAATCAGGTAGACCGTTCTTGATTTACCTCAAGGCGATGAACCACTCGATAAGTGTTTTACTAGCACAAGACGATGATAACGGTCACGAATAGGCAGTCTATTACCTAAGTCGGATCTTGATAGGCACCGAGTCTCGATATCTGATGATTGAGAAAGAATACCTCGCATTGGTATTCGCAATGCAAAAGATGCGGCATTACTTGGTTGGACAGACGATTTATGTTATTTCCAACGTTAATCCAGTACGGGTATTTATGACGCAATCAGCCTCTATGAATTGGCGGTTAGCGAAGTGGGCCCTTCTCTTGTCCCAATATGATTTGCACTTCAAACAGTAGAAGTCGATCAAAGGACAAACGATTTGTGATCTTTTGGCGGCAAACCCGACAACGGATACGGCAGAAGTATATGATAACTTGCCGGATGAAACCCACGAGGTTAACTTCGATGGTGCTTCGAGGGAAGTTAATAAGGCAATAACCCCCGGATGTTCTACAGTCTCCTCCGGAGTTGGAGTCGTCTTAATTTCCCCGGGGAAGCATGTGATGCCTCTGGCTTATTCACTGACTAGTCCATGTTCCAATAACGTAGCCGAGTACAATGCGCTTCTCATTGGACTCAGTTTCGCCAAGGAGCTGGGGGTCGAATATCTCGAAGCTTTTGGGGATTCTCAATTGATAGTCAACCAAGTCCGTGGAGAGTATGAAGTCATGAACCAAGACCTGATCCCGTACCACCAGAAAGCCATCAAAATGGCAGATTCTTTTGAAGAATTCTTTATTGAATACATCCCTCGTCTCCAGAACGCTTATGCGGATGCACTGGCAGCACTAGCGGTATCACTTGCACAGCCGCCCGAAACTGAGCTGTTAGTCACAGTAAGGACGCATCAACTCTGCATACCCATATACGATAAGGATATTGAAGAGAAAGTTGATAGAAACATGAGCGCTAAGGAGGTGAATTCAACTCAACTTAGGTCTGAGTCCCGAGATTGGTGTTTTCCTATCATTGACTACGCCCAATATGGTATTTTGCCAGAGGACGTAAAAAAAAGGGAATCAATCCGCCGAAGAGCACCAAGATTCTTCTATAACACCGAGACCCATACATTATACCGTCGAGGGTACGATGGTTTATTACTCCGATGCCTTTCGAACAAAGAAGCAGAAGAAGTTCTTAAGGAAGCACACGGAGGAGAATGTGGTGCACATCAGCTTGTACCCAAACTGTATGATCACATCAGGAGAATGGGATATTTTTGGCCAACAATGGTTCGTGACGCAATCAAATACGCTGCAAATTATATGCACCAACCGCCGGAGCGTTTACACACGTCAACCACATCTTGGCCGTTCGAGACATGAGGTATGGACATTGTCAGTCCTATTTTTTCCCCCTTCTGTCAAAGGTGATCGATTCATTCTCGCAATCACGGATTACTTTTCAAAGTGGGCTGAAGCGATTCTGCTTAGAGAAGTGAAGACGAACAACGTCATCAATTTCATCAAACATCATGTCATATACCGACACAGCATGCCAAGACGGATCATTCATGACAACGGTCCACAGTTCATAAGCAACACCTTCGTCAGGTTTTGTGACAAATTCAAAATTCAAGATGTTTCATCAACAGCTTATTATCCCGCTACGAATGGATTAGCTGAGGTGTTTAACAAGACAATCATTAAGATCATGTCAAAGCTCGTGAAGACCAATAAACGAGACTGGGATGATAAACTCGGTGAAGCACTCTGGGCTTATCGCACCATCATACGCACACCTACAGGAGCTACCCCATATTCGTTGGTATACGGATGTGAAGTTGTGCTACCATTGGAGATTCAAATCCCATCCCTTCGCATCGCTCTCGCAACCGAGATGACGACATAAGAACAGCATCAAAAACGTCTCGAAGAACTCGAGAGGTTGGATGAAAAGCGCTTGGAAGCTCAACAACACATTGAGTTTTATCAAGCCAGAATATCTAGAGCTTTTAACAAAAGAGTCCGACAAAGAAGCTTCAAGGAAGGAGATCTGGTCCTCGCTGCTCGCCGACCGATAATCCTCAACTCCAAGAAGAAAGGTAAATTTGAACCCAAATAGGAAGGACCGTTTGTGATAGACACGGTCTACTCAAACGGTGCATATCGCCTGATTACTCAAGAGGGTGCTAGGCAATTAATGCCAATAAATAGGAAGTTCCTGAAAAAGTACTATCCCTAGTACATTCAGGATAATCCATTTACCGGGAAATTCCTTGAAGAATATTACACTTAATATTCTAGAGGATAACCCAAAATTATTTTCACCACCAAAATCCCTCACTGATCAATTTCAATTGACAGTGAGTCCACCAAAAGTGTCTTTCTGGCCCTCTTGACTCTTTCCATGAACAAGAGGTCCACTTTCAGTTCGGAGTCTCCTTTCGATAAACGAAAGAACTCTATTCTTTTTCTCTTTGGTTGAGCCTTCTCATGGTTATAACCAAAGTTGAAATTCCACTTCGATAAACGAAAAACTCATCTTCAGATTAGATAACCAATCCTATAAAAGGTAAGTTTATCTACATCTTCCAGATTCTCGGAGTGGAGATCCTACTTCTAGTTTCTTCTGCGCTGGAAATAGAATATAAAATTCTTCCTTTCCTGAATCAAGGAATAGAATATAAAATTCTTCCTTCCTTGTATTCGGGTTCGCCTTCACCCTAAAAGAAGACCGGGAAATAGAATATAAAATTCTTCCTTTCCCGCACCAACCTTTTCCAAGAATTTGTCAATCTAGGATTCATCCTAGGAAGTTTATCTCGAATCCTAAGCAAGGATAAATCTGCGCCTAACACGCGCTGCCGGTTTAGTCTTTCTCCGAAGAAGAAGACACCAGAGTTCGATTCTGAGGTATTCTATCCTGAAACCTAAGCAGGGATAAGTGTGCGCCTAACACGCGCTGCCGGTTTAGTCTTTCTCCGAAGAAGAAGACACCAGAGTTCGATTCTGGGGTATTCTATCCTGAAACCTAAGCAGGGATAAGTCTGCGCTTAACCCGTGCTGCCGGTTAGTTCTTAACCGTTAAAAAGAATACCCGCCCACATATTCAATATTGTGGCAGGTTGTTATTATTAACACCAAAATCCATGCCTTACACGTATGGGGAATTTCATCCTGAATCCTAAGAAAGGATATGTCGACGCCTAACACGGTAGAAAAAGACACCAGAATACCAGTCTGGGGTATTTTATCCCGAAGCCTAAGTAGGGATAAGTCAGCGTCTAATACACGTTGTCGGGTAGCCTATTCCCGTAACGATGACGAAGCCTATGTATTTGACATCATAGCATAAAGTCTCAGAGAATTCACTCTCTTAGCACAACGTTACATGCGGAACGGATTTAGACAATCCGCATGCTAGCCCGACTCAAACGGTAGTCGGTAAAGGCTTATCAAACCCGTTAAAGGCTGGGGGTTAGCCAAAAATCTTAAAGTCAACACCTAACACGCGTTGCCGGGTAGCCTGTTCCCGTAACAATGGCGAAGTCTACGTATTCGGAGTCGTAGCATCAAGTCAAAGGGAGTTCATTCCTTTAGCACAACGTCACATACGGAACGGACTTAAAACAATCCTCATGTAAGCCCGATTCAAATGGTAATCAGTAAAAGCATGTCAAATCCGTTGAGGGCTGAGGATTTGCCAAAAATCCTGAGTCAACGTCTGATACACGTTGTTGTTTAGTCTTTTCACAGGAGAAAGACGAAGTCTACGTATTCAATATCGTAGCACTAAAAGGGTTAACTCTTTTAGCATAATGTCACATGCGGAACAGACTTAAACAATCCGCATGCTAGCCCGACTCAAACGGTAGTCGGTAAAGGCTTATCAAACCCGTTGATGGCTGAGGATTTGCCAAAAATTCTATAAATGCAAGTCATTAACGCATCATCTTCATTAGTTGGTCTCGCGACTTGAGCATCCAACAATTTCAAGATAAGATCCATACATGCAGATGAATCAACTTTCATAGTTGGTCCTGCAACTCCGACATTTAGGACCGCCATGCTCCAATACCTCAAGAGCTTAAACTGTGTATACTCCAACAAACGTCAAGCGATCCAAAACCCTAGGGTCAACGTCGGTCAACGCGTAACCCTAGGTTAACGCCAGTCAACACGTTACGAGTAAAAAGTCAACACGAGTCAATAAATCATGACGGAGATAAACCAGTCTTGAACCAGGTTGAACCAGTTCTGAACCAGTTTGAACCAGATTTGAACTAAAATTCAAATTGGAGCTGAACCGAGTGTCGAAACGACTTCAAAACGATCGACGGTCCAGTACCTTATTTATTCACTCCTCTCCCAGATATTCATAAGGGTCGAAAAATTTTTGGAGCCTAATTACTGCCTTTTTTTTGGGTCATTATTAGGCCAATTCAGCTCATTCTCAACACTCCAATAAAGTATACGAGTATAAACTATTCCCTATTTTTGGTTGAGAAGTTCCTGGAGAATATTTTTCTAAAAATATTCTTAAGGATAACTTAACAACACTACGCCGGATAACGCGTCGCAAATAAGCACTCAACGCCGACAATCGATGGTTAGTTCTATGTTGAACCAACAAACACGAGCTAAAGATCAGAAAATCGGGAATCGACTTCAAGTTCAAAATTTCGACAACGGTCAGACAATAAATGCAGCGCCGGAACCCTTACAGACATTCGACAAAGCACCGAATAGCCTGAAGGGTTGAAGGAATCAAGAACAGAAGCCATTCCAAGTTCCCGTTACACCGACTGAAGGTTGGGACAATCATATCCAAAGTATTCCAGACTTTTCTATAAAAGAACGAGGCTGAAATACTTTGGAGGGGGTATCTGTAGGCGTATAAAACTGCCTATGGGTCCCTTAGCACAGCTCGGCACGGTGATTCGACAAACCAACGAACCATCGGATGACGTATCTAAACGCGATCGTTAGTCCACAACACCGAAGCCAAGTGACACGCGACGAAGCGGATTAACGAGACGACAAGGCTAACGAGCCGCACGCAAACAACGGAATAAATCCACTCGCGTGCGGAATCAAGCTAACGGTTCGGTGAGTCAATGAGTCATCCAATTATGGAACGGATTCGAACTCAAACACCGAAGCAGATTTACTACCAAATCAGGATCCGGACTGCCAAATCAGAGTCTAGGTCATCAAAACAGAGTTCAGATCAACGACAAAACTCGGATAAATCGATAAACCGCGAAACCAGACAACGGACACAAACGACGAACAACCGGCCAAAACCAAGCCACCCAAGGGTGGCTCGGTGGCCGAGCCACCCAAAGGTGGGTGGCTCGGTGGCCGAGCCACACTCAGATCTGGGCCTAGATCTGGGCCCAGATCCGCTTTCAAAGGCTATAAATAGAGGAGTAAGAGCTCATTTTGAGGAAGTTAGAACTTTTAGAGCCGAAACTCTGCTGGATTGAGAACTGAACTACGAAGTTTTTGAAGCTTTGAAGACTTGGCTTTTCAGATCTGGCTCTTGGCGAGCATCCACGTCAAAAAAGGCAAGAGTTCGAGAGAGAGATCAGATCTGAGATCCACACGGTAATACTCCGGATCAAAACTTGGTTTTTGATCCCGAGAAGGCTATTATTTCCTTGGTGAAATAGTACCCCCGACTGTTATTTCCTTTGTGAAATAGCACCCGTCATACCTTGTAGATCCGACCGGATCAAGATCGCGCGGTTGTCCACGGATTAACCCCGGCGCAGGCGAAGAACCAACAAAAGCGAGAGGCCGCAAAACAGGATCTCGCGATTCGTTCGACATAAAAGGAAAGTTATAATTTTCATTTTCTTTTGATTTTATTGTAACCGGATCTTATAAAAAGACCGGATCTTTGTAACCGATAAACTATTAACAAAGTAATTAATGGAATCATCAACGAAGAAAACAATTTTTCCCACGAACAGTACTATTTCACCAAGGAAATAATAGCCTTTAGTAATCGAAATCGACCAAGCGAAATCGATACTCTTCTCGGGATCAAAGACCAAGCTCTGATCTGGAGGGAAACCGTGTAGATCTCAGATCTGATCTCTCTCGAACTTCTGCCTTATTTGGCGTGGATGATCGGATCTCAGATCTGATCTCTCTCGAACTTCTGCCTTATTTGGCGTGGATGATCGCCAAGAACCAGATCTGAGAGTTCGAGTCTTCTAAGCTTTGAATCCGAAGGTTGAGTTCTAAATCCAGCAGAGTTTCGGCTCCCAAAATTCCAACCCCTCAAACAATGAACCAACCCCTCTATTTATAGGCATTTAGAACTAGATCTGGGCTCAGATCTGGCCCCAGATCTGGGCTTGGCCCAGGTGGCCGGCCACCTAGGTGGCTCGGCCACCGAGCCACCTCTAGGTGGCTCGGTTTTGGTCGAGCTCTCCTGGGTGTGCCGTTGTGTCCTTGGTGGCTCGGTTTTGGCCGAGCCACCTAGAGGTGGCTTGGTTTCGGCCGAGTCCTCCAGGCGTTTGGTTTTACGCCCGTTTTTCGGTTTCGCGGTTTGTCCCAACTTTGATTTGATGACCTGGACTCTGATTTGGCAGTCTGGATCCTGATTTGGCAGTAAATCCGCTTCGGTGTTCGAGTTCGAATCCGTTCCACAATTGGATGACTCGTTGACTCACCGAACCGTTAGCTTGATTCCGCACGTGAGTGGATTTATTCCGTTGTTTGCGTGCGGCTCGTTAGCCTTATCGCTTCGTTAACCCGCTTTGTCGCGTGTCACTTGGCTTCGGTGTTGTGGACTAATGCTCGTGTTTAGATACGTCACCCGATGGTTCGTTGATTTGTCAAATCATCATGCCGAGCTGTACTAAGGGACCTATATGCAGTTTTATACGCCTACAGATACCTCCTCCAAGGTATTTCAGCCTCGTTCTTTTATAGAAGAGTCTGGAATACTTTGGATATGATTGTCCCACTGTGGTCGCCAGTTTGTTCGCGGGGAAAACCGTTTTCATTGACGTCATTGTTTTCTTAAGCAACAGTTTATCGGTTACAAAAGATCCGGTCTTTTTATAAGATCCGGTTACAACAAAATCAAAGAAAAAAGAAAAATTACAACTTTCCTTTTCTCGAACAAATCACAAGATCTTGTTTTGCGGTCTCTTGCTTGGTGGGTTCTTTGCCTGCGCCGGGGTTAATCCGTGGACCACCGCGCGATCTTGATCCGATCGGATCTACACGGTATGACGGGTGTTATTTCACGAAGGAAATAACAGCCGAGGGGATTATTTCACCAAGGAAATAATAGCCCTAAGTAATCGAAATCGACCAAGCGAAATCGATACTCTTCTCGAGATCAAAAACCAAGTTTTGATCCGGAGGATGACCGTGTGGATCTCAGATCTGATCTCTCTCGAACTCCTGCCTTATTTGTCGTGGATGATTGCCAAGAACCAGATCTGAAAAGTCTAAGTCTTCAAAGCTCCAAAACTCCGAGGTTTAGTTCTCAATCCGGCAGAGTTTCACCTTAAAAGTTCCAAGTCCTCTCAAAAATCCAACCTCTTTCTCTATTTATAGGCATTTCAATTCAGATCTGGGCTCAATTCTGGGCCCAGATCTGGGTGGCTCGGCCACCTAGGTGGCTCGGCCACCCCTCGGCCGGCCACCTAGGGAGCCACCAAAAGGTGGCTCGGCGGCCACCGAGCCACCTAGAGGTGGCTCGGTTTTGGCCGAGCCCCCCCGGTGTTTGGTTTTGTGTCATTTTCCGGTTTTGCGGTTTATCCGAACTTCATTGTTAATCTGGACACTGATTTGGCAGTCCGGATCCTGATTTGACAGTAAATCCGCTTTGGTGTTGTGGTTTAACGATCATGCTTGGATATATCGCCCGATGGTTCGTTGGTTTGTCGAATCACCATGCTGAGCTGTGTTAAGGGACCTATAAGCAGTTTTATATGCCTACAGTTCTTTTCAAAACTTTTAAATTAAATTTCTAAGTTTGGCTTGGTTTTGTATTGCTATAATGAGAAGATTTTCTAGGAAATTTACCTTAGAGTTATATATAAAAATGTTTTCTTGAGTAATAACTAGCTTCAATTATCAAGTAAATTTAGCTATTTACTAACTTCTTTAATTTGGCAAGATGACCGAATTTTATGGGTATATTCATTGCAAACCCTCACAAGAGTACAACTCGTCCACTAGGGTAACCTAGGGGTTTAAAGGCTTGTTTTATGCGCTAAATACAATCGCGATTCCTGCGAAAGTGAGTTAGGTTTTCTTTCATTTTTCTTTCTTTGCTAGAGGACTAGCAAAAGTTTAGGTATGGGGGTATTTGATAATTATATTTTATTATAATTTTATACCCTCATTATCTACTTTTTAATGAATAAATATACCACTAATAACTATTTTTATCTTTAATTGCAAGTTAATAAAGAAATAATAAATAAATTCCAAAAAGAATCCAACTTCCTTATTTTTGTAACCTTTTATTGAAGCCCAGAATCAAGCCGAATAGCCTGTAGAAGCCGAAGAAAATAAAAAAATCCAATATGAAGAGAAATTTTATTCAAATTGGTTGGTCGCAAAGAAACGACCATATCTCCCAATCCGGGAGGCAGAATTTAACATATAATATATGAAAATTGCTTATCTCAACGAGACGAAGCCAACTGTGAAGTTAAATTTTTTATTGGAACATCGATGCTAGCATCGATGCGCGCATCGATGCTAGTATCAATGCCAAGTCGTCCAGAATTCATCAATGGTCGAAATTACATTCTTGGGGCTCAAGTTTGATCCAAAGGCTCTCATTCACTGATATTTACTATAAATAAGGGTAAAGAGTGAGGGGTTAGAGGTGTAAAAAATTTTGTAACTCCATTTGGAGAGGAGGGCTACTCTTAATTGAGAAGGCCTTCTAATTTTGTAACTTTTGTTATAATTAATAAAATAATTGTTTCACCACTTTAAATATTTCTTCTCTTTGTTGGATGATGAAGATGGACATAAAGAATTATTTGGAGGTTTGTATTTCTTTTATTTTTCTCTTTTATTTCTTTTTTATTGCTTACTAGTTTAGATTTATTTCTATACTTGTAATTAGATTTTATTTTCTTGTTAAATAGCCAAGAGGCTAGAACCCTCTTACCTTAGATTTATTTCATGCTTATAGATTAGATTTATTTTATGTCTTTATTTTCTCGTATTTAATTCTTATAATTTATTTTGTAGCTTAGTATTTGTAATTTATTTTGTAGTTTAGATTTTATTTTCTTACACTATTTGCCTTAAGGATAGAACCTTCTTGGGATTAGTTTTTATTTATTTTTTTATTTTTTATTTTCTTTGATTCGCCTTTAGGCTAGAACCCTCTAGGGAATCACCATTTTCTAAGAAGTGAATTCAATTCTAAATTACTCATATCTTTAATTGAATCTGTCATCTTTAATTTCTTAAATTTTCTTTTTATTCTTAATTCTCCTTTTTCTTGATTTTATTCATCTTTCCTTGTGAAAATCATTCATTCTTTATCACATCCACTCTCACTTATTTTGTGCCGATTTACACACTATCACTTCCACTCTCTCTATCTCTCCACAATCACATTTACTCATTACTCCTATTTGTCACGCACACAACATAAGAACCAATTTATATTTTTTCCTACAAAACACCTTCCTCGTAAGATCGATAACTTTTTATACTATAACTTGACACGGTTGTGCACTTGTAATATTTTTGGTACATGTTTATGCTGCATTAGTACCATAGTAAAAATTGTCAGTTTCACTGCCCGGACGGGAGAATCCTGAGTCGAAGCTTTGTTTTGAAATATACGTAAGTTCCTCTCTCTCCAAATCATATATACGGTTACAGACAATGTCATTCTCTTGATCTTCTTCAAAAACACCTTTACCTTTAAGGTTACCACTATACCAACCTATAACATGATCCCAATTGCATGACCTCCTTGTAAAATCCAGCCACTCTATTACCTTATTCCAGACATAGGCAGAGACCTGGCATTCAAAAAATAGATGTTGACAGGTTTTAATTTGAGCTTGGCATAGAACACATTGGTTAGGATTAAGGAGACTCATTCTGCATAATCAATCTTGAGTTAGGAGCCTTAAATGAGAGACTAACCAAGTAATAAATGAGTACTTAGGATAGTTTAATCCCTCCCACACAGTTTCAATCCAAGGAACCTGAGGAGCTGGAGCATTTAAAAAGCTGTAAATGCGGGAGATTTGGATTTTTCCATTGTTTTGGTACCTGTTTATGATGTTGGATAAGTTGGTCACATTGCCAAACTTGTTTCCCATCATATCTCTAACTCTTAGGAGTTGTTTCCACATCCAAGAATATGTTGGCTTAGCTTGGACTTGCCATATGTTAGACTGATGCAGATAGTTTCCATGGACCCATCTAATCCAAAGCAAGTCCTTCTTAAGATAAATCATCCATAATAACTTGAATGCTGCTGAAAGATTTCAGACCTTAGCTGAAAATATCGCCAATCCTCCTAGTTTCTTCGCTTGACAAATATTAGCCCATGATACAAGATAAACTTTTTGATTCCATAGGAAAGATGAAAATAGGCTATCAATTTTTTCCAGGACTTTAAAAGGTAATATGAAGTTGCTGGTCTAAAAAATCTACACTCCTAGAATAACAGATTTGATAAGCTGGAGTCTACCTACATAAGACAGATATTTTCTCTTTTGCCAGTTGGAGAACTACTCTGTAATCCTGTTGATTAATAGCGAGCAATCAAGACAATATAATCTTTTTGAAATGACAGGTAAGCCCAAGTATCTCACTGGCAATGTCCCCTTTGTGAAATTTAAATGTGTACATAACTGAGCTTTCAAACTATCATCAATCCCTCCAAAATAAGCAAAGCATTTAGCCAGATTTATCTGCAAACCAGATACACTACAAAAATTTTGAAGGCAACTGAAAATTCTTGTAATGGAGTTCATGTCAGCTTTGGCAAACAGGAGTAGGTCATCAGCAAAGATTAAGTGTGTGATCCCCAACCTTGAGCACTTTGGATGAAATTTATATAAGCTATCATTCTTGAGTGCATTCAAATTCCTTGACAAGTATTTCATCCCTAACACAAACAGATATGGAGAGAGAGTGTCTCCTTGCCTTAAGCCTCTTGCCCTTTTGAAATAGCCATGTAAGGAACCATTGAGAGATAGAGAGAACTTGGGGGTAGTAATAAATTACATTATCCATCTAACCATATTGTTAGGGAACCCCAAACCTTCCAACATGAATTTGATAAAATCCTAATTAATGGTGTCAAAAGCTTTTCTCAAATCCACATTTAATAGGGCTCTTGGTGAGATTTGCTTCCTACCATAGTGTTTGACAAGCTCATGGGCCAAAAGGACGTTGATGGACATTAATCTCCCATTGACAAATGCACTTTGTGATTCACTAATTAAACCTCCCATTACTTTCTGAATACGACTAGCTATGATTTTTGTTATAACTTTATAGACTAAGTTACAATGAGATATAGGTCGGAAATCAGAAGCACTCTTGGCGTTTAAAATTTTGGGAATGAGAGTAATTGTAGTAGAGTTGAATGTACCTAGTAGTTTCCTAGATTTAAAGAACTCCTCAACAGCTAAGTAGAGATCTTCTCCAATGATTCCCCAAGCAGACTTAAAGAAAGTTGCATCAAAGCCATCAGGACCTGGTGCTTTTCCCACAGGCATGGAGAATACTGCCAACTTAATTTCCTCCCTAGAAATAGGTATACTTTAATAAATAAATCTCCTATGCAGGCATGTTATTGCAGGCAAAGGGTAATATTATTACAAATGGAAATTTTCATCTTCACTGCTCCGAAAGGAGATTTTCCCAGCAAATACTGTAGTACTTTTTATTCTATTTGCCCCCTCTTCATTTTGATAAAAATATTATCTAGGTCATCCTACATGGAAAATTGACTTTGGAGTATGTACTTCCACATTGAATGGATAATTAGATGGATACATGCTTAAAATGTTTGGTTTCATAGCTTAAATAAGGGTGATTGTTTTTAGTCAGTTTAGATCAAAATAATTACCTTGGTTTGTCTGTGTTCAAGAGCTTTTACAACCCAAGGTTACTAAAGTAGTATCTAATTGATAGTAAAGCTAGCATTACTCTTAATTAGATTGGCTTGAAAACCATTTCGCTACAAAATAGGGACCAAAATACATATAGATAACTAAGTCTAGGGAAGCAAGCACAAAAGGAACAGCACGAAGGAACTCCTCCCTAATATATTTTTTTGGTTAATGAAAAAAGATTTTATTCATTTTCCAAGTTTTGAAATGAGAAATAACTAGAAAATTCTCTGGTAATCAAACAAAACTGAAACTCAATTTACAACTTTTTAATTTTCCCTTTCAAATGCTCTAGAATATCTTCATTTAAAACTTTTAAGAGAACTGAAATCTTCATCTCCTTCACAAGCTGATCCGGACTTCGACATTTTTGCTGAAATTTCCTTGTGTTCCTCTCCTTCCATATCTAGTATATTGTCCCCGATAACACTATTCTTTTCATCTTCTTCATGAAGCCTAAACCTCTCAAGTTGTTGCTATATCAATTCATTACATGATCTCAGTCACACAATCTCCATTTAAAATCTAACTATTTCATTACTTCATTCCAAACATAAGATGAGAATTGGCACTCAAAGAAGAGGTGTTTCTTTGATTCTAGACAACAGATAGCACACAGGACACACTTTTTGGCCTTTTTGTTTTGATGATGTTTAACAAATAATTTACCACTAATATTGTTTGTTTAGTATTTGTGTTTTCCTATGTATTGTAGACAAACAACGTAGTTGGAGGATGGATGGAATAGAGCTTCAACGATGATATCCAATGGAGGTTGGCGGAATAGTGGAGTGAAGCCTTGCAATTCAAAGTTAAAGATCAAGTTCAAGCTTCATCCGCGAGATTACCAAGTCAAGCATATTGAAGACCAATCAAGCTTGGGTAAATTAGTTTAGGGCTTATATTATGTGAGTTAATACTTCAAGCTCAAACATACACACACATATATATTTGTGATTTTCATAACTATAAGTGTTTTTATGCAAAATAAGTTTTGGACTATATTTACATCATAAACAACTTTTATTATGTCCATATAAATATTCCATAAGTTTTCAAAACTTGTTTTGAGTCAAAAATAACAATCACATGTTTTTTCATATATACGTCTTTTAGTGCTTTTGCAGAATACAGTGTTTTTCACAAATTATAAATGAAAATTAAGAAATTCTTTTTCTAACATGTTTGTTTTCATGTTTACAAACATTTCTCAAAGTTTCATCAAGTTTGGAATTGATTTGTTATGTTTAATGGAATTTACAAAATCATAATTTTCATTCGTGCATGTTCGTGCATGTTTTACAAAATAGATGATTTTTCATAAATGGGAAATGATATTCAAGAAATTCTTTCTTTGACATGTTTATCTACATGTTTAGAAACGTTTCTCAAGATTTTACTATTTTTTGGAGTTGATTTACTGTGCAAATTGATTTTACAAAATCGTATATGTTAACAGTTTTTCAGAAACTGTAAACTTGTGTTCAAATATTTATTTCTCTCAACTGGGAAAAGCTTTTTCTGAAATTCTTTCTCTGACATGTTATGCTCCATGTCTAGAACATTCCCAAAAAATTTCATAATTTTTGGAGTTCATTTACTATTTTAAATTGATTTTACAAAATAGCTACACACTGCTATAGTAACTCCGGTCGACCGGACCGGTCGACCGGAAATGTCTCTGGAACTTTTTCAGGTTTGTACAGTGCGAGCGGTCGACCGAAAAAAAGGTCGGTCGACCGCCCAGCTCCCAGAATGCCCATAACGGCTAGTTTTTTGTATCCGTTGGAGGGGTTTTTGGTCTTTTGGTTTAGGCTTTTGTTTGAGGTATTGGGAGGCTATAAATACCCCCTTATACCTCAGTTTTAAAACATCTAAGAGAGTTTTAATAACAAGTTTAAGAAAGTTTTAATCAAGGGTTTAAGTTAATTTTTAGTGTTTGTTTAACAAGCTTTTAAGCATTTACAAGAGTTTGGTTTGTGGAGCAAATTTCACAAGAGCAAGTGGAGATCATCCTTGGTGTTTGAGCATTCATTCTTCTCCCTCTCTCTTGTCATCTTGATCTAGTGTAATACACTTGTACACCGAGAGAAGTGTGTGGTGAGAGACGGGGTCGAATCCAAGAGGAGTGGCGTCGGTTGACGTGCCTAGGGAGAGGTTGTAACCGAGCACTTGAGGAGGAGGACACGGGCTAGGACCAACACTTAGTGTGTAAAGTGTGATTGCATCGTGATTATATTGTGAGGTGTAAACGTTGTTCGGGTAAACGTAGAAAACCCGGTCGTGATAGTGAAGATCTCCTCGAGGTGAGGAGCGGAGACGTAGGTCGTGGGGACCGAACTCCGTGATCATTCATATCGTTTTGTGATTGCATTGGCGTTCTTATTCTTGTTTTCATATCTTATATCGCCTTTGTGTATTGCTCATCATATTACCCTATCACTTGTGTAGATTGTTTATTTTACCCTTGTGTTAGTTTATATATCCTTGCTCATATACTTGTAATATCTCATTGATATGATATATTCATTTGTTCATATTGCCTTATCCTAGCTAATGTATCTTATTGCATTTTATTCTTGCTAGGATATTTTGTTATTAGTTTTAATTGGTATTTAATCGGATTAGATTAGCATAAGACCCTAATCACCCCCCCCTAGACACAATGGCACTGGTTGACATCCAATATCCCCATGCGACACAACCTATCCCTTGTCAGAAGCCTTGAATGAATTGCAAGCCATAAAATCACCAAATGCTTGGGGTAATGCAAGCCTCCCCAAACTGAATCCGACCAACTTGTAACATATGTGGACTGAGAGATAATATTGTACACAGAACAAATTTGAATATTGCCATTTTTATGACAGCTAGTGATAACTGTATGTATGTTTTCCACATTCCCAAATCTTGTCATCACCAAATCCCTCACCTCCTTTAGGAGTTGCCTCCACATCCAAGAGTCATTCTTCCCTGGTTGAGTTTGCCAAATCTCCTGCTGTTGTAAGTAGTTCTCATGAATCCATTTAATCCACAATAAATCTTTTTTTGTATGTATCATCCATAACAATTTAATAGCTGCAGCATAATTCCAATTTCTAGTTGTGAAGAGACTCAAACCTCCTAATTTTTTATCCATGCAAACCTCAGTCCAGGAGACCAGATGGACTTTGCTGCCCCATAAGAAAGCAGAACACAACTTGTCAATTTTTTCTAAAACCTTGATCGGCAGAATATAATTACTTGTCTAGTAGATTTGGATCCCCAGAATGACAGATTTTAGGAGCTCAATTCTCCCTGCATATGACAATTTCTTCTTGTTCTGCCAAGTTTGAAATTGCTCTAAAATTTTGGATATCGATGGTGAACAGTCAATGAAAGAGAGTCTCTTTGAAATCAATGGCATGCCTAAATACGTCATTGGTAAACAGCCCACTGAGAAATTTAAGAATGTGCATATTTATATCTTTGAATTATCATCAATACCACTCATGAAGACTGAACTTTTGCTAGAGTTAGCCTCCAGACCTGAAACTCTGCTGAACTCTTGAAGGCAGCTATGCATTTTAGATATTGAGTCCATATCAGCTCTACAGAACAGTAGCAAATAATCAGCAAATACCAAGTTTGTAATCTTCATTCTAGCACATTTTGGATGATATTTGAATCTTCTATCAGTGCTGAGAGTATTTAATTTTCTAGATAGATATTCCATCCCTAACACAAACAAGTAAGGAGATAATGGATCATCTTGCCTCAGTCCTCTAGCTCCCTCAAAATACCCATGCAAGGAACCACTAATTGACAGAGAGAATTTAGGAGTAGAGATACATTCCATTATCCAAGTAATCATGTTATTAGGAAATCCCAAACCTGTTAACATGCGTCTGATGAAACTCCAACTAATCATGTCAAATGCTTTCCTCAGATCAATGTTGAGAACAACTCTTGGAGAGACATATTTTCTACCATAATGTTTGATAAGTTCATAAGCTAGCAGGATATTGTTAGAAATAAGCCTTCCTTTAACAAATGTACTTTGTGCATCATCAATCAGAAATCCAATAACATTCTGAATTCTTGCAGTTATGATTTTTGAAATAACCTTGTATATGCAATTGCAGCAGGAGATTGGTCTATAATCAGCTAGAGATCTGGGGCTGAGGATTTTAGGCACCAGGGTAATGGAGGTAGAGTTATAGGTGCCAAGAAGCTTACCAGTATAAAAGAATTCCTCCACAGTTTTGGACATTTCATCTCCGATAATATTCCAGGCAGCTTTGAAGCTTACCAGTATAACTCTCTAAATCCTTAGGAGTCTCTTGTAATAATCAATAAGCTCAGTGATTATTGTAGTCATATCAGATATTCTATTGCCATCCTCAGTATAAAGAGACAGAACCCTGTTATGATGTTTTCTAGCTTTCATGATTGAATGAAAGAATTGAGAGGATTTATCTCCATGCACAGCCCATTTAATGTTCGCTTTCTGTCTATAGAATGATTCATCACAATGTAGCAGAGTAGTGTATTTATTTAAGCATTCCTTTTCCTTAGAAATGAGATGAGGGTTAAAATGATTAGTACACAATTTATTCTGAGTATCAGATAGCTCTTGCTTGGCTCTTAACACCTGCTCACTTATATTCATGAAGTGTCAATTTATTCTGAGTATCAGATAGCTCTTGCTTGGCTCTTAACACCTGCTCACTTATATTCATGAAGTGTCTTTTATTTAAATCCTTCAGCATTGGCTTACTTGGCTCTTAACACCTGCTCACTTATATTCATGAAGTGTCTTTTATTTAAATCCTTCAGCATTGGCTTAAGCATCCTAAGCTTTGAAAATAACTTGAACATGTAATATCCCTATACATCATGATCCCAAATATACTTGACAATAGAGAGGAACTCAGGGTGTTTTGTCCACATCTTGAAAAACTTGAAAGACTTTTTCCCCTGAAACTCATCTTCTCCAATTGTTAAGAGTGCTGGTGAATGGTCAGAGCAAGCTGGTTGCATGAAATCTACTTGACTTGAAGTATGTTGTAAGATCCATAGTTCATTGATCAAAACTCTATCTAATCTGCTACATACTCTAGTATCATCATCTTGTTTATTACTTCAAGTGTAGAAGCACTCAGTAGTCTTAACGTGCACCAATTGACTAAAGGAAATAAAGTGCTGGAAGTCTTTAGTATCAGCCTCAAAAATTGGTGCACCACCCAGCTTTTACTCACCACTGAGAATTGCATTGAAGTCTCCCCTAACTAACCAAGGGCAATTAACTGATGGCTTAAAGTTTAGAAGATCCTGCCATAGTGCTTTCCTTCCCTCTCTTTGGTTAAGAGCATAAACCACAGTCATTAAGCAAGAAAACCTACCATCTCTGGTATGGATTGAGCATGTCATATATTGTATAGAAACTTTGACACACTATATAGAGAGTATGTCACTATTCCAAAGAAGTCAAATCCTCTCATTACCTGCTTCGTGAACATTAGAAGTCCATTCCCAATGCTTTGCAATTTTTGGGCTATTTTATCCATTTTCCCTATAGAATGCTTTGTTTCTAAAAGATCTATAAAGGGTAGCTTATAATCATGAATGAATTGCTTCACAATTAAGTGTTTAGGGGACTTATTAAAGCCCCTGATATTCCAGATAACAACGTGCATTATTACTCTCCACCCCTATCAATATAACAGGGGTCAAAATCAAGAACCTGAGAGTCCAGAGGAGAGAAGTGAGATGCCTTAGTTAAATTCCCTGGAGCTCTAGCTATTACTCTTCTTACAACATTTGTTCTATTAACACTTGTAAACCCATAAGCATTGACTGTTCGAGAAAAAATTGATGAAATGTTGCTAATCTAGAATTTCCAAGTCTAAAACTCTGAATATCAGATACCATGTATTGTGCATGTTTCACTGGTACAGTAGAGTTGACACAAGTTTGTCCTTTATCTAAAGGAGGGGATATTGTTGTGCATTTTTCCCAGTATCAATTCTCAGATTAGTATCTGATACCATTTGTTCATGTTTCCCCCTTTCAGGAGAGCTTCTTTTGTCTGGATTGTTCTGATCATTCATTTGTTGACCAGTCCTCAATTCAACCTGAATATCTTGTTTCTTCCTAGCATCTTACTTTAATTGAGTATGGGCATACGTGCCAGATTCATTTATAGCTTGATCAATACTCATATTTGAAATAGAAACATGCACAAATTCAGTAATACCTAGCAGTGAACCGTTTTCTTATTCTCTATTATTTTCCTATCTGTTGACAGGAACCCACATTTTCTTAAACTTTTGCCTTCTACAATTATCAGTTTCATGACTAATAATATTACAGTTTGAACACCACCTACGCTTGAGTTCATAGATAATCTTGTGACTATATTTTTTCCCATTTGGCCCTTGAAAATCAACTGAGTCTGGTAGAGGTTCCTTCAGGGGTAATTGCACCTCAATTAATACTCTAGCATAGCTTAGTCTCTGCCTAGTAGCAGTAAGCATATCAGTTGTTATAGGGCATCCAATTAGGCTAGAGATTTTACTAATTCTTGTAGCACTCCACAAATTAAGTTTCAGATTTGGGGAAAAATATCTTAACTCCTCCCTAAGATTGTGCTCTCCTTTTCTGTTCTGGCCATTGAGGCATGCATTTCTAGAAGTAGAACTACGTTGATACAATAAAGTTAGATGGATGGAGGACCATTTTTTGTAGCCACTGTCTATATCTTCATTAATTGGGCAGCTAAAGATCATGGGACTTTTGAGAGAGGCCTCTTCAATTTTCGGATCAGGAAAAAGGATGTATACTGTTTGGAGAATGAAAATAAAGTGATATACATGTGATAGTAAAAGTAGGACATGGCTCATCATAACTTCTCCACAATCCACATCCTTTTTAAGGGTGGCCTATGCAAATTAGAAAACACTTATATTCTTTGCTTGTTACAAGTAAATAAAAATATTCCTCAATGTTTGGTTTAAAGGCAAATTTTGATGGATGCTTTCAATTATTATTAAATGCTACCAATCTTAAGGTACACACATGCATCATTTTTAGTCAATTTCTCTTGTCCCAACTCGATCATATGCTTAGCAAGACAAATATCTGAGATCCTTCCTCATGAGTTGTTACTAAAAATTATGAGTTTCTAAACATCTTCTGCTTTTGTGTCTTCTAGTGAAGAAAATAATATAGAGTTCATAAAATAAATAGCGTGCAATACACTTTTTCAAATGCAGTGTTAGCGCCACTCTTACACAAGTGCCCGGAATAAATATAATTGAACCCCTCATTCTACTAAATGTGAAGATGGTAGACACAGTTTTTGTCAAAATTTGGTGGGACAGTCCATATTAGTCCTTTTTGTACCTATGAAATGAATGTAATGTCACCTATGTGACATTACAACTCCATGGCCCTCAAACCCATTCAGGGGAGATTCTAATGAATGCCCATTTTCATTGGGAAGGGCATGCTAAAAGCTGAAAGAGAATAAAACGAGAAAAGGAAAAGACCCTTTCCCTCCCATTCCTCTTCAAATATTTTTTGGGAAAAACAAACATCCTTATGATTAAAAGCAAAGATAAGGGCCAATCCCTTACTGGGATGTCTTGGATCTAGCCTTTCTTTCGTTGAGAGTTTAAAAGCATAAATTGGGGTAATTTGATGGGACATGACCTGTTGGTTTTTGTTTTCATATGTGAGTACTCTAGTCATCCATTTGAGAATTCACATGCAATTGAAGGGAGTTAGCCCATCAATGGCTTCATTTACCTTGGGAAAGAGAATCCCAATCTGTCTTCGCTCTTTTACTCTATTTTTTCTCACTCTCTCCCCTTCTTTCTTTCGTACACATTCACAAACGTTTTCCTGATTTAAACACTAGAGCTCTAGCGTTTCATCGTTGCTCATGAGCACCAAAAGATATGCTTCCAGAACAATAATGTCATGTAGTTAACTGTTGCAAGCAAGCACCAAATGTTGTCACTAAGTGGTAGCTAGCTAGCTAACACCTATGCATACTTGAATACAGGCACGAAATTACGCAGGAGCATCTAGCAAACCCTAGTGATAACGCAATTACACAAGACTTGACAGGATAGGACTAATCATTAGTTTCATTTTTGGATATATAATATAGCAATATTTCCTACATGCAACCGTTATTGCACTCTAATATGGGTTAACTGGGTATTCCTAATTTTATCTGCTAAAACAGAACAATATGAGGCCCTTTTTTCAGGCTAAGTTTATTTCCAAATGTATATGAGGATATATATGGGTTAATTGGGTATTCGTAATTTTATATGCTAAAACAGAAATATATATATATATATATATATTATATTAGATATATAGTATATTAGTATTATATTATATATATATATATATATATGGAAAAATTGTTCATAAGATGACGCCTTAGATAATCATTTAAGAACGCGCGTCTAAAATCACATGAATGAGCTACATTATGGATGATCCGCTCTATTAAACTTGATCTATATATTCTAAAATCCAACACAACAAGTTTATGGTGAACCATCGTCATTTAACCCTCCGTCGAGCCATGTTGAAAGTTTTATTCATTCGAAAAACCGCTTAAAAATAATACGAGTGGATGAAGGATCAAACGACGACGGTTCACCCCAAACTTAGTGTGTTGGGTTTAGAATATGTAGATCAGTTTAAACGGAGTAGATCATCACAATGTAACTCAATCATGTGATTTTAGCTCACCTTATATATATATATATATATATATATATATATATATATATATATATATATATATATATATATTATATATATTATATATATATATATAAGTTCCCTTATGACGCCTTAGATAATCATCTAAGGACGCGGCCAAAAATCACATGATTGAGCTACATTGTGGATGATCAGCTCTGTTAAACTTGATCTATATATTCTAAAACCCCAACACAGCAAGTTTGGGGTGAACCCGTCATCGTTTGACCCTTCGTCCACTCGTATCAATTTTAACGGTTTCGAATGAATAGAACTTTTCACATTGCTTGACAGAGGGTCAAATGATGATGGGTTCACCCCAAACTTAGTATGTTGGGGTTTTAGAATATGTAGATCAAGTTCAACGGAGCGGATCATCCAAAATGTTATATATATATATATATAGATATATATATATATATAATTTGTCGTCTTATTTAGTAAAATGAGCTATCAATCCAATATATATATATAATTTGTCGTCTTATTTAGTAAAATGAGCTATCAATCCAATATACTATGATTTGTCTTAAATTAAGTCATCTAACTATTAGACCAAAACTCCAAAGTTATGATGAGAGTTGAGAATTATAATTTTATATTAATTCTAACATGTCCATGCAGGTTGAACGTTCTGTTTATGGACTGAAAATCTAGATTCATGCAATGGAAATAAATTTTTTAAATCCGTAGCCAACAAGATTCTAAACTAGGTTGCTTTTTTTGGTCAATGAAATGAATTTTATTCATCACCATAAATGCAATAGAGTTATACATCATTTTCCAGCACTACAAAACTGGAAAAACCTCTTTATAATTACACTTTACAGATTTTAACACTTTCTTCTCAAACTACAACTTCTCCAGTTTTTCTTTCAAATGTACATGTATACTATCATTCAGTACCTTAGTAAAAATTGTCAGTTTCACTGCTCGGAAGAGAGAAGCCTGAGTTGAAGCTTTGTTTTGAAATATACATAAGTTCCCCTCTCTCCAAATCATATATATGATTACAGACAAGGCCATTCTCTTAATCTTCTTCAAAAAAACCTTTACCTTTAAGGTTACCACTATACCAACCTATAACATGATTCCAATTGCATGACCTCCTTGCAAAATTCAGCCACTCCATTACCTCATTCCAGGCATAGGCAGAGAACTAGCATTCAAAAAATAGATGTTGACAGGTTTCAATATGAGTTTGGCATTGAACACATTGGTTAGAATTAAGGAGCCTCATTCTGCATAATCTATCTTGAGTTAGGAGCCTTGAATGAGAGACAAACCAGGTAATAAATGAGTGCTTAGGATAGTTTAATCTGTCCCACACAGTTTCAGTCCAAGGAACCTGATGGGATGGAGCATTTAAAAAGCTGTAAATATGGGAGATTTGGATTTTTCCATTGTTTTGACAACTGTTTATGATGTTGGATAAGTTGGTCACATTACCAAACTAGGTTGCTTTAATACCATTTTAAATTAAGTTCTCTAAATATTACACCAAAACTTAAAAGTTATGAAAAACCTTGAGGATTATAGTTTTATATTCTTACAGTCTGACTAGAAGAATTAGCCCCTTTGTAGCCCCGTGGACAACATAATCCGATATTTAATGTCTATAGTTTGATGCACATCTACACACATATATATATAGAGGGAGAGAGACAGAGAGTTGTGCAAAGAGTCATAAAGAGTCATTTAGTCAAATGTGTGCAGATATTTATAATCTCATCTATTCACTTAAAGCTTAAATGGTTGTTAAGAATGATAGTCAAAAAATTATACCTAGCGTATCATTCCTTTTTACCCACCCTCCATTTTGGTGCTAGTACTTGTTAAATCACATTTCTCTCTTGATTACATCTATCCCATCCTACCAAATGCCAACGAGAAAGGTCTCCTCTTTTTCTTTCTCCATACATTTTCTTGTCATCTTGTGGTCTCCCACAAGAAAGCACACCCTGCATTTTCCACCACTTGAACCATAACCAAAGGGTTTGATAAGATGTTTGAGGTCAGAGCTCACTCATCATATTTCTGCCCAGACTATTATTTTACTTGGTCGCTATTTAATAATTTTACTTAATTAATAGTTATTTGAAGAGATGTTATTTCAGTTTACTAAATGAGCAATTAAAAGATAATTCTAAGATCCATTCTTCCTAATTACATCAGAACAAAAAAAAACATGCATATTAATTTTTAATAAATAAGAGGGCATCTCACACCCAGAGTTCAACGAAAAAACCGCATAATAATACATTTGTTGCATAGGTGTTTTCAACACGGGCATGATGCAACAACATAATAATACATAACTTGCTTTAAATCTAAAGGTGTATTACAAATTTGGTGGGCAGGGGAGACTATCTTCTGATGAAAGTCAAGCCAAATTCTACTGATGGATAGAGTGGCTTTTTCCATAAAAGTTGCAGTACAATGCTTAGTTTAACTTATATGTCGTCTTTAAGGCTGTTTTGAGTATTTTGCTCGGGAGGGGTGGAAAGCTGCCATTATGGCAGCTTTCTCCCCAAAACGCCTCTTAAAGAGGCGTTTTGGGGAGAAAGCTGGCATAATGACAGCTTTCCACCCCCTCCCCGAGGCAAAAAACTCAAACAAACAGCCCCTAATTGGGGTACTGACTCCTTGGCGTTTTCTTTTCCAAATCTCTACTTGCATTTAATGATGGTTATCTATGAAGATATCTCACAATGCATTGTTTGGTGTGTGCAGTTTTTTTTTTTTTTTTGGCGGGGGCGGCGGGGGTGGGGGGCGATGACAAGACATAGGTAGCGTAGCACTCATCATTGACAGGTAGTAATAACATATATAGGTAAAATTGAGTGTTTCCTTAAGCAGGTCTACTTAAGACAAGAAATTGTACAGGTTGATTTTGTCAGTACTTCATCATTAATTTTGAAGCGTTTTACCTGGTTAGGATCTATGCATGGATTTTGTCCATTTAGAAAGTTTTTTCATTTTTCCTTTTTGGTTGATCTGAAGACTGAGTGTTATGAACTGGTACCCTAGATGTCTCTATTCATGGTATTGAAGAAAATGTAATAGACGTTCTCATGCAAACTAGTACTGATCGCAGATGTTGCTTGACCTTGCATGGTTGGAGGTATTGTCAATAATAGGGGATAATGGAATCTCAATCTTTACAAAATAAGAGAGAATATAATAAATGGGAGGAAACCACGGCCTAATTATTGGAACTAAGGTCTAATTGGGGAATAATATTTGGGCTGTGGTATACAAACCATTTATTCTAAGAGGGTGTTTGTTTTACTAAAAATTTTGGCATTTGGTATGGATTACAAGTTTTAGGATCAAAAAGTGAGTTTTTTTATATTTTGGGATTCCATATATGTTGTTTGTTTTAAGAAATTTTTTAAAATATTGAATCCAAAAAGTGCAAAGAGTGCCCAATTTTTAGAATTTGCCAAATCCTCTCAATTGGAGAGGATTTGACAAATCTCAATTTTGTCTTTTTGTGGGAGGTAACCTCACCAAGATAACATATTCATCATATTATAAAATTTTGACATTTGGTAACGCTACAATTTGAGCTTGAAACAAACAAAATATTATAAATTGTTGTATTTCAAATTCTAAAATATTAATGAAACAAACAATCATACTCCATTTAAAAGTACGAGTTCGGGAAAATCTTTCTTTGGCCAATATTATCCTTAGGTTTTTTCTGAATATTACATTGTTATTCTAATTATCTTATCTTCTTTGAACTGGTAACAAAATAATTTATTCTATTCATAATGAGATTTAACATATTATTGGATAAAATAGATATGTTTCATATAATTCAAATCCTTTACTTATTTCAGTTCGCAGAGAATTCTAAAAAACATATGCTAGCCAACATCTACAAGTGTTTGGACTTTGTAAAAAAATACTCTCCAAGTTTTTTAAATAACAAAAACGCCCCTACAAATTCAAAATTTTATTAAAGCATCTTAAAAATTATAAATTTTACTTATCTCAATTAAGTGAGAAATATAAAAAACATATGCTAACTAGAAACTAAAAATTTTTTGACTTTAGAGAAAATATCTTGTACGTTTTAAAAATTGTAAAAATACCCCTAAAAATTTAAAATTTATAAAAAACACCTTGAAAAAGTCAAACTTATAAACATACTAAAAACCTACAAATAACACAAACAACCCCCAAAAAATTATGGAATTTATAATACACACTCTGAACTATTTACAAATTACAAAATAAAACCCTCAAAATTATAAAATTTATAAAATTCCTGATAATTTCTGACCTAATGGTACATTAAAAATATAAAAATTATAAATATCCCCTACATAATTTATAATATATAGAAAACTCCCTTAAAGTATTAAAAATTACAAAGACTCCTTTAAAATTTAAAATTACAAAAAATACCCTAAAATTTTCAAATTTATTAGTAAATTGAAAGCATTAGAAGTATTAATAGTCTATAAACAATTTACAATCTATAAAAAAGGCCTATAAGTTCAAAAAACTATAAAAGATCCTTAAAATTCATAATTTACAAAAAAAACCTCCATGAGAATATCTAACCTATAGACACTAAAATGAATATGTAAAATTACTAACCCCTAGAAAATTAAAATTTTGTAAAAAAAAAATATCATACATCTTTTAAAAGTATAGCTCTAGGAAAAACTTTTTATGGTAAATATTACTCATAACTTTTTTGAAAAGAACATAACTAATTAAAAATCTATTAAATTTGAAATTTATAAAAAATACCCTTAAAGTTTAGTATATTACAAATTACCCCTCCAAAGTTTAAAAATTTTTAATGATTTTTTTTTGTAATTCTTTAATTTCATTGTAATGTTTAGTAATTTTGTGTATTTGTAAATTACAAATTTTAGGGTGTTTTTTCATACTCTTTAAAACTTTTGAGGGTGTTTATTTTATAGTTTTCTAAAATTTTATTGTGTTTTCAGTGTAATGCACATATGCATCAATTAATGATGATATTGAAGAATAAGTCGTTCTTAAGATTATTAGACCATAATTAAGTGTGCACATCACTATTCCTAGGCAATATAGTTTATATATGAAAAAAAATTTAGACAATCTATGTACTGGTTAAAAAGATTTTGACTTAAATGTACTATTTTTACAAATTATATTTAATGTGAACCCACCATATAATTTTAACTATGGTCATTATAATTTTAATACGTTTGATTGATTGACTATATACGTATATAGACCATATATTACTTTATTTTCTCACATGAGCTAACATTTGGTGCTTAATAATTTAAATTATTATATATTACTTTATTTTCTCACATGAGCTAACATTTGGTGCTTAATAATTTAAATTATTACTTTTAAATTCAATATAAAGAGGAATTCTCACATGAGCTAACATTTGGTGCTTAATAATTTAAATTATTACTTTTAAATTCAATATAAAGAGGAACTCTAATAACATTTATTTATTTATCTACAACATAGTACAATCTCAATTCCTATTTTTTGCTGGAGATTTATTCCATAGTTACGCGTATCAAATAGGTAACTAAAATAATAATTATTTATGCTTAAATTAGGATGATTGTAGTTGGTCACTCACTATAAATTTTTTATGAAGATATATACTTTACTTTCTATAGCTATCTGCACTGTCCATATGTATATTTTATAAATTACTTCTTAATTTAACATATTAAATTATTTTTTATTTATAGAAATTTCTTCTTTGACTTTTCGACTGTGTAATCACTATATCACCATTGTAGCATAGAAAGGACCTCACTCTAAATGGATTCAAGCTAATGTTTGCTTTGTACTGAAGTATATACTGCTGTTACTATGTGTATATATTTTTAAGAAAATCATGCCAACACTTTTTAAATAGAAGAAAATATTCTAACATCTGATATTATAAAAATTAAATATAACTAATTGAATAATTAGCAAAAGAGAACTTACATCAAAAAACTGTGAATAATAAGATAAATAGAAAAGGTAATGACATTGCCAACAATACTATAAATAGCAAACTATAAGGTAAAATTAACTAATTTTGTGGAGCCCAACTACTGGCTATAAGCATCAAGGTTTTTATATATATACTTTATAATTTATTAAAAATGGTCATATAATCTTATATAATAAAATTGATTTAATATTGAATAGTAATATCATTATTAAAAAAAACTCATGAATCTATATGCTCTTTACGATATATAAGCTATGCACTCTAAATTCTTGTGTCTTTTATAGAGCCAAAAAGTTTGAATACGAGCCTCTAACATGTTGCTCTCACAACAACAAAATATACTTAGGAGATATGGATATTCTAGATGAGTTATGTATCCTATATACAATACAATTGTCCTAGGCAAGTGAGTTATAATAGTATTTTTTATTCACATTGTTTGGGGTAAGATTTGATAGGGACCTTGCATCAAAGAAAAAAAATTTATATTTAGAGCACATGATGAAATATATCATAATCTCTTTGTTCTAATTTTGTAAGAAAATAATTCTTCGTACTTTCAGTTTTACTTCTATGATACAGAAAATGAGCTATAAAATTGAATGAGAATATTAGATAATATAAATATGAGCGAAACATCAACTAAAAGTTAATATTAGATAATATAAATATGAGCGAAACATCAACTAAAAGTTAACATGAATATGAGTCAAACCACAACTAAAAGTTTAATGAACTAAAAGTTAACATGAATATGAGTCAAACCACAACTAAAAGTTTAATGGACATATTGCAAGTAAGTTTATATGCAAAATTCTTTTGCGAATTGAATGATCACTCATCTTTTGAAGACTTCAAGATACTAATAAATAGAGATGTTGTACTAAATTAATGTATTTATAACTCACAAATAGTAGATCACGTAGCCACAGTCTAGGTTGAAAGAAACAATGATAATATTTTATTTAGAGAGATTATTGTGTTGATAATCAATCCCAAAAAAAACTTTATTTTTTAATTTTTACTCTATTTTAATCAATTTAAATAATCATGATATTCAACCGTATGCATTGCACGTGCATCTCAACTAGTATTTTAAAAATCCTAACCCATAACAAAACACCTATGGATTCAAATCCCATGGTGAAATCCATATCCTAAAATTATAGGATTTGAAACAAACACCCCTAAGACAAAAGGATGTGAAACTTCAATCAATATTGAAGATTTTGTTTGTGCCCACGGTCTTTTTAGTGAAAATAAGCAATTATTGTGAGTTAATTCTTTCATTAATGAACCAAAGGATTGTTGAAGATTTTTGGAACTAATATTCAGACCATGCATAGCACTTTCTGAAACTAGTCTTGTAATATGAGTGGCTGTTGTCTGAGGGCGCATGATAAGGGCGACCTTTTATCGTGTGCCGCAACCGTGAATGAGGACAAAGAAGAGGGTTTCAGGGAGGAAAGTGGTTGGATCTATTTATTACAAAGGCAGAACTTCAAGCACCGACTCGCCCACTGAGCAATTGGAGACCTC
>NC_033795.1:52403906-52422612 GCF_001876935.1 Asparagus officinalis
GATGGTGGATGTTCTCATATTTGCAAAGGCTAGCTAGTTCGTACAGCACTCCTGTTGGATCTCAATCAGGGGGCTGGGAATGGCCAATTTCGAGCTCCCTGTCGGATCTCAAACTGAGGGAAAACCTCTGCTGCTTAGGCCATGGAGGATGGACGATGAAATTGGCAAGATATAAGTCCAATTCCTACCCAGTGTGGATTTAGCCTTCCAGCTTTCAGGCTTAATCTTTGGACTCAATAGGAATTAGTAAGGTGGCTAGTCTAGCGGGATTTCACGTAACAACTGATTATCTTACCACTTCTAAACGAAGGCTAGTAGTCTATGCTAGGGTTCTAGTAGAGGTGGATGTCCCTGTTAGTCTAAGGGATGTACACCCAAAGCTGGAATCAAACAAATTGTTGGATAGCAGGTTTTCTAATCTGTTTTGGTAATAGGATTCTTAATCTGTTTTGGTAATAGATTATTAGGATTCCTAGTCTGTTTTATTTTTTGGTTTTAGAATTTCTAGTCTGTTTTGGTTTTAGGTTTTCTATATATATGGAACGCCTTAGAAGAGATTAGACATCATAAAAGGGTTTTCAGAGAATTCTTCAGAGATATCTCAGAGAGATTAGATCCTATTTATGAGTATTGTAATCATCTTCAATATTAATCAAAGAATTGTATGGTGTGGCTCCCGAGGACTTAGGCACGATTGCCGAACCTCGTTAAATCTGGTGTGTTCTTTCTTGTTTACTTTCATACAAGTTTTTTATCTTTTGTTTATTGTGATTTTTTCTACTTTTGTACTCTCAAACACAAGGTTCGGAAGGGCAATGTTTCGATTTGATTGTTTAGAATGCCCAACAACTGGTATCAGAGCTTCGTTCAGAAAGATTGTGAAAGAGTTATAACAAAGGAAAGCAAATCTAAGATCGAGAAGTTTGACGGTTCAGACTTCGCCTACCGGAAGTCACAGATGGAGGACTATCTGTACCAGAAGGAGTTGTATCGCACATTGATGGGCAAGGCTAAGGGAAAGAAGAAAGAAGAATCAGATGAGGATTGGGAGATACTGGATAAGAAGGCTCTAGGCAAATCCGGTTGTCACTCGTCAAGACAGTCGCACACAACATATTGAAGGAGAAGATGACGGTGGGGCTTATGGAAGCAATCGCGAAGATGTACGAGTAACCGTCTTCCGCAAACAAGCTGCATCTCATCAAGATACTTTTTAATCTCAAGATGGCAGAAGGATGCCAGATAGTTAGGCAACTCATCTCCGTAGACATCATGTTCGATGACAAAGTGCATACCCTATTGATTCTATCGTAGTTGTCGGGTAGTTGGGCAGGTTGTGTGACGGCAATCAGTAATTCGGTGAGGAAGGACAAGTTGAAGTTGAGCGAGGTTGTTAGTATGATTCTATCCGAGGAGGTTAGAAGGAAATCGTCCGAATCAGAAGGTTCAGGTTCAGCCCTAAATTTCGAGCAAAGAGACAGTAGCCAGATGAAGAAGAATCAGAACAGGAATCGTTCGAAATCAAACAAGAAGAGGCCAAATTCGAAAGTTAGGCATATCAAAGGGAAGTGTTGGAACTACGGTCAGGAGGGTCATATGTCTTCAGCTTGTAAAGCACAAAAGAAGGATGCGAATGAACAGGAGGCTCATATCGGGCAGGATGCCTTGATCCTAGCTATGGACAACGATTCTGATATCTTGGCCATTAACTCAGGAGCCTCATTTCACGCCACTGCTAATAGGAAGCTTCTTCATAACTATATAGCAGGGGACTTTGGGAAAGCATACTTAGAGGATAAGGAACCATGTAGTGTTATTGGAAGAGGCACTACTGCAAAGGGGACTATTGGCGACGGAAAATTCCGTCGCCAAAAGTCCAAAATCCGTCGCTAAAAGTTTTAGCGACGGAAAAAAAGAAATTCCGTCGCTAAAAATCCGTCACTATTGTCAGGGTAGGTAAATCTACCTTTAGCGACGGCAAATCCGTCGCTAATTTATAGCGACGGATATATAGCGACGGAAAATCCGTCGCCAAAAAAAAATTTTTTGGCGACAGATTTTCCGTCGCCAAAATAAACCTTTGGCGACGGATATATAGCGACGGAAAATCCGTTGCTATATAATTTTCCGTCGCCAATACTTATTGGCGACGGAAAATCCGTTGCTAAAAGTTGTTTAGTGCACATCTGGCGTGTCAGTTTTCCGTCGCTAAAAGAGCTTTTAGCGACGGAATATCCGTCGCTAAAAATAATCTAAAATTTTTTAAATTTTTTTTTGAAAATAAGAAATTCCTGTACAATATATTTCACAACAATAACCTGTACAATAAATTTACCCAACACAAGCTCATATAACACATATTTCACGTATATATAACAATTATTTCACTAAAAACATAATAAATATCCCAACATTAGAAATGTTTATACAGCACACCCATTGTTTTTAATGTTAAAACAAATAAACTCAGTCCCGATCATCATCATCCTCATCCTCATCACCAACTCCACCTTGTCGAGAAGTCCCAGCCTAAAAAAATAAATAAAACGTTATAGAGCAATACGTACATCATCAAAAACTGAATTTTACAGTAAAGTAACAAATTGTAAAACAACAAGGCATAACATGCAAGTATAGCAATAATAGAGTATCATGGCATATTCTTACATGTTATATGATTCAGAGAGAGTATCATGGCATATATTTATGTATTATACGCAAGCACGCACATGTTTTTAACAACGCACGCACCCGTACCTATCTCCGCCGACACGCACACACGCACGCACGAGTACCCAGCTCAACCCAATCCCCACACTTCCCCCTCCCCCACCACGACCAAACCCAACATCAAGCACGCACATAACGATCACGACAATACAACACATGCAACACCACAACACAACAATAACAACACCACCACCACTACAATAACAATCCCCCACCCACGAACCAACCAAACTCCTACCCCCCACCCCCTCCCCCTCCATCATCATCACCACCACCACCACCACCACGACGAAAACACCCACCAACCAACAACATAACCAACGACCCTACACACGAACGCCCCACAACAAAACAAAATAACAACTAACTAACCAACTCACTATCCAATACAACCATCGCTACGCATGCACGCACCATCAACACCACCATCACATAAAAACATTAAGTATATAATTTTAGTTGTGTTTCGGAGAGAGATATAGTTTGTGTGTAACAGTTTGTGTGATATCATTTAGTCACATGGCATACTCGTAACTAAGTAAGAATTTTATATTTAATTCATTTAATTAAAAAAGAAATATACATATATATATATATTACCTGATCCGCCAAAAACCGTCTCCTATATGCCTCCTGAGCATCAGAAGGTAGAGTCGATATGAACTGGGTGAATTCCAGCTCCCTCTGCTCCCGGCGCCTCCGTTCTTCCTCCGCCATCTGGAGTATCTCCGACTCCCGACGAGACTGCCAATCTTCCATCGCTTTCATCCGCTGCTCCATAGTCGGGTCTTGAGAAGAACTGCATCCTGGTGGAGCTGCAGACTCGTAGGTGCTACTGGACTCGTACGGCCGATGCTCGGATCCTCTCCACCTGTATCTGTTCTTCCTACTCGGTCCAATGACCGTCTCGATGATGCTATCCTCCTCCTCTCTACTTAATCGGGTCGGAGTGTTAGAATCGACCTGAGTCTGTGATAATTGCTCCTGCACCTTAGCATGTAATTTCTCCTACGATATACTGCATTGTAATAAAAATTAAATATACAAATTAACTGCTACTTACAGCCAGATCCCGGTTCTGCGCTTTCTTCACTTCATCGGCGTAATTTGGTCTCCAACCAGTCAGAATACGATCTGCAAAATGCCCGAGTTCTCCCCTTCCCTATTTTATTCACATATATCATTAACTCATAACACATAAATTATACTCAAATTGATAACCTAAGAGCTAATATATTATATACCTCAAGCGCCAATTGATGATAATGCTGGCTGAAGGACCTGGAGCCCCCGTGATGCTCGTAACTGCGGGGCGCATTGCGGTTCCTCCTTGCTATTTCAGCTTGTTCCTGCAAAAGAATGTTAAACAGATATAATATAGAATTTCAAACAATAAACGAAGATATATACTTCAATAATACCTGAGCTTCGGCCGTGTCCCAATAATCGCAAAGTGCAAAAAAATCAACTCCATCGGCGCGCTCGTCAAGATGCCAGTAACGCTCCCAATCTTCTGTTCTTTGAGTAAAATATTTTTTCTTCAGCTCTGACCGCCACCTCTTGAACGATAGATTGATTTGCGTGAAACAGTAAGTCCAGGCACAAGCGTAATCGTCAAGAAAGAAAAATCGCTTCAGCATACAATGAAAAAAGAGATACAAATCAGTGTGTTAAACAAAATAATAAAATGACTAATAATTATGAGAATTAAAATAAATGACTCACACATATATATCGCCAACAAGCCACCAGCGCATCAATCCGCTGCGACTTCCACGTCAAATATATGTTGAAGAAATCATGTCTCCTGGCTAAAGCGGCGAGGAAATTGTTGAAAGAGTTAGCAAATGGCCCGACAGGCACGCCGTTCTCCCATCGGATCACGGCCCTCCGACGAATATCTGGGACGAGGTTCTGTGGCTTGGTACTACTGCGGCCGCGCCTAGTAGGTCGCTCGGTACCTACGAAAAAATGAAATTCAGGCGAAATATAAATCAATCAATATCGATAATACAAATTAAAATATTAACATATAAACTATAAAAATCTATACACACCTTTCAATTCGAGGCATCTACGCCTTGCTTGTTCATACCTCTGCTGTGCGATAAGTCGCAAATCATGATAAGCATCCCAATCCTCCTTCACCTTGGCCGGGTCGTGGGCTCGCTGATCCGGAATAGAATCCGGCGGTAGTGGCGCAGCTTCTACAGCTGCGCTATATGGCTCATATCGGCGCTCCTCCAATACATCTGCAGCCTGAGGAGGCGACGGCGGCATCTCTGCATGCTGGGCAGGATCAACGAGTGTCTCCGCATCAGGTGGAGCATCTCCTCGTCCTGTGTCCTGTGGCGGCCCGTCATGTGTAGCAGCGATGCGGCCTGCGTAGGAAATGTGAAAAAATAATGTTAGGCTCGTATTAATAGTTTATAGAAATGTACAGATATAATAAATAAATAAAAATACCTGACGTAGAGCCATGTGCGTCGCCTCCAGAATGTCTACCAATAAGTCTCTCAAGCGCTCTCTTACGTAATCCTTTTGTCATCTATACTTTGAAAACATAATGAGTACCCAACAAAACTATAATACATGACAAAAACTGATACATGATAACCAGTCAAACAGATAATATAAATGCAATACTATAATACATAACACAAACTGATACATGATAACCAGTCAAACAGATAATATAAAGACAATACTATAATACATGACAAAAACTGATACATGATAACCAGTCAAACAGATAATATAAAGGCAATACTATAATACATGACAAAAACTGATACATGATAACCAGTCAAACAGATAATATAAAGGCAATACTATACTACATAACACAAACTGATACATGTCCTTATGATGATGTTGAGGCTCTACTCTGCGACCGTGTGCGGTTAGCCTGCGACCGTGTGCGTGCAGACAAAAGGACTGTCCTTATAGTTTTATCGACTCTACCGTGGACTCGTTTTTTGATTTTACGCCTTGGCTCACATATAATCGCAGGTACATCAGGGCGCGCCAGTGCAATTTCATCCACCAGATTATTTTGTGTCAAGGAAAACTCAGCAACTGTTTCGTCGGCCAAGATAACATCTTCATGATCTTCGTCAGACACGGCTTCATGAATGTAGGATCTAGGCGGATTCTTAAGGACAACCCATTCGTCATTTTTCATTATATCTTTGACATAAAAGCACTGTTTTGCGTGAGCAGCTAACATGTACTTTTCAGTCTGATATATTTCCTTGTTAAGATTAACGAGTGTGTAACCGTAGTCATCCTTCGCCTTTTTCAGCTCACTCCAACGAACCTTAAACATCACATGTCTGACTTCATTATTAATCCCATAGAAAATCTCCACAATGTCTTCTACCTGACCGTAGCAATAGATTTCACCTTGTATCGGATTTAGATCTTTTGAACTAGCGTATGACAGTTGCGAGAAGGAGCAGAACACACCGCTATTTTGCGTTTGTCGTCTCTCTTCGAAACCGATGGTGTTAAACCTAAAGCCGTTGATACAGTAGCCTCCATAACGCTTAACCACGTTAGAAGGACCTCTGGCATATAAACATATTTTCTCAGGCAGGTTAACCCCATTCGTAATACGTCGGTCAACCTTTAAGAAAAGAAACAAATAGTTTAAATATCTGTTGGCAGGCACATATTTGATATACGAATCAGAAATGTAAATAAATCTTACTTCACCCTTCAGCCATGCAGGGAATTGTCTAGAGTGTGTGTCCATAACTCTTTTGTTTTTTGTTCTGCATTTAAGAATAGTCTGGACATATCGGATGTGAAGCCTAGAATAAAATCATTTACAACAGTTAAATAGAGATAGTTATTGTGATGTGATATGATCTGATTCAAACAGTTAAATACTTACGTCGCGTATATGTTAAATGTAGTATCATTGCTCAAGATATATGTGTGGGCTTGATCTAGCTCCATTCTGGGGAATCTAGTGTCCTCCCCACGATCATTATAGAATGTTCCGTCAATTATTCGTTGGGGACGGTTGAGCCTTGTCTCCACACCCCGCAAGTAACGAGAGATGAAATTCAAACTCTCATTACTTATATAGTTCTCTGCTATCGATCCTTCAGGACGTGCACGATTATGCATCAAATGTTTCATGAAACCCAAATACCTACAAGCATATAGTTTCATGATTTGTGACAAAATAAAACTGATATACGTAATTTAACAAATATTAATTGAGCATTATAATAATAAATACCTCTCCACAGGGTACATCCAGCGATATTGAACTGGTCCTGCGATGCGGGCTTCATATGCTAAATGTATTGTGAGATGCACCATGACCGTAAAGAACGAGGGTGGAAATAGAATTTCCATTTTACACAGTGTATTGGCTACACGTCCCTCTAATTCTTCAAACTCCCTGACATCAATCACCTTGGAGCACAACTGCTTGAAGAAACCGCAATATTCTATTACCACCATCGCGAGTTCCTTCTCAGCATGTCGCAACGCAACCGGGAGAAGTTGATGCAATAGAATATGATGGTCATGTGTCTTGAGTCCCAAAATTTTCCTGTCCTCAATATGCACATTTGCTGAAATGTTTGAAGCATAACCATCCGGTGTCTTCACGGACTTTAGAAATAAACACATATTATGGATCTCATCCTTCGACAGTGTGACACGGGAGGCTGGGAGTACAAACTTTCCGTCACCCTTATCTATAGCTTGCAGTTCGGGACGGATGTTCAATTCTGCTAGGTCTCGACGTGCCCTTAAGTCATCTTTTGATTTTTTCCCGTCCTGCAACAAAGTGTTCAAGAGATTCTCGCATATGTTCTTCTCGATGTGCATGACATCCAAGTTGTGACGTATTTTTAAACTTCTCCAATATGGCAATTGATAAAATATGCTGAATTTTGACCATCCATGCGGAAGTTCAGTACCCTTAGAGACACGCACATGCGATTGGACAGTGCGAGGTTTATTTCCCATCCTTGTTTGCTTACCCTTTCCCCTTCCCTTCCAATTTTGCTTCAATATTTTTCTCCTAACCCCAAATGGATTTTCTTTGTTGAATCTTTTCTTTCCAAATATTTTTTTAGGTAGAGGATGTAGAAGCTCAAATATTTCTTCCCCGGTCAGCCTTGGTGGTGCCGGTCTGTTTTCTGGATTGCCGTCGAACTTTCCTACTAACTTTCTGAACTTGTGCCCTGTAGGTAACCATCTTCTGTGTTGCCAATAACAGAACTTGCGGCTGTATTTCAGGAACTTTCCCTCATAATCTGACATGCAAACCGGACAAGCAATCTGACCCTTCGTCGACCATCCAGACAAGTTAGCATATGCTGGAAAGTCATTAATTGTCCACATGACCATTGCACGCATACGGAAAGCCTCCTTACCATAAGCATCGTAAGTGCTGACGCCTTCATCCCAGAGAAGCTTCAAGTCGTCAATTAATGGTTGGAGGAAAACATCAATGTCATTTCCAGGAGAATATCTTCCAGGGATCAAGAGTGACAGTATCATGTATGGCTGCTTCATGCACATCGACGGCGGCAGGTTGTACGGTGTCAGCAACACTGGCCAGGTAGACCAAGCAGAGCTCATTACTCCAAACGGATTAAATCCGTCGCTAGCAAGCCCCAGCCTAATATTCCGAGACTCCTTACCAAAGTCAGGGTATATACGATCGATGTGCTTCCATGCCTCACCATCAGCAGGATGTCTCAATTTCCCGTCCTCTTTACGATCGGTCGAATGCCATCGCATATTCTCAGCCAGCTCGGCAGACATATAAAACCTCTGCAGCCTAGGAATAATAGGAAAATATCGGAGAACCTTCACAGGGATTCTGCTCTGTTTATTGGATGATATGCCTTCAGATGTGCCCGTATGTTTTTTCCAGCGTGATACATGACACGTCGGACATTCCTCTAGACCTTCATTACCCTTATTGTACAAGATGCAGTCATTAGGACAGGCGTCTATCTTTTTGTAATCAAGACCCAGGGTATCAACAATCTTGTGAGCTTCATAATAAGTTGTGGGGATGCTCTTCTCGCCGCCTGGAATGACTTTCCTGAGCAAGTCTAATAACATATCGAAATGTGTAACAGCCATCCCACTGAGTGTTTGGATATGAAGAAGCCTCAGCATAAAAGAAAGCCTTGTGAACTCGGTGCAACCCTCGTATAACGGTGACTCGTTTTCTTCAACAAGTCTCATCAATCGGGCTACATCTTGAAACATATCAGTAGTGTTAACATCACTCGAAGACGGCACGGTAAGAATATCTTCCAACATATCAGTTGTGTCAATTGTCGGATTGTCGACATCAGTAAACTCTTCCTCTAATTGCATCACCGGGACGCCTTCACCGTGATGACTCCAAAATACATAAGAGCTATCAAATCCATTGATTGACAGATGGAAACTTACGTCACTCCTAGTGAGCATTTTATCATTCCTACAATTCTTACAAGGACAAAAAATCAACCCGCTGAGTGACCGTAGAGGGTTGGTGTCAGAGTAGGCTAAGAAAGCTTCTATCCCATCCTTGTATCGAGTGTCTAGATGCCTTCGATCACGTGGTATGCCCATGAACGATTTGTCAGGAATTGTCCGCATCTAGAATTTAAAAATTAATGGAAGTGAGCATATCCCTACATATATCATTTTAAGTTATAGGACAAGTGTGTGTGATCGGCTGTCAGAGGAAGGCTTCTATCCCATTAGGTATGTAAACGTAGCGTGTATATGTATTTACGTGTGTTCAAGTGTACTTTTATTTCGTCAAAATTTCGGCAGCACCTACCCGCTGTACTTAATCGGATCCGGATCCTCTACTAATGAGAGGGTTCCTAATATCTCCTAATGAGATCTTGGCCTTTGATTTATCAATCAAAGGCCAAGATCTCCTCATGCACAAAAATAGGCGGGAGATGCGGATAAGATATTATCCTTTGAATATGAATAAGCCTCAGCATAAAAGAAAGCCTTGTGAACTCCTTACACCCCTCGTATAATAGTTACGCTAACCCCTTATCCTCACCCTCACCCCCACCCCCACCCTCACCCTCACCTAACCCTAACCCTAACCCTAACCCTAACCCTCAACCTCACCATCACCTAACCCTCACCCTCACACTCACCTTCACCCTCCCCTAACCCTAACCCTAACCTTAACCCTCAAACTCACCCTCACCCATCACCCCTCACCCTCACCTCACCCTCGATCACATAACTCTAACACTCACCCCACCCTCGATCAAATAACCCTAACCCTAACCCTCACCCTCACCATCACCTCCACCCTCACCTAACCCTCCTCTAACCCTAATCCTAACCCAAACCCAAACCCTAACCCTAATCGAACCCTAACCCTAACCCTAACCCTCGCCTAACCCTAACCCTAACCCTCACCCTCACCCCACCCTCGATCACCTAACACTCACCTCACCCTCGATCACCTAACCCTAACCCTAACCCTCACCCTCAACATCACCTCCACCCTCACCTAACCCTCCTCTAACCCTAATCCTAACCCAAACCCAAACCCTAACCCTAATCGAACCCTAACCCTAACCCTAACCCTCGCCTAACCCTAACCCTAACCCTCACCGAACCCTAACCCTCACCCTCGATCACCCCTCACCCTCACCCCACCCTCGATCACCTAACACTCACCTCACCCTCGATCACCTAACCCTAACCCTAACCCTCACCCTCAACATCACCTCCACCCTCACCTAACCCTCCTCTAACCCTAATCCTAACCCAAACCCAAACCCAAACCCTAACCCTAATCGAACCCTAACCCTAACCCTAACCCTCGCCTAACCCTAACCCTAACCCTCACCGAACCCTAACCCTCACCCTCGATCACCCCTCACCCTCACCCCACCCTCGATCACCTAACACTCACCTCACCCTCGATCACCTAACCCTAACCCTAACCCTCACCCTCAACATCACCTCCACCCTCACCTAACCCTCCTCTAACCCTAATCCTAACCCAAACCCAAACCCAAACCCTAACCCTAATCGAACCCTAACCCTAACCCTAACCCTCGCCTAACCCTAACCCTAACCCTCACCGAACCCTAACCCTAACCCTCTCCTTATTCAGTTACATATGAATTCGATCATATACAAGAGCTCGGTTATATGCAAGTTCGAATCTGAATCATATACAAGTACCAACCATGCCAAGTTCATAACTAAATCACTCGACTACATACAAATTCAGTCAATATACAAGTTCGGATCCAAGTCGTCAAGCATCAACCAAGAGTTATACAAAATTCTGCCGTAACCAAATCCAAGTTAACAAGCTTTTGGCTTCGATTCATCCCGTATACAAATATTCAGATAGGAAACTAAGGTCTCAGCCATGTCTACATGCGAGGTTACAAAGACAAGTTAATGAAGGGTTCAAGGGCGATTTTCACCTGGAGTCGATGAAGCGATCAAGGAGGGAGCTCGAAGCTCGTCAAATACCAAAGAGGGTTATTTCCTGTCAGGTTCAAGAAAGAAAGAGGAGTTAGAAATCGTGGTCAGATTCGAAGCTCAACATGGGGGTTCATCACAACTTCGAGATTAAAGCAAAGACAAGAATGGAATTCGGCCAAATTTCAGCCACCAGTCAAAAAAAAAATTCGTCCATGAACAGTAAAAATTCGATCACCATTCAAAGCCCAGACCCAAAAATTTGGTTTTTTAAAGTATACTTGGGGGATAATGAAACCTGTAGTGTTATTGGAAGAGGCGACGTGCAAATACAGTTGAAGGGCTCTAAGTGGTCTCTGAAGAATGTCAGACACATACCGAAATTGAAGAGGAATCTTATTTCGGTTAGCTAGCTTGGAGCAGAAGGCTATGTTTCGACATTCATTGGGGATTCGTGGAGGATCTCAAACAGTACTATGATTGTTGCCCAAGGTAACAAAACAGGAATTCTCTACCTCACCTCACATGCGAGTGACACCCTCGTAATTACAGCTGGCAAAGAGAGTACAGATCTATGGCACAATAGATTAGGAAATATGAGCGAGAAGGGGATAAAGATTCTACATTCATAGGGGAAGCTAACCGGTATCGATTCCATAAAATTCGGTGTTTACGAGGACTATATATTTGGAAAGCAGAAGAGAGTTAGTTTCTAGAAGGGTGGAAGGTTACTTAAAGCTCAGAAGCTAGAGTTAGTTCATACTGACATATGGGGTTCAGCTAGCGTGTCTTCTCTTAGCGGTTCGACATACTATGTCACCTTCATCGACGATCACTCGAGGAAGGTATGGGTATACTTCATGAAGCACAAGTCAGAGGTTTTCAGGATCTTTAAGAAGTGGAAGGCCATGGTGAAGAACGCGTCAGATTTGAAGATGAAATGTTTGAGATCAGACAACGGTAGAGAATACAAGCTGGAGGAGTGCAAGAGGTTCTATGCTCTAAATGAGATTCGTTTGGAGAGGACTACTCTAAGGACGCCGCAGCAAAACAGCGTTGTAGAGAGGATAAACAGGACATTAATGGAGTGTGTAAGGAACATGCGATTACATGCAGGTCTGCCTAAGATATTTTGGACGGATATGATGCATACGACAACTTACTTGATTAATCATGGGCCATCAGTTCCATTGGATTATAGGATTCCAGAGGAGGTTTAGAGTGGTAAGAAGATCAATCTCTCATATTTGCGAGTATTCGGTTGTGTGGCATATGTTCATATCAGTAACATTGTCAGGGACAAGCTAGAGGTTAAGTCACAGAAGTGCATATTCATTAGATACGGCATTGATGAGTTTGGGTATCGTCTTTGGGATAAGAAGAATATGACAATCATCAGAAGCATGGATGTGATATTCAATAAGGAGGTGATGTACAAGAACAGGAACAGTGCCAATGATAGCCAAAGCAATGGGAACATCACTACGAATACAGGTGGATCCGAGTACAAGGATTTGGAGAAACTTCTAGATGGGGGCGACAAAGTCAATTCTGACCAAAGAACGGAGGAGGCTCCAGGTGAAGAGACGACTACCCGGGGCGTGGAGCTTAGGAGGTCATCCAGGGTACCCAAACCTAATCTCAGATATTTATTATCACTTGATTATTTGCTTTTGACAGATAGTGAAGAACCGGAGTGCTATGAGGAGTCTATGCAAGTAAGTAAATCTCAGCAGTGGGAGCATGTGATGCAAGAGGAGATGGATTCTCTACACACTAATGAGATATGAGAGTTAGTCCAGCTACATGTACAGAAGAAATCCTTGCATAACAAATGGGCCTATCGAGTCAAATAGGAGAGTAATGGAAGCAAGAGATACAAGGTCAGATTAGTCGTGAAGGGGTTCTAACAGCGGGAAGGAGTGGACTATACAGAGATATTTTTTCCCCGTTGTGAAGTTCACCACCATCAGAGTGGTGTTGACCTTAGTAGCTGCAGAAGATCTTTACCTTGAGTAGTTAGATGTGAATATTGCCTTTCTTCATGGTGACTTGGATGAAGAAATCTACATTAAGTAACATGTTGGCTTCATTGAAGAAGGAAAGGAAGAGATGGTGTGTAACCTCAAAAAGAGCTTGTACGGATTGAAATAGGCTCCGAGACAATGATATAAGAAGTTCGACAACTATATGCAGAGCAATGACTATAGAAGATACAATTCAGATCATTGTTGCTATTTTAAGATGTTTGAGTCCATCTTTATCGTGTTATTATTATATGTGATGACCTGTTAGTTGCTGGACCGTATTTAGAAGAGATAAAAAGATTGAAGAAGCAGTTAGCAAACGAATTTGATATGAAGGATCTGGGTGCAGCGAAGCAGATTCTTGGGATGCGAATCAATAGAAATGAAGCTGAATGGACGTTAAGGTTGAGTCAAGTTGAATACATTGAGAAGGTGCTTCAGAGATTCAGCATGCATAATGCAAACCCCGTCAGCACGCCCCTTGGAAGTCAGTTCAAGTTATCTGATGAACAATCACCTAAGATAAATGTAGAGAGGGAGCATATGAGCAGAGTGTCGTATTCGTCGGCCATTGGGAGTCTCATGTACGCGATGGTTTATACGAGGCCAGATATCGCCCATGTAGTGGGAGTTGTGAGCATGTTTTAAAGCAATCCAAGAAAGCAGCATTGAGAGGTAGTGAAGTGGATATTGCGCTACTTGAGAGAGACTACGGACAAGCCATTATGTTTCAGAAAGAAGGAGTTTGTACTGCAAGGATACGTGGATGCGGATTTTACCGGTGATCATGATACGAGGCGGAGCACTACGGGGTATGTTTATACCTTAACGTCGACAGCAGTGAGTTGGGTTTCACGTCTGCAGAAGATTGTAACTTTGTCTATAAATAAAGATGAGTATGTCGCGGTGATTGAAGCAAGAAAGGAGATGATTTGGTTGAATGGATGCCAGGAAGAGTTGGATCTGAAGTAAGGGAGAGTTCTTTATTATAACAGCCAGAGCGCTATACATATTGTCAAGAATCCAGTATATAATATCAGAACAAAGTACATCGATGTACAATACCATTTTATACGCTCGCTGATTGAGGATGTGAAGTTACATCTAGAGAAGATTTTAGAGAGTCAAAATCATGAGGCTATGTTTTTTGACCATTGACAAAGTGGAGTTGTGTGCAACTTCAGTTGGCCTTCACGTGTAGGAGATGAAGGCGGAGCAATACTAGGAGGATCGTCAGGATCGCCGGGTTGATGATGATTGAAGAATGGATTTTTTCCGTGTAGGAGGATGCTTGCAAAGAAGTGAGAGTTCAGATAAGCTCGCTGATTGTTCTTTAGTCTCCAAGTGGGTGATTATTAGTCTAAGGGATGTAGACTCAAAACTGAAATCAAACAAATTATTGGATAGCCGATTTTCAAATTTGTTTTGGTAACATGATTCTTAATCTGTTTTGGTAACAAAATTTTTAATCTGTTTTGATAACAGATTATTAGGATTCCTAATCTGTTTTGTTTTTTGGTTTTAGAATTCATAGTCTGTTTTGATTTTATGTTTTCTATATATATGGCACGCCTTAGAAGAGATTAGACATCAGATAAAGAGGGTTTTGAGAGAATTCTGCAGAGAGATCTCAGAGAGATTAGATCCTATTTGTGGGTATTGTAATCTTCTTCAGTATTAATCTAAGAATTATGTGGTGTGACTCCCGATGACGTAGGCATGATTGCCGAACCTCGTTAAATCTGGTGTGTTCTTTCTTATTTACTTTCCTGTAAGTTTTTTATCTTTTATTTGCTGTGATTTTTCCTACTTTCCTACTCTCAAACACAAGGTCCGGAAGGGCAATAATTCGATTTGATTGTTTTGAATCCCTTGTTGGCCTTCTTGTTTTGATGATGATTTACAAACAATTTACTACTAATGTTGTTTGTCTAGTGCTTGTATTATCTATTCATTGTAGACAAACAACGTAGTTGGAGGATGGATGGAATAGAGCTTCAACGATCATATCAAGAGGAGGTTGGTGGAATTGTGGAGTGAAGCATCGTACAATTCAAGTTCAAGATCCAAGTTTAGCTTCATCCGCAAGTGTACCAAGATAGAGCTTCGTTGAAGATCAAGATTGCTTGGGTAATTTAGTTTAGGAATTTATATTATGTGTGTTAGTACTTTAAGCTCAATCATATACACACATACACGTTTTGAATTTTGTATATATATAGTTATATATATACGTATATGTTTTGGTTTGATAGTTTTCAAGTTTTACTATGAAACAAATGAATAGAATTGGAAAATACTATTTTGTTTCATGTTTATATACCTATATATGATTTCCCCTTTAACAAGCTTATATTTAATGAAATCATATTTAGTGTTTTGAATATATTTGCATAGAATATGCAATTTTATGAAAATATTGCATTTCTAGGTTATAGACTTCATAACAACATGTTATATCCTTTATCAAGTCTATACAATCATTTCATAAGGTTTCAAAATGTTGTTTAAGTCAAAATATCAAAATATCAATTTTCAGGTTTTCATGTTTTGGACTATTTTGTAAAATGATGATATTTTTCATTTGGGAAGTCCTTTTTCGAAACCAGTCGTTGTAGCATGTTTATTATCATGTCTACAATCATTCCCCAAAGTTTTACATTTTTTGGAATTTATTTGATATTTTTAAACAGCGTTTTAAAATCAGCAAAACAATTTTTGAATATGTCAGATTTCGGTCGACCGCACCGGTCGACCGAACCTGAGGTCAAAAGTTCTCTGGGCGACAGAAGCCTGTCGGTCGACCGGTCCGGTCGACCGATGAAAATTTTCGGTCGACCGACGAATTTTCCGGTCGACCGACGAGTATTCTCTCAGCTTCCAACGGCTAGTTTTTTGACCGTTGCATTGGGGCTGTTTTGTCTTTTGCTCTGGTTTCTTGGCTGAGTTGTGAGAGGGTATAAATACCCCATTGTCTTCAACTCTCAAGCCAACTAAGAAATGTTTTAAAAGAAAAGAAAAGTTTAAGCAAGGGTTTATATAGAGAAGTTTCCTTAACTCTATTTCCTAGCATTTTTACTATTGAATTTCATATCAATTCTTATTGCTAGTTCTTATTGAGTTAAGTTTTATTGAATCTCACTGTTACACACACCCACATTGAGCTTATTGTATCTTTCATACATAGTATAGTTGGGTGGTGAGAGATTGTAACTTTGATTTGTGCTTTCATTGTGTTCTCATCTATTGTAGAGAACAAATTTATATTTGTTACATTGTGAGTGTTGTAAGGTTTTCGGTGAGCTAGAAACCGAGTGTGTAGTGAGGTTTTCGGTGAGCTAGAAATCGAGTGTGTAGTGAGGTTTTCGGTGAGTCGTGAGGAGTGACGTTGATCGGTGAGCGTTGAAAACCGATACTGTGAGGTGTAAACGTTATTCGCGTACATCAGATTTATGTCTATAGAAGCTAATCTCAACAATAATGAGTACCCAACAAAACAATAATACATGACAAAAACTGATACATGATAACCAGTCAAACAGATAAATATAGAATGCAATACTATACTATACAGTAACAGCAAACTGATAACAGGTGATATAGCCATGTCGAAGACAAATAATATAAAGGCATACTAGTAATACATGACACAAACTGATATAAGTGATGAACCAGCAAGACAGATCAATATAAAGGCAATTACTAAATAAATACACAAAACTGATAGTACTGTCCTTATGATGATGTTGAGGCTCTACTCTGACGACCGTGTTGTGTTAGCCTGCGACCGGTGGCGTGCAGACAAAAGGACGTGTCCTTATAGTTTATCGACTCTAACCGTGGACTCGTTTTTTGATTTTACCAGGCCTTGGCTCACATCTATAATCTGCAGGTATATCAGGGCGGCGCGCCAGGTGCAATTTCATCCACAGCAGATATTTGTGTCAATGAAAACTCATAGCAACTGTTTCGTCGGGCCAGATAACATCTTCATAATCTTTTGTCAGACACGGCTTGCATGAATGTAGGATCTAGGCGGATTCTTAGGATCAACCACATTCGTCATTTTTCATTATATCTTTGAACATAAAAGCACTGTTCTTGGCCGGTGAAAGGCAAGCTAACGATGTACTTTTTTTCAGTCTGAATATATTTTCCTTGTTAAGATTAACGAGTGTGGTAACCGTAGTCATGCCTTCGGCCATTTTTCAGCTCAACTTTCCAACGAACCTTAAAACATCACATGTCGTGACTTCATTTATTAACGACAATAGAAAATCTCCACAAGTGTCTTCTAGAACCTGACGCCGTAGCAATAGATTTCACCCTTGTATCGGATTAGATGAATTTTGAACGTAGCGTGATGACAGTTGCGAGAAGAGGCAGAACACACCGCTATTTTGCGTTAGTGTCGTACTCTCCCGAAGCCGATGGTGGTTAAACCTAAAGCCGTTGATACAGTAAGCCTCCATAAACGCTTAAGCCACAGTTAGAGAGGACCTCTGGGCATATAAACCTATTTCTTCAGCAGGTTAGACCTGCCATTCGTAAATACGGTCGGTCAACCTTAAAGAAAAGAATAAATAAGTTTAAAATATCTCTTCAGGCACATATTTGATATAAGAATCAAAATGGTAAATGAAAATCTTCACTTCAAGACACCGCCTTCAGCGGCATGGCAGGGAATTGTCCTAGAGTGTGGTGTCCATAACTCTTTTGTTTTTTGTTCCTGCATTTAAGAATATCGGACTATATCGGATGTGAAGCCTAGAAATTAAACATTTACGAACAGTTAAATAGAGATATGTTTATTAGTGATGTGATATGATCTGATTCAAACAGTTAAATTACTTAAGTCCGCGGTATATTTAAGATGTAGTACATTGCATCAATGATATAATGTGTGGGCGTTTGATCTAGCTCCATTCTGGGAATCTAGTGTCGCCCCCACGATCATTAAGAATGTTCCGTCAATTATTCGTTGGGACGGTGAGCCTGTCCCACAACCCGCAGTAACGAGAGATGTCAACTCTCATTACTTATATAGTTCTCGTGCCTATCGGATCCTTGCAGGACGTGCACTGATTATGCCATCAATATGTTTTGAAACCCAATACTACAAGCAATATAGTTTCATGATTTGTGACAAAATAAAACTGATATACGTAATTTAAAGCAAATAATTAATTGAGCATTAATAATAAGTAAAATACCTCTCCCCAGGGTAGCATCCAGCGATATTGAACTGGTCCTGCTTTGCGAATCGGCTTTCATAGGTGCTAAATGTATTGGTGAGATGGTGCACCAGATGGACCGGTAAAGACGAGGGTGGATAATAGAATCAAATTTTATGCACAGTGTATTGGCTTAACTGTCCGCTCCTAATTCTTCAAACTCCCCTGACCATCAATGCCACCGTTGAGACAGACTGCTTGAAGAAACCAGCAATATCTATTACCGTACCATCTGGAGTTCACTTGCTCAGCATTTCGGCAACA
>NC_033795.1:52423612-52438432 GCF_001876935.1 Asparagus officinalis
CTTGTTGGTTTGCCAATGCTTGGATCTGTTGGTCATGCATTTCTCTCATCTGCTGCATGGCCATCTCCAACTCAAACTTGAAACTTTCTTTTTGCATAGCCAAAGCGTCTTCAAGCATCTTGGCCATCTGCTCCGCACTTATCATAAGGGCCTCGCGGGGTTGTCCCTCGCTGGATACTGTATTATCTGACGCCACCGCGGAGCCGGCATCAGATTCTTCATCTTCTGAAGGGCGTCTTGTCCGAATCCTACCATAGGTTGCTCGCTCGATGGTTCTGGACTGTAGACGGGTTCTAGGCCGGGAGGCTTTCGGAATTGACTCGAAATCATCCCGTGCCGATGTCCCTTTGCTGGTCATATTGGTGGTGACCCTCGGAAATTCTCCGTCTTCAATCACCCTTCTTCTTCGTTGGAAGCGCCTAGGCCTTGGTTTTGGCGTCTCCGCACTGAGTCTTTCAAAAACTGAAACTCTTTCGGGGACCGCCTTAATGCAATTGCATTCCGACAATACCGCCCGAATGAGTTTGGAACAGGGACATTGAATTTCCCGTTCTCGGGGACTCCTCTTCCTGGTTCTATTCGTATTCCCAGCATGATAATACAACTCGTCATTTTGACAGTCGGAGTAACCTATCGTGTGCGGGCACGCCTTCTCAGGTATAACACTATCATTATCAGATGATAATGTTTCCATCTGAGGGTGAGTTGCCTTCTTTGGGCTTTCAAAGGTTACACGCCTAGAAACGTGCCTTCGTGGGCGCGAGTCTTCAGCGTGCTCTTGGACTTCGATGCGCAAGTTAGTGCGCGCAGCTGCCTTGAGCTCTTTGTCATACTGGAGGTGACGACGACCCCGTCAGGAACTGGACCGAGGCGCTCCAAAATTGATTTCTTCTTGCGGGATGACTCTGCATGATCTCCCGGAGAAGTTATTGGGATTAACGGCGACTTTGGTTGACTCGTCGGAGTTTGACCTTCCTTAGAAGGCTGCACTGGTTGCTTTTTGGCCTGAGTCGCCACTTCAGACTTAGGCTTCCAGACTTGGCGTGTTGGTGGTGGCTTCTTCTCCACCTCCTTTTGCAGCTTTCTACGGGCTTCCTGAGCTTGAGCCCGTGCCTGCGCTGACATCGCGCGGCGCTTGCGAATGCGCTCCTCGAGTGTCGAACGGTTCCGTTTGACGCGGACCCATTCTTTCTTTGGCGGCTTGGAAGAGTCGCCATTCATTGGTGGTTGAGGCTGTTTGCCTCTTCTGTTCTTCAACTCCGCGTGGTAGCGGAATCCGTCCGTAGACTCCATCGCCTTAGCGAATTGCCGCGCAAGGCGTTGACGACGCCTCTGGCGGGCTCTCTTTGAGAGAGTCACAACGCCCTGAACAGTGGAGGCGTTGGCGGGAGTTGGGTTGACCTGATTGGAGGTCGGTGGAACTTCATTTGACGCAACTTCGGCGTCAGTTGGGTTGAGAGCTTCGTGGGCTTCCCGAGCAGCTTCAAACCAACGAGCTTTTCTCCCGGAGGAGAACTTCTTGGACTTGCGGGGGGAGATAGAGCCGGACGAGGACACGTACTCCTCGAACTTGGCTTGGTCGAACTCGTACTCGACCTCCTCCACGACCGGGATTGCAATCCGCGGCTGCGACGCATCGATCTCGTTGGCGAGATCGTCGGCTCCCACTGTGGTCGCCAGATTGTTCGCGTGGAAAACTGTTTTCTTTTTCATTGATATGATTGTCATCTTGGGTTACAAAGATCCGGTCTTTTATAGATCCGGTTACAACTAAATCAAAGAAAATAAAGAAAAATTACAACTCTCCTCTGTGAACAAATCACGAGCTCCTGTTTTGCGGTCGCTCGCTTTGGTGGGTTCTTTGCCTGCGCCGGGGTTAATCCGTGGACCACCGCGCGATCTAGATCCGGTCGGATCTACACGAGTATGCGGGTATTATTCCACGAAGGGAATAATAGCCGGGAGGGATTAATCCACCAAGGGAATAATCGCTCAGATCTCGAGATCTAAGACCAAGCTTAGATCTGGAGTGTAGTCTCGTGTAGATCTCAGATCTGTTCTTTCTTCCTCTCGAGATCCTGCCTTTTCTGACGTGGATGGTCGCCGAGGATCAGATCTGAATGTGCAAGTCTTCTGGTCTTCAAGCTCCGAGTTCACTCTTCAATCCGGCAGAGTTTCGGCTCTTGAAAGTTCGACCCCTGAAAATGAACATCTCTAGGCCTATTTATAGGCTCTCAGGACAGTGGCTGCAAAAAGGGAATTGTCGGCCACCTCTGGCCACTGTCGGCCACCTCGGGCCACTGTCGGCCACCTCGGGGTGGCCGACACTGTGCCTAGCCACCTTGGGGTGGCTCGGCTCATGGCCGAGCCACCCCAAGGTGGCTCGGCCACCGAGCCACCTAGGTGGCTCGGCCGAGCCACCACTTGGTGGCTCGGCCACCGAGCCACCTTGGTGGCTCGGTGAGCCGCCTCGGTGACTTGGTTTCCGAGCCTCTCTGGGTGTTTGGTTTTCCGTTGTTTCCGGTTCTTTCTGTGATTCGGTTGATTGAGACTCTGATTTGTTGATCTGATTTGGCAGTAAGTCGGATTCCTGATTTGGCAGTAAGTCGGATTCCTGATTTGGCAGTAAATTCGCTTCTGAGTTCGAGTCCGAAACTGATCTTGATTCGATCGTGATTCGTCCGAGTCTATTCTTGGTTGGATGACTCGTTGATTCCTTAACTCGTTAGCTTGATTCTGCACGCGGGTGGATTCATTCCGTTGTTCGCGTGCGATTTGTCGATCTCGTCGCCTCGTTGGTTCGTCGGTTTGTGCCGAGCTATGCTAGGGGACCTATAAGCAATTTTATATGCCTACAGGCAACAACGAGATAACCACTCTTCTCGAGATCACAGTAATAGTACGATCTCAAGGGAAGAACTGGGCTGCAGATCTGTCGAACTCTCCTTCTTTATGCTGAAGAATTCACTGAGATCTCCTCCTCCTCTCTAAAATTTGTGGCTCTTCAGTCTCCTATTCACCAGGGCTTTGCCAAGACTCGAGAATTTTAGATCCGTGCAAATGAAGCCCTTGGACTGTATTTATAGGTTTCGGGAGCTCTGTTTTTGGATAAGAATGAATGATTCCCTCTTATCTTTATTTATAACCACTTTACCACATTTTAGGATAGCTTCAGATTAGTTGGAACAAGATCCCAGGAGTTAACGGGTGAAAACAACTTCGAAACGGCTTTTTTTGATGGGAGACACCTTGGGTGTCTTGGCCTTTGCCGAGACACTTGTTAGCCTATTTGTTTTGATGATGTTTAAAAAATAATTTATATCTAATATTGTTTGTCTAGTATTTGTGGTTTTTTATTTATTGTAGACAAACAACATGTTGGAGGATGGATAGAATTGCACCATAACGATCATATCCAATGGAGTTTGATGAAATAGTAGAGTAAAGCAATGCAATTCAAGTTAAAGATTCAAGTTCAAGCTTCATCCGCAAGTTTACCAAGTCGAGCTATATATGCAATTCAAGTTAAAGATTCAAGTTCAAGCTTCATCCGCAAGTTTACCAAGTCGAGCTATATTGAAGAACTTCAAGCTTGGGTATATAATTTATAGTATTTGTAGTATAGGTTTACACTTGTGTGTAAATATCTTAAGCTCAATATTATACACACACAATTTAATGGTTTATGCCTTTTATCCATAAAAGTTTTTGCAAACAAATAGATATATAATACTTATTTGTTTTATATGTGGATAAGTTATTTTGGTTTAGCTATATAGATATGAAACAATATATATCTTGATTTTCACATTTATGCATTTCATATTCTATTGAATTTGCAAAATATTATGTTCATAGATTGAAGACTTATTTACACTATTTTTAATATATTGTATAAGCCTCTAAATCCATCCTAAAGTGTTTCAAAGTTTTGTTTAAGTCATTTTGGCAAAATCAAGTTTTTAACATACTTATATGATTTTGCAAAACGATGAGATTTCACATTTGGGAGATGCTTTTGAAAACCAATTTTTGTAGCATGTTTATTATCATGTCTACAATCATTTCTCAAAGTTTTACAGTTTTTAGAATTTATTTGATATTTTAAACCCTATTTTAAGTTGACATGTACTGTTTAAATTAGGTTGTATGCATGTCTTGAGTCAACTCATGAACACTGTTGAGTCGACTCATAAACTGTTGTATAGTTTATATTTTGTTTCTGATAAGTTAACTCATAGCATCATGAGTCAACCCTGACAGGTTGAGTCGACTCATGCCTGTTATAAGTCGACTCATAAACTGTACTGGAAAGTGTGTTTTGTTTCTAATGAGTCGACCCATGACTTCATGAGTCGACCCATGCATGATGAGTCGACTCATGAATTTTATGAGTCGACCTATAAGTTGATTTTTAGCTTGTAACAACTACTTATGAGTCGACTCATAAACAATACTAAGTCGACTCATAACACTGTAACGACTATATTTCCAGACTGTACTATTTTTAGGTTTTTAGTCTTTTTACCTTGTTTTCTCTTGGCTTTGGGATTCCTATAAATACCCCCACATATCCTTAGTTCCATGATATCTAAGAAAAGTTTAAACAAGTTTTTAAAGGGTGTTTAAGTGTGTTTAAGTTTGGTTTAAAGTTTGTTTGGTTTGTGAAGAAGCTTTCACAAATGGAGGAGATTATCTACATTGTTTGAGCTTCATTTTAATCCATCCATCCATCTTATTTTTCAGAGAAGAATTTCTAAACTCAATACTAGCTTTATATTAATTATTTGTTGTTTATCATTTTCATCAAGCTAGGGTTTTACATTAAGTTTATAATTGATTTTGTCATTGATTACACACATAACCATTGAGATTATTGTATTTACATACATTGTATAATTGGGTTGTAGGGAGTTGTATCATTTGAGAGTGAGTTTAATTGAGTTCTCGTCTATTGTAGAGAACAACCAAAGTTGTATTCGTGCCTAATTGTGTAGATCACCTTGTAATACACTTGTACATCGAGAGAAGTGTGTGGTGAGAGACGGGGTCATCCCAAGAGAAGTGGGGTAGGTAACAATAGCTAGAGAGAGGTTGTAATTCCTAACACTTGAGGGAGACACATACTAGAGACCAACACTTGAGAGGGTGTAAAGTGTGATTGCAAGAGTGTGAGATTGTAAAGTTTTTGGTGAACTAGAAAATCGAGTGTGAGGTGTAAACGTTATTCGGGTGAGCATAGAAAACCCGATTGTGATAGTGGAGATCTCCTCGAGGTGAGGAACAAAGACGTAGGTCGTGGGGACCAAACTCCATGAACATATCATTTGTTTGTGATTGTATTGGCACACTTATTTTTATGTTCATATCTTATATCGCCTTTGTATATTGCTTGTTGCTTATATTGCCCACTATCTAGTTTAGATTGTTTACCCTTGTGTTATTTGTAGTATATCTCATTGCTAGGATATTTTCCTTTGTTCATATTGTATATTCTTGTTCATAACATATTGTATATCTATCTTGTAAGAATAATTTATTAATAAGTTTTAATTGGCTTAAAATCAAATTAGATTAGCACAAGACCCTAATCACCCCCTCTAGGATCTAACAATACTTTGGGAGTCTTGGCCATGGCCGAGACACTTGTAGTGTCTCCTGCTAAGGCTCGGGCACTGGTCAAGCGCACTGTAGTTATTTTTATCGTCCGAACTAAGAATTATGCAATTTAAAGTGCGTAGGAAAGCTAAGAAAGAGATCTATAAGTTCTCATGGTTGAATCACATTTGGAATGGATGAGACACGAGGGGCGCTTCGTCTTTCGTGAGCAAAACATAACTCCCGACCGACTCATATCTTCATTATTCCACTATTTGGTTGTTTCGTACGGTTCGTCGACTCACTTCATCAACTTGTCAACGTCGGATAATCCTCTTTGATTCAGATAATAACATTCATTGTCTTCTTTTTATTTCGAGCTATGTACAAGAACCCATAGGTAATTTTTGATGCCTACAAGGTCGAGAGATGATTGTGGGAGTCGGCCAAAGGGTTGTGCCTTGGGTTTATTCCTGATAAGGTACCAAAGGCTTAGAATCCTACTCAAAATTCGAACACCTAGGCTCGAGAGAGTCGACTAGGTCTTTCCTTCCTATGAGGTCGAGAGATAATTGTGAGAGTCAGCCAAAGGATTGTGCCTTGGGTTTATTCCTAATAAGGTACCAAGGGCTTAGAATTTGACTCGGAAGTCGAACTCCTAGGCTCGAGAGAGTCGACTAGGTCTTTCCTTCTCCTAAGGCCGAGAGATGATTATGGAAGTCGACCAAAGGGTTGGTTTTGGGTTTATTTCTGATGAGGTACCAAGGGTTTAGAATCCGACTCGGAAGTCAAATGCCTAGGCTCGAGAGAGTCGACTAGGTATTTCCTTCCCCTGAGGTCGAGAGATGATTGTGAGAGTTGGCCAAAGGATTGTGCTTTGGTTTTATTCCTGATAAGGTACCAAGGGCTTGGAATATAGCATTTCTCAATAATAACAAGAATGCATAATTTTGACTAGAGCCTTCTTATTAAACATATTATTTAACACATGCTTTCTTCAAAAGGAGTCTATAGAGCTTTGATAAAAATTAAACTTTGAAGTTTAAGGAAAATACCGTCATAAGTGTTTGATATTCCAGGGGTGATGGAGGATCCTTCCATCTGGGACCTTTAGCCGATAGGTACCTGTTCTAAGTTCCTCCAGAACCATATAGGGGCCTTCCTAATTAGGAGCTAGTTTTCCTCGCCGGGTATCTTTGTCAAAGATGGCTTTACGAAGGACAAGGTCCCCAGCGTTGAATCTTCTTTGACGAATCTTACTATTGTAGTGGTGCACTATTCGTTGTTGGTTGATGACCTGCGTTTGGAGTGCTTTCTTTCTGGTTTCTTCAAAGAGGTCGAGGTTGATTTGAAGTCCTACCGAGTTCATGTCTTCATCAAAGTGTCAAAGCCGAATGGTCGACATACCTACTTCGACCGGAGTGACTGCCTTAGCCCCATATGTCAGCTTAAAGGGAGTCTCCCTTGTTAAATTCTTATGGGTTGTGTGGTATGACTATAGGATACTCGGTAATCCTCCACCCATCGTCCTAGGACAGTATCCACCTTCTTCTTTAATGCTTGAAGTATGTATTTGTTGGCAGCTTCTGCGAGTCCATTTGATGTTGGGTGAGCAACTGAAGTGAACTTGAGATGAATGTTGTACTCTTCACAAAAATCTCGGAAACCCCTACTATCGAATTAGGTGCCATTGTTGGTAATGAATGACTGAGGCACACTGAAATGACAAACAATGGATTTCCATACAAAGCTTGTGATGTTGCTCTCACCAATCCAGTGGTTCGGCCTTAATCCATTTGGTGAAGAAATCAATCGCTACTATAAGGAATTTCCTTTGTCCTAAAGCCATAGGAAGAGGTCCTAACAAATCTATGCCCCATTAGGCAAAAGGTATATAGCTCAAAATAGGAGTCAACTCGGTTGTGGTAGCTCGAGGAATGGATGAAAAGAATTGACACCTTTGACAATGAGATACTAGCTTCATTGACTCGGCTAGAATAGTCGGCTAATAATAACCCTGACGAATGATTTTTTGTGCTAGGGTTCGAGCCCCTAGATAATTCCCACATATACCTTCATGGATTTCTCTAAGCACATAGAGAGCTTCTGGCTGTCGTAGACATCACAAGTAGGGTCCTATACTACTGCCAACATAGGACATTCGATAAAGTTGGTTCTTAATCACAAGGTAGCGGCAAGAATTCCTTAACAAGCACTTGACTTCAACTCGATCTTCAGGCAAAATACCTTGTGTTAGATAAAGGACAATGGGATCTAGCCAACAATATGATATAGGTTCTTCTGTCTCTATAAGGATCTTTGATGGCTTCGAGATACTGGGGTGATACAGTTTGTCCGTATAGACAGGTCTAGAGCAAATTCCTGAATTCATTGATCCCAGTTTGGAGAGGGCATCTGCTTGAGCATTAAGGGCTCTAGGAACTTGAACTATCTTGGATTCCAAGAAGGCTGTTAGGAGTTCTTTGGAGACTCTATGATATAGGGCCATCCTTGGGTCTTTAGCAGCATAGCACCCGTTGATTTGATGGACAATTAATTGCGAGTCAGCTAGAATATAAAGGTGTTTGGCTTTCAACGCTCATGTTGCTCGAAGGCTAGTGAGTAGAGATTCATACTCGGCTTTGTTGTTCAAGGTTGATAATTTAAAGGAAATGGAATGCTCATATATCGACCCGTTGCGACTTCGTATGACCACTCCTTCTCCACTGCCAGCCTCTCTAAGGGATCCATCTACTTGTAGTAGCTATCATGAGTTATATTCGTGTGAATCATGCTCCATAGCATGATGAGTTGGAGGGATTGCCTGGTGTTTCGAGGGGTGAAGGTTGAGGAGGTGGCGTAAGTACATCTGGTTCATAATTTTGGGGAGCGGATTCGATCAAGAAGTCAACCAAAGCTTGAGCTTTAATAGTCGTTCGAGGTTCAAATTAGACATCATGCTCACTAAGCTCAACTACCCAGGCAACCATTCTCTCTGATGTGGTAGGACTTCCTAAAGCTTTCTTTAAGGGTAGGCTTGTTCTGACAATAGTGGGGTGATCCTGGAAATAAGGACGGAGTCTTCTAACCGTAAGGATGAGGGTAAAGTCTGCTTTCTCTATAAAAAGATAATTGAGTATGCCTACTCGGAGGATTCAACTCACATAATAGACGAGTTTTTGCATATTTTCTTCCGCCTAAACAAGGATAGAACTGATTGCTTCAGAGGAGAAGGCTATGTATACAAACAAAGTCTCCCCTCTCATAGGTTAGCTCAGCAATGGCTTCGCACTCAAGTAAGCTTTGAGATCTTGAAATGCTAGCTTTGCATTCAGTCGTCTAGACTATACCCTCCTTCGAGCTTTTGCTTCCTCTTAATATTTTAAAGAAAGGGAGGCTTCTCTCTGCGGGCTTGGACAAAAATTAACCCTAGAGCTGCGACTCTCCCATTCAACCTCTAAATCTCTCTCAAAGTACGCGACTCATGGAGTCGTTCTATTGTAGCAATCTTTTCAGGGTTGACCTCAATACCCCTTTAGGTAATCATGGATCTAAGAAATTTCCCTGATTGCACTCCGAAGGCACACTTAGCTGGGTTGAGCTTCATTTGATATCGCCTTAGGGTTTAAAAGGTCTCGTCCAAATCTAAAATATGGGTAGATGCTTGTTTGGATTTCACCAGTAGATCATCCACATAAGCTTTAAGATTACGACCGGTCTGATGTTAGAACACCTTGGCTACAAGTCTCTGGTAGGTGGCTCCAGCATTCTTCAGTCTAAAGAGCATCATTTTGTAGCAGTACGTACCCATATCGGTAATGAAAGAAGTCTTCTCTTGATCATGCTTAGTCATGAAAATTTGATTGTAGCCAGAGAAAGCATCCATGAAACTAAGCATTTCATGTTCTGCGCTCTTGTTAACTAACTGATTGATTGAAGGCAGAGGATAACTATCTTTAGAACAAACTTTGTTAAGGTAGGTGAAATCTACACACATCCTCCATTTGTTCAGTGCTTTTTTCACCAAGACAACATTGGCTAAGCACTCTCAGTATTGGACCTCTCGGATAAAGTCGGCTTTCAAAAGCCTCTTCACCTCATTTGCTGTGACCTTCTAGCGCTCTCAGCCATGATGCCTCTTCTTCTGTTGAACTAGTTTGACATGTTTGTCCACGGCTAGTTCATGACACATTATCTTGGGGGAACCCCTAGCATGTCGTCCGTTCTCTAAGAAAATACATCGGTATTGGCTTTTAGAAATTCCACCATAGCCCCTCTAAAGTGGTTGACTAATTTGGACCCAATCTTGATTGTCTTCATTCCTTCTTGATCAATAGGGACTTCATGAAGCTCTTCTACTAGCTCCGTCCTTGGTCCTTCTGCTGTCTTCTCTAGTTGGAGATAAGTTTTTTCAATCGACATAGTGCCTTGGACACCCTTCCCCTTGATCGAGAGTGGATACCAAGATCTAGCTTCTCTTTGATTACTCCGGGCTACTCTGACTACTTTTGGGGTTGAAAATTTGATAATCTGATGATAAGATGAGGGGATGGCCTGCAAGAGGTGGAGAGCGCGGTTCGACCCAATATAACATTATGGGCCGACTTCAAATCCATTACCAGAAATAAGATATGGGCAGTGATTTGCCTAGGATATTCTCCTAACACAAATGGTAAATTTATCATTCCCTTTGGTAAGAGGGAATGTCCAGTGAAACCCATAAGGGGTCCTCTATAAGGGTGGAGGTGGGATTTGTCAATTCCTATCTGATTGAAGGTGCTGGTATATAAGACGTCCACCGAACTTCCAGTGTCGGTCATAATTTGTTTCACTTGATACCCATTAATGATTATGGTGATAATAAGAGGATCATCATGGGGCATCTCAACAGCCTGTAGGTCATCGTCAGTAAAAGATATGAGCTATTCTATCCTCGTCTTCTTGGGATTATGGTCGACTTATAACATTCTTCTAGCATATCTCTTCCGCTCATGGTTGGATGACCCTCCAATCGTAGGACCACCACTTATTACATTGATGACTCCTTTATGAGTAGTCTCTTGGGGGTATTCGTCTATTTGAGGTCAAGGTCGAGGCGATCATGAGCGGGATCTCCTATCATTTCTGTTTGGGACAGTATCCTTACGATCTCTATGGAAAGTAAGATTCCTCAAATATCCTCTCTCAATCAGATCCTCTATATCCCTCTTGAGGACCGGACAATCATTGGTAAGGTGTCCGTGATCCTGATGGTAACGATAAAATTACTTACTATCCCTGCTTTTGGGATCTGATGACATCTTGGGTGCAGGATATTTGAGATATCATTTCCTCTGGACCATAGACAAGACATTAGTAAGCGAGGTGTCTAATATGGTTAGAGACTCCTTTGGTGTCTAATTTCTCTGCTGATTTCTTCTGTCTGAGTGATTAGGACGGGAGTTGGCCCTTGGAGGATTCTTGTGTCATCCTAGCCTTGGAGAACTTCTGGTCAATTAAGGTGACAGAATTACCGCTGGCTTTGTTGGAGGGTTTGATGGAACAACCACGATTGTTGGCATTACTAAAGTCATGGCAATGGGAATTCTCACGTTCCTTACTGAGGCTTTGTAAGCCCGGGCGTCCTCCATGTCTATGTATCCATGGGCTTTGGCCATTAATTATTCATAATTGGTGACTGGTTTCTTAGCGAGAGAGTCGGTGAATTCATTGCTCTGCAGACCGACGACTAGTACCGTCATAGCGACTGTGCTTCTTGGGTCATTGACTTCCAACCTCTTAGATTGAAATCTCTTGAAGTAGGCCCGAAGGCTCTCTTTTGGTCCCTGCCTCATGTGGATTAGCACATGAGCGGGGAGCTTCTGCTTGGTGTTAGTGAGGAAGTGGTAGATTAACTTTTGACTCAGCTGTCAAAAATTCCTGATGGATCTGCTACTCAAAGCGTTCTACCAAAGTTTAGCACTTCCTGTGAGGGTGATAGGGAAGCAGTGACAGAAGATTTCTTCAGAAACTTGGAGCATACTCATTATGTCAAAATATTTTTGAACATGCTTAGAAGGATCCCCTTCACCCAAATATGTCCATAAGTGGGGCATTTTGAACTTCTCAAATTGGCATTCCATTATCTCGTCTGAGAGTGGGGTATTACCTCTAATTGCATCAGCAACCGGCTTATATACTCAATCGTAGGCGAAAGCTCCTGCAGTGGATGATGAGGATGAGAAAGAGCGATGGTGGGGCGTCTTGAAGCCTGTTCCTCTGGTATGCCCTTTTGAATGATGGGACCAGGACTTTTATCATAGGTCTTTAAATAAGGATGGTGAAGCCGTTCCTGTTGAGATAAGATGCCCGATTGCTTGAAACAGCTCTCCATCTGCTTAAGGGGATTATGAGGAGTTCACGGTGAGACATCCCATTGCTGGGAAGAAGGTGCTTCTGATTGTCGGTCTCCAAAGGGTGTAGGTGGTAGATGGCACATGGCAGCGCTGGGGTTCGCCATAGAACTTCGTTGGTCAAGACGGCAAATTGCTCTTTAAATGATAGGGAGAGCTGGTTCACCGCTTGTTCTAATTGATCCTGAGTAACATAATTAGGCAACTATCTTCCTGGTTGAGACTGCTCAGATCCTATATTGGAACCCGTCATTTTTCTCAAAAAAGGAAAAGAGGCCCCACGGTGGACGCCAAACTGTTGATGTTAAATATCACACATCCAAATAAAGTCACGGGGTTTACAAGGGGCTGCTTTCTTTTTTTGACTTTATGCCTGATTCTGGACTTAGGATGATTGAGCAATCTACACACAAAGAATCGTAAGAGGGCGGGGATAAATTCCCTTGTGGTACCTCCGACGATCAAGTCAGTTAATGAATTTGAGCTTGAGTGGGGTGGTAGAACTATGTGTTCTTGTTTTTGTGTAGTTCGTGCTCTTGAGGGTTTTAGATTGTGAGCCTCTAGCTATAGCGAATAACATCTGCATTTATAAAGGATTCCGAGGGCAGATTGGTTACTTCATGAGTGTGCAGTAAGACGATAGTGAGGCGGTGATGAGGAGTGAGTTAGAAAATAAGTCATCATTTGCTCCACACATGTTGGTTTATGAGTGGCAGGAGTTCACTTCGGCAACATTGGAAGCCAGCAGCCGACAAGTCTTCAAGATTGTTGAGGATGAAGACATAATGATGATCATCAAAGATTAAACAATAGTGAGAAGTTATACCTATGCTGACGGGTTTGAGATAAGGACAATCATTTAACTTCTTCGAGAAGCAAAGTCCATAGGGTCATATTTTGAGTTGCTGACTCTCGTGTCGACCGACATCGCCTTTCACGTCGACTCAGGAGTGTCGGCTTGTCTGACTAGTTGGAATGTTGTCTCGTCTCAGCTAATAACCTTCTATCGAGTCGATATAAAGATGTCGACTCGTCTAGGAGGTGAGGATCTTTCATGTTGACTATCGCTGCTTCTCGCGCCGACACTGGGGTGTCAGCTTGTTGGGCTGGTCGAGATGCTGCCATTTTAGCCACGTCTAATTGATTTTCTAGGCTTATTGGCTTTAATTAATCCTCTTGCTATTATAATGCTATTTTTTCATGTATTTTTTACTTTTGTAGCACTATACTTCTATAGGTAAAACATCCTTTCATGTCGATCCAAATAACAGGAATATTCAAATTGATTTCACGTTGATTTCGTGTCAATTTAATTACCAAAATGAAACTTAAAATTGGGTGTAGCACATTCAAACAGACATTAAAGAAAATAAATAATCACAATGTTAAATTTTGAGACATAAGTGAGTAAAAACTATCAAATTGAAATCGAAGAAATCTTTTTAATAAGCAAATAAGCTAAAAATAAATAATTATGATATTTAACAATATGCAATGCACATGCATAAAAACTAGTATTATGAAAAGAGAAAAAAAATGGGGTTGAGGAGATCATGGGATTGTCTATTTGCGAGTTTTTTTTTAATATTTAATGGAAATTCAATTAGTTGAGATATTTGAGATTTGATGAGTTTGTAAGAGGTTAGAAATAGGAAGCCAGAACTGGAGGAGCTAGATTTTTATCTGATTACCCTTCTTGAATATTTGAAAGTACTGTAACTTTGCGTGGTTATTTTAGGGGCATTTTTGGGGTTTTTTTTTGAAAATGAAGCTCACATACCTAAACATGAGGCTTTTCCTAAATAACAAAAACATAAAAGATTATAGATAATAGATATTTTTAAAATGTTTTGTGGGAAGTTAATGAGAGGATTTTGAGATCGCGTGTGCGAATGTTATTTTAGTGGTTTACCAGTTTTGTCCATTACAAATACCTTAAAAAACCAAAGAGGTAAGGACATGATTGGATTTATACAAATTGTGACAAAAAAGGGTATAACACCAAAAAAAGTATTCCAAAAGGCTAGCTTTCTTTAATAAGTAGTAATAGATAGTAAACATCACTCACATGCATTATAATTTACGTTATTTCAATATTAGCTCCCCAAACCTTCAATCTTTTGATATTAGCACACCAAATCTTTAAAATTGATCTTCAATATTTTGACATTAGCCCCCTAAATCTTCAAAGTTGATCTCAGGCCCGTCAGATCTTATAAGTATGTTGAAATAATCCCCCTACTTAATATCTAGTCAAAATTTATTGGGGAGGAGGAATATTATGTTTACTTTATCTTTTTTGGCGACTTGCCAATTATTCCCCTCTCATGCAAACCCAAACCAACAAATCACTTTAACTTATCCTAGTTAAGTTTTCCAATTTTTTTTTAATAAAACTCTAGCTCAAACCCATTTTTTACTTCATCTTCTCTAACGTCTTCTCTAGCATCTTTCCCAACGGGAATATATCCGTTGTAAATTTGGGATCAAGGTTGAATAGAGTCTCATTGTGGAAGATATTGGAGAAGATAAAGTGAAAAATAATTTTGGATTAGGGTTTTATTAAATGGATTTGGGGAACTTAACGGGTATAAGTTAAAGTGGTTAATGAGTTCGGGTTTATGTGAAAGAGGCATAATTGGCAAATCACAAAAAAGTTAAAAGTAAATAGAATATTCTCCTCATTTTGATTAGATTTTAACTAGGGAGGCTTATTTCAACATATTAATAGGATTTGGAGGGCATGAGATCAATTTCAATGATTTGGGGGGTCTAATATCAAAATATTGAAGATTTGAATTTGGGTTTGGGGGGGGGGGGGGGGGGCCAA
>NC_033795.1:52438442-52476262 GCF_001876935.1 Asparagus officinalis
AACAATTTCGAAGATTTTTGCGTTTAATATTGAAATATTGAAGATTGGGGTGGACAAATATCGAACAAATAATTTACATGATTTTTACAATGGTTGTATTGTTTTTAGTCCGGATTCTTTCCAATTAACTGGTAAATAGAGAAGAACCAATTATCATCATCTATAGTAGAACAAGATCCTTTGCAATTAGGTGGTAATTGGAGAGGGTTCAATTTCTCCATATCTTACTGTTCATTTAAATTTAAACGGATGAGATTTTGCGAGTAGAATTTCCAATGTTATCTTAAAAACACTTTTCTTGAAAAGCAATACTATGAAAACAACTATTTGTAATAGTAAAGATCTTATGTGGCTAGATCTTCTCTCTTAAAATTAGAATGAACGGTAAGATTTGGGATAATTGGATCCTCTCCAAATACCAGCAAATTGGGAGTAAGGATTATGAGGGTGTTTGTCAAAGCTTATTCTTTGAAGCTTATAAGTTATGCTAGGTCTGATTGGCTTTTGACTTTTATGATAAGAATGATATAAAGATTATTTGGTAGAATAAGATCGAATTATTTTGGTCAAACCTAGATTATATATCTTAATCCCAAGAGATAAAATATGGCCACATAGGACACCCACTATCATATGGTGGTTTTGAAAATACGATTGTCTATTAAGGTAGATAAAATTCTAATTCATAATAAAAATAAGATAGTTCTGAAGTCTAAAAATCAAATTACTATTGCGGAGTTGGGAAGAATAAAGTTCTAATTGATAAAAAAAATGTTATTTTTATAAATCATTGTTGATATAGCTTCAGCGTGTACTAATGCTTGAGATATTTGTAATGTAAAATATTCTAAAATTACATAATTTATGTGATGCGTGGGATAGGATGAGGAGCACATTAATTATATTTTTTATTATCTTATCTTATGCGCATACCTTCCAGCTGTATAATATCTTGTGAACTGGTAATGATAAAGATCTAGTTGTTATAATAGTTGTTAAGTAATTGCAACAAGCTAATCTTTCTAGTTATCAGATGTACATATCCCCCGTAACAAACTAATCACTGTATCGTATAAATAGCAATCAAGAGCTAGAGAGAAAGTACTGTATTTCAAGAATACAATTAGTTTCTTTATTGATTGTCCTGTTTTTTAAGTCTTATATCCATGGCATCGGAGCTCACAATGAGTTTCTTTATTGATTGTACTCTATTTTGAGTCTTAAATTCACGGCATCAGAGCCCAGGTTCAAAGATAATACGTTTTCAATTTGACTTTCAGGAAATTCTTTAAGCTCGATTGCCTTTCCTTAGTTTACAATGCTCTGAATCAGTAAGCCTTTCCTCTCAATATGTCGAATACCTCGTCACCTATGTTGAGTCATGAGTCTTCTTTTCAAAAAGTCCCATCTATTTCTAATATTATTCATCATGTTCCCATTAGCTTGAATGATTCCAATTGCCTAGTTTGGCGTAGTGTTATTCTTCCTCTATTACCCAGTCAGAGATCACTTGGCTATGTGGAAGGATCCGTACCACAAGCCACTGTGTACCCATAACTTGAAGAATGGGAGCGGAGGGACAATCTCACAAAGATACGGATTCTGGCTACATTGTCTGAAGAAATTTTGTTCGTAGTGTTATTCTTCCTCTGCGCATGAGCTTCAAATCACCCTATAATTAACTGCATGCAAGAAGTGTGTAAGGACCCTATCGTGCTCTGAATAACCGTAGATTTCAATCAAGTATTCTTGAGTTGGATTTCTTCGAGTCCTATGATCTTGACACGCGTCACATGACTTTTCATTAAGTGAAAAATCAAAAAAATTGGTTTATGTTTTGCTAAATTAGGCTTTCGATTTCCAATGTGAAATTTTCGTTTGTCGTACTAGTTTGGGCTTTAAGAGAGATTAATGGGCTATTATGCCAAATAAGCTTATTCGGTTAGATCCAATAGAATGCATACCCATTTGACCCAATGACTCATTTAATCCCTCATCTAAAGGCCCCAAATCATCTCCCGTATGGGTTAGGGCTCAGATTAGAGAGCTAGGAGGCATGAGGAAAGAGGAGTTATACAAAGAGAGGTTAATCACGAAGCGATGGGACAAGAACCGAGGGAAACTCCGGAGTCAAGAGTGATAGGATATGGACGAAATGAAATCTATCAAGAAGATGGAACAAGGGCTCAAGGATAGTCTCACGGATGAAATATGATATGTATCTAAATTGTCCAATATATTCTTACTAATGAGGGCTCGGGACCGTGACCTGCATGAGCCACCAAAAAAAACCTGTCACGCCCCGCTTCCCAAAATACACGGGAACCGGAACGTGAACAAGCCCGTGACGTATTAGATCAAGGAGAATAAATAAAAATAAATGTTTCTCCTCAACCTAATACGCTAAGCGTCTGGAAATAAATACAATACGAAGTCACATGTCCCCGATCACAATCAGCAAGAATATAATAGACAAACTCAGAATAAAATATAATACATATCACAAAGCAGATCATCCCAGATATAAAAATACGGGTCAAACATGCCCTTATACAAATCTAAACAAATGAATACTGAAGAGATACAAAATACACTGATCAATTAGAAATGGAAGGTAGAACAAAAGAAAACGGATGACCAATAACTAAGCTTCAGCTTCTTCTGCTCCGTCTACAGGGCACTCCTGCTAAGAATCCTCTGGCTCCTGATGAACTCCCAGTTGAACCTGTTCTTCCTCTAAGTCTGACGTACACCAGAGAAAACAGGTGTACGTCAGGTGCATGGCGCACGGCAAGACCCCACAAAAGAAAAGAACGAACGAAAACACAATGCGAAAAACGATACGATAACAGAAACAACAAAAGAACGTGCAACTGGTAATCCAACAAAATCAACATGCAATCCACGACCAAAACATGATAATCATAAGAATCCGTAAATCAATCGGGTAATGAAATCATGCAGCTAGCGATTAGAATAATCATCCAAGTCACAAGGTCATACAACTAGATGAAATTAATACTTAAAAATCTATAATAAGAGACGTAGTACGTCGAGCGAAATAATCCAAACAAGGAAACCCTCATGTATATACCATATGTCTCAATTATAGATAATTAATTATTAATCTCGATCTAAGTATGAACAGAAATACAACTAGTCTACATCTCATAAAACCAACAAAGTCCACCATAAAGCACGCAAACATATTATTCTTGTTTTACATGTTATTTGAACTGAGGAAGAATATTTTGATGTATATAATCGGGTCCCCGTAAAGTCGTCCGGGGGCCGCCTTCAAGTCAAGTATTGGCCCTCTGGCCCATGTATATAACACTCACGATATCATGATAACAAGAAATCGATGTGCCCGTTTATATACATGCTATATTCTCCGTCCAATTCCCCTTTATAACCCCATGTTTGTCAGTTTAATTAAGTGACTGTACATGAAATATTATGCACTAGCCACGGAGTTACCGTGGAACGACTTCTGCAAAAATTATGAAAATAACCGTGACTCATAACACGTCTGATCAAGAGTGTATCGTCTAGTCAATGCTATAATAATAATAATAATAATCAAGGAAACCTCATACCGGGATATCGATATTAAGGGTACAGCCATGCCTTGAAAGCACGCTTATAAATCATACTTTTAACAGAAATCGTCTTCATGTACAGTCTCTCCTATTGGATAACAACTAGGTGATAACAACAAGCTTCCACACATCTATTCATTTCAAGCAATCCCACGCAGGAAATAATATATCACAGACTAATCTAATTAATTAACTCATACCTGATCTAAAAATTGAATGACGAGTCACATAATAATTTACGATAAGCTAATAATTAAAATGAAATAATCAAGGTTCGTGATCTTGCCTCGGGTTTTCGTCGAACGAATCGACGCTGATGGCGCGAATCGGATCTGACACGGTGGAGCACGGCGATGAACTCGGTCGGGGCTGACTACGACGTTCAGGCAGTGGGTCGATCGGACCTCTGCGGCGATGTTCAGCTCGAAGCTCAGCGACGAGGGTTGTAGGGGGTGGCAGTGTTGGTGTTGTCGGATCTGGTCGGAGGGCGCCATGGGGTGGTCGGACAGCGGCTGGAAGGGGACTGACGGCGAGCAGAGGAGTTGAGGCGGGACAGCTGCTCCCAGGAGCGGCCTGAGGTGGCCGACGGTGAGGAGGACAACGAGTGGCGGGGCTGCGGGCGTGGGAGCTGAGGCAGATCTAGACGAGGAGAGGCTGTAGGGGGTTGGTGCGTGTTTTTGAGCAGGAGAGGAGAGAGAGGGTTTTCACATGTATATATATATATTATTATATTAGGGTTAGGGTTTGGGTTTAAAACAAAAATAATTAAAATAAATAGTTATGGGTATTTAAAAATTAAACTAATTACAGAACAATTACCTACAAATAAAAATGTACCCGTTATGCTATTACAACAGTTTATACGAAATAGTCGAAATATACTCATATTGTACAATTAAATAACAATAATTAATAAATAAAATTTATTTACTTATATTTAAAATCAAATAATTATGGGATAAATATCTACAAATCAAAACGTACTAGTTGTGCTAATACGATAGCTGATATAAGATAATTAAAATAATACAATAATTTACACAAATAATACGTAATTAATAATTCAACATAATACACGGAATAATACGTAATAGTAACAATAATACAACGTATTATTTAAAATAGTATGTAATAGCATCGACAATACAACAGATTAATTCTATAAATTTTTACTACACTAAACTAATTTTATAAGTATCAAAACCATTTAATTAAATATAAAATTTGGACTTTAAATCATAGAAAATTCTAGAAAATCAAAAAATACTAGTACTCTTTTAAAAAAAATTTAAATATTTTAAAATACTAAAACATTTATTTTAACCAGTGTCAAATATCTCAGTCATTACATCCTACCCCCCTTAAAACAAATTCCGTCCTCAAAATAAAAATAAAAATAAAAATAATGCAGAAAGAATCTAAGGACAGAGGTATGGAACGATATCCATAAACCAAGGAGAATGTAAAATAAAAACGACACAAGGTAAGATACAAGATGTGACAACTAAGATATTGCTATCACATTTCAGACACACAACAAGGTCCAAACAAATACTATGATACAAACATATTTAACTGTGTGAACTTGTTACACAATAGTTGTAAATATATAAGCAATCTAATCAGTATAAAGTATAAGGTAAGCAATATTATAGAATCAAAACAAACATGTACACTATAAATAAACAATCATACAAATAATATACAAGCATTCATAGAAACAAAGCAGAAACATATTAAGTAAGAATAAAGTCAAGTAAGAAAATAAATCTAAAGCAAACACAAAAATAAGTCAAACACAATAGAAATAGACAGAAACATAAACAACATAATAAGAAAAACGAAAAATCTAAAATACATAACAGGTTAAACAAATCACATTAGCAGGGTATAACAAAGATTAATCAAAAACAAAAGGAAATTTAATTATGAAAAACATAATCAATACAGGTTCAAACTAAAGATATTAAAAACACAATGTAAGATATAAAATCAATAAAAATGAGTAAACGAGCGAAAAACAAACATCAACAGGATCATATAACAAAATAGAATGATATACTAATAAGTATAAATCAAAGATAATAGGAAAAACAACCCTAAAGCAATTGGAATAATAATACATACAAAATAAACACAAATAAAAGAAAACATATTTAATTGATGGAATGATGAAAAGTAGTCTGAAACATAGAAAGATACAAAGACAGTCAAGTATAAATAGCTAAACACAATTATTAAAATAATTATACAATCAAATAATCATGTAAAACAATATACAATATTTAGTAGATAAATAATTTATTACACAAATATTAGGAATTTACAAAGTGTATACATAGAAATTAGAATGCGACAAACAATATAATTATGTAAAAAAAAAACACAATGCAAGTGGAATATTAGAAGGTAATTGAACATAAACCAAAAAAGATATGATATACAAACAATACAAAGTAGATAATCATGGAAGGATAAGATGATAAGATACAACAACATATAAGAAATGAATTATACTTAGTATATCATCTCAAAAATAAAATAAATAATCATAGTCTTATATCACAACAATAATTATCGAAAACACACACTTTATATAAATATTATGACTAAATAAATGAAGCAGACAAACCTAAACAAAGAACAAAATATAAAGAAAATATTAGAATGAATAAGAAACTGTATATAGAAGATAAGTAAACAAAACATAAACAGAACTAAGAAAGATGAAATGATTGATAAATTAAATCAAACAATGATGATATATGTAATTAGAAGTAAATAATGAAAGGAAACATACTAAATGAAACTACTTTATACGTAATAAAACAAGTTAGCAAGTTAATAATACACTTATATTATAATATACAATAGTAGATAATGATAATGCAAACTGACTGAAATATACTAAAACACAAAAATAACACAATATTACTAGAAAAGCACAAGTTATAAGACAAGAATACAGAACAAATTAGGCAAAAGTATAATAAAGATTATAATAAGGTATACAGAACATACATAATCACAATTGAAATAACATCAAGAAATAAACATAGATAGAAACACATTAATACATATAGACAAACAAACAAAGGCAAATCATAATAACAATCAATGGCAGAATGAAACGATACACAATAATAATTAGCATATAAACAGTTATATAAAACAAAGCAAATAATACAAAATCATAGTTAGGCTCAAAGAAACACAAATAAAATCAAAGTATAAAAATAAAAGATATAAAAGCAAAAGGGATAAACAAGATTCAACAACAATAATAATCACTATATAAAATTAATTTAGACATAGCAGTATATTGTGATAATAATCACTATATAAAATTAATTTAGACATAGCAGTATATTGTGAAATAGTCAAAAATCACATAAATGCAATCAGCGTAATATACATAAATAAACTGTATAATACATAAAACACGAACTATGAAAGATAAAATAGATTTATAAACAAATGAAAACATACAATATAACACTGTATGTGATACATAAAATATGTAATAAATAATAATACAAAATTAATACAATCAAATAATATATAAGTCAAATCAAAGAAAATATAATCGTAAAAATAATAACACATTAAATAATGACCGGCATGAGGAAAGAGGAGTTATACGAAGAGAGGGTAATCACGAAGCGATGGGACAAGAACCGAGGGAAACTCCGGAGTCAAGAGTGATAAGATATGGACGAAATGAAATCTATCAAGAAGATGGAACAAGGGCTCAAGGATAGTCTCACGGATGAAATATGATATGTATCTAAATTGTCCAATATATTCTTACTAATAAGGACTCGGGACCGTGACCTGCATGAGCCACCAAAAAAAACCTGTCACGCCCCGCTTCCCAAAATACACGGGAACCGGAACGTGAACAAGCCCGTGACGTATTAGATCAAGGAGAATAAATAAAAATAAATATTTCTTCTCAACCTAATACGTTAAGCGTCTGGAAATAAATACAATACGAAGTCATAGGTCCCCGATCACAATCAGCAAGAATATAATAGACAAACTCAGAATAAAATATAATACATATCACAAAGCAGATCATCCCAGATATAAAAATACGGGTCAAACATGCCCTTATACAAATCTAAACAAATGAATACTGAAGAGATACAAAATACACTGATCAACTAGAAATGGAAGGTAGAACAAAAGAAAACGGATGACCAATAACTAAGCTTCAGCTTCTTCTGCTCCGTCTACAGGGCACTCCTGCTAAGAATCCTCTTGCTCCTGATGAACTCCCAGTTGAACATGTTATTCCTCTAAGTCTGACGTACACCAGAGAAAACAGGTGTACGTCAGGTGCATGGCGCACGGCAAGACCCCACAAAAGAAAAGAACGAACGAAAACACAATGTGAAAAACGATACGATAACAGAAATAACAAAAGAACGTGCAACTGGTAATCCAACAAAATCAACATGCAATCCACGACCAAAACATGATAATCATAAGAATCCGTAAATCAATCGGGTAATGAAATCATGCAGCTAGCGATCAGAATAATCATCCAAGTCACAAGGTCATACAACTAGATGAAATTAATACTTAAAAATCTATAATAAGAGACGTAGTACGTCGAGCGAAATAATCCAAACAAGGAAACCCTCATGTATATACCATATGTCTCAATTATAGATAATTAATTATTAATCTCGATCTAAGTATGAACAGAAATACAACTAGTCTACATCTCATAAAACTAACAAAGTCCACCATAAAGCACGCAAACATATTATTCTTGTTTTACACGTTATTTGAACTGAGGAAGAATATTTTGATGTATATAATCGGGTCCCCGTAAAGTCATCCGGGGGCCGCCTTCAAGTCAAGTATTGGCCCTCTGGCCCATGTATATAACACTCACGATATCACGATAACAAGAAAGCGCTGTGCCTGTTTATATACATGCTATATTCTCCGTCCAATTCCCCTTTATAACCCCATGTTTGTCAGTTTAATTAAGTAACTGTACATAAAATATTATGCACTAGCCACGGAGTTACCGTGGAACGACTTCTGCAAAAACTATAAAAATAACCGTGACTCATAACACGTCCGATCAAGAGTGCATCGTCTAGTCAATTCCCTAATAATAATAATAATCAAGGAAACCTCATACCAGGATATCGATATCAAGGGTACAGCCATGCCTTGAAAGCACGCTTATAAATCATACTTTTAACAGAAATGGTCTTCATGTACAGTCTCTCCTATTGGATAACAACTAGGTGATAACAACAATCTTCCACACATCTATTCATGTCAAGCAATCCCACGCAGGAAATAATATATCACAGACTAATCTAATTAATTAACTCATACCAGATCTAAAAATTGACTGACGAGTCACATAATAATTTACGATAGCTAATAATTAAAATGAAATAATTAAGGTTTGGGATCTTGCCTCAGGTTTTCGTCGAACGAATCGATGCTGACGGCACAAATCGGATCTGACGCGGTGGAGCACGACGATGAACTCGGTCGGGGCTGACTACGACGTTCAGGCAGCGGGTCGATCGGACCTCTGCGGTGACGTTCAGCTCGGAGCTCAGCGACGAGGGCTACAAGGAGTGGCGGGGTTGGTGTTGTCGGATCTTGTCGGAGGGCGCCATGGGGTGGTCGGACAGGCGACTCGGAGGGGAACTGACAGCCCGAGCAAGGAGTTGAGGTGGGACAGCAGCGGCTCCAGGTAGCGGCTGAGGTGGCCGACGGTGAGGAGGATAGCGAGTGGCGGGGCTTACGGGCGTAGGAAGCTGAGTGCAGATCTGGACGGGGAGAGGCTGGGGGCAGGGGGTTGGTCGGGCGGCGCCTGTAGGCTGGGCAGAGTTTTCGAGGTGTGGAGCGAGGGTGAGTTGCGATGTGGGTGCACTGCAGGGCGTCCACGTACGAGGAGACACGACGGAGGAAGGCGGGCTGAGCATGGCTGTTTATTTCCGCAGCAGGTAGAGGCAGAGAGGGTTTTCACATGTATATATATATTATTATATTAGGGTTAGGGTTTGGGTTTAAAACAAAAATAATTAAAATAAACAGTTATGGGTATTTCAAAAGTAAACTAATTACAGAACAATTACCTACAAATAAAAACGTACCTGTTGTGCTATTACAACAGTTAATACGAAATAGTCGAAATATACTCATATTGTACCATTAAATGAGAATAATTAATAAATAAAATATATTTACTTATATTTAAAATTAAATAATTATGGGATAAATATCTACAAATCAAAACGTACTAGTTGTACTAATACGACAGCTGATATAAGATAATTAAAACAATACAACAATTTACACAAATAATACGTAATTAATAATTCAACATAATACACGGAATAATATGTAATAGTAACAATAATACAACGTATTATTTAAAATAGTATGTAATAGCATCGACAATACAACAAATTAATTCTATAAATTTTTACTGCACTAAACTAATTTTATAAGTATCAAAACCATTTAATTAAATATAAAACTTGGACTTTAAATCATAGAAAGTTCTAGAAAATCGAAAAATACTAGTACTCTTTTTAAAAATATATAATTAAATATTTTAAAATACTAAAAATTTATTTTAACCAATATCAAAATTCTCGGTCATTATAGTTTTCTTATTCATGAAGGAAAGTAAGGTGATACAGTTATATAGTCTTTCTTACATTTATAGCAGTCATACATTCATGATACACATTACATGTGCACAAACCACTTTGTTCATTTTACCACTTGCTAGACGGTTTTCTAACCATTTCGGTTTGAACACCAATGGTGAATTCAAACACGTCACCTTTGCACCACAGATTCTAGTGATCTTTAGTAGAGGGGTTTTACGGACCAACTATTAGATTATGTTAACTTAATTTGTTTATTTTTTTGCTGCTATGTTATGACTTTGATGTATCTAGTTTATTTTAGATGTTACTCTACATTTGTATGGCCAAGAGGCCTTGTTATTACTATGTTGTGAAGATGACATTGATATTAAACTTGTGATATCTATTATGTTATTCAGTTATCTATAGGACTTGTTAATTACTTTTGTTGAGTATTATTTGATATCATGAGTATTAGTATTGTATACTTGCTTTTGCTATATATCAGTTTCTCTGTATTTGTGATTACATATCATTCTGTGACTTTGTTTTGGTTATGGTGGCTGAGATACGTACCAATCTTTCTGATAGGCTTGGGTATATACCTTTGGTGGTGTTTGATCTAATTGTATATACCGTCTAGCATAGTCACATGTCTATCATGTGATTCCGGGAAACGGTACATGACAATGTGTTTTTTGGTATTAGAGCCTAAGGTTTACTAGTATATTTTTGAGGACTTTTAATTACAATTTATATTAAAATTTAAAAGAAACTACAAATGAAACAAGAAAAATTTATAATCTGGATTTTTATGTGTTGATAGAGCATAGATCTTGTACTTTATTGATAGTCCGACTAAAGCATTGAGTTTTTTGCTTACTGGCAATTGCCTAAGCTTTTCTCTAAATGATGAGAATCTAGCTACCGAAGTTATTAAAATCTAAAGTCTCTAGGTGATAGCGCTTGAAACGGTCCATGGCGAGGTTTGGTTATAATGGTCAAAGGCGAAGCTCGTTGAGCTACTTTGGCTAAGGTTTGCTAGGTAGTTTTGGGCAAAACTTGTTCTAACGAACTTCACCAGAGTGTGGACAACTCACATTCCTTAGGATGTGGGTGATGTTGTCCGCACAGGTCTTCAAGGTGAAGTTTGGGTGAGGCTTGGGCGAACTTTGTTGTTGTTTAGGTAGACTTTGATGTTGGCCTGTGCTTGGGCCTACATGAAGTTTTTAGCCCATGGGCATTCACTTCTTAAACTAGATCCTAGCTTAAGTATATTTTAACCATCTACACTGTGCACATGATGATTAGGTAGATTCAGGAGAAGATGAGGAAGAATTGGTTGATTCTGACACTAATGCTTACTTCACCCTGCCTGATGATTCCGCATGAGGAGACATTGCTAGGGGACCTTCCTACATATCAAGTATGATTCTATTCACAATGATGTAGTTATTTTCAATTTGGTGATTAATATCTCATCTTCCTTGTAGATGTCTAGCCTAAATGTGAAGTCGATGCTATGACTACCATGCCTCCTCTAATTGTGACTAGACCTTCGGTTGTTAGGTACTTAGTTTCTATCATGGATTCATCTGAGTCTGATGATGATGTGCTAATTTCTCCAATTCCTCAAGGAGATGGAGTTGGTATGCCTACGACAGCGATGGAAAGACCCGTCAGACTGTGGGTCAAAATTGCTAATGTTGATATAAAGCCTATGCGTGTTAATTCTATGGCCATGCATATTGAGCCTACATTGATAGCAATGGTCATGCATCACTCCGAAGCTTTGGTCATAGCTACAACAACAATGTTGGACACACCACACTCTGAGATTTCGTCATAATCATAATAGTAGTGCTGGATATACCACACTCCGAGCCTTGGTCATGACCACCTCGGTTTCTTCAGTTCTAATCAATTTCTCTAGTATTCTAACTTCACTCATGTAGGCGTCAAAAATTACCTATAGATTTGCGCATGTGTCTCGAGACAGAGAGAAGAAGATGAACATTGCTATTCGAGTCACAGAAGGTCATTTAATGATGACAAATGCATGAAGTGAGTCGACGGACCATGCGAAGCAACGAAATTTCAGAATAACGAAAACACGAATGAACCGGGAGCTGCACGTTACTTATAAAAGATGAAGTGCCCCTTGTGTCCTATTTACTTCACATATGATTCAATTATGAGAGCTTGTAGATCTCCTCATTGGCTTTCCGACGTATTCAGGATCGCGTGATTCCGAGTTCAGATGATGAAAATACAGTGAAAACGCACAGAACGCGCAGATCGAGCCCTAAGCCAAAGTCAAGACACCTCTTTGATGTCTCGGCCAACCCGAGACACCCAAAGGTATCTCGGCTTGGCCGAGACACTCATAAGTGTCTCATCCATGCCGAGACACCCACGGGTGTCTGCAGACCCGAAAATCAGATTTGACTGTTTTTGGCGGTTTTTCGACCGTTAACACCCTGGATTTACTCTAACTGATAAAATATCGTCCATGAACGTGATTAAGTGGTTACAACTGAGGATAAGAGGGAGTCAAGCGTTCTTATCTGAAAATAGGGCTCCCGAAGCCTATAAATACATCTCCAGGGCCTTTTTTTTAGATCTGGAATTCTCGAGCGTTGGCGAAGCCCTGCCGAACTGAGGACTAAAGAGCCATGAATTTTAGAGAGGAGAATGAGATATAACCAAATTCTTTGACATAAAGAAGAGGAGTTCGTCAGATCTGCAGCCCGGTTCCTTTCTTTAAGATTGCCCCGTTACGGTGATCTCGAGAAGAGTGATTATCTCGATGTTGTCGAGATAATTGCTTCGGTTTCTTGATTCCTTCACGAATCAACAAAGCTCCGAATCTAATCTGATCATTTGGTGGTCCACGGATATCAACGTCTCTATCACAGGCAAAGATCTCATGCAAGCAGCGGGCGATAAACACCCATTGCATTTGTTTGAAGGAGATTGTAATTTTAATTTTATTATGTAAAGGTCTTATAAAAAGACCGATCTTTTTTTAAACTTGTTGTAACGACTGAAGTTGTAATAAAGGTCTTATAAAAAGACCGATCTTTTTTTAAACTTGTTGTAACGACTGAAGTTGTAATAAGTTATACAATAAAGAAATCGATTTCCTTGCTAAACACTGTCGTGTCGTAGCCGATGATCAAGATCCTCGTGGCGGAAGAGGTCGAATACGAGTTCGACCAATAGAAATTTGAAGAGTACGTCTCCTCCTCTTCCTCTAGATCCGCCTCTCTTCGCAAGTGTAGGAAGGCAGCCTCCTCTCAGAAGATCCGCTGGTCTTCAGATCTGAATACCCGAGAAGGCGATCTCCCTGCTATCGTTACTATAGATGCACCTCGCAATGATCCGTCGACATCCAATGACGCCAGATCTGTAGATCTAAACTCCTCTTCGATCAAGGAGTCAACTGCTGAAGACACGCCAACTCTATCAAAGAGAGCATGTCAAAGGCAACGCCAACACCTCGCGCGTCAATTCGCCAAGGCTTTAGATCAAGTGGACGGACTTCATTACCAAGCGGATCTGGAGTTCAGAAAGCGCCAAGTGGATAAGCCATCACCACAACAACCATCAGGGTGCTCCTCCTAACTGTCAACTAACAAATGGGTTCGTGTTAAACGAACCCGTTCTACCCTCGAGAAGCATATCCAGAAACACCACGCACTACTTGCGCCCACACGGATTCTCGCACAAGAAACTTAGAAATTACAGCAGGAGGAAGGGGTCAAGAAACCACCAAGATCTAAACAGGTTTAGGTGCTGAAGGCCAAAATAGCACCTCTACCCGACAAGAGACACCAGTCATGTCTCTCGCTCGATTCCAGATCTGAGGCTATTTCTCAGCCTTCGTCAACTTCAGATCCCACTCCAATTGCTTCTGCACCTCTGGTGAAGCCCTACAATAGCGTGGATCTCTCCAAATCCAGAATTCCATTGAAGGATCATCTGGGTCCTCTACATGAAGATCGAAACAGATTTGTGATCAAAGAACACTTGGGCATGGTGAATGAACCCCGAGCAACTCATCGAGCTGGGGGTCGTACTCAACCTTACAACAAGTCCGAGACTTCTCATAAGGAGAAAACTCCTATAACTGACCACCTCAGACTGCATGTTGAAGTCTAAGAGCCCGTTGAGGTCCCACGCTCACGAAGGCGTAGCTCAAAACGTACGACTCTTGAGAGTGCTAACAAGGCGACGAATCCTCAGAAGGAAACGTGTTCGTCAGACAACGACATTATACCTAAGAAGTCATGCCAATAGCCGATAGGTTACTCTGACCGCAACATCGATGAGTTATACTATCGGGCCGGGGGTACTAATAAATCTCAAAAGAGAAGTACCCGGGAAGCAGACTTTCATTGTCCGTGTACCAAACTTATCATGGTAGTATTATCAGCGTGTAGCTACCCCAAGACCGCTCCACAGAGGGTCTTGGTATTTAAAAAGATCTCCACCAGAACGTCCAAGTCCAAGCCAAGGTGTTTCTATAGAAAAAGATCAGTTGCGTAAGATGACAAACTCCCAGAGGTCACCATCAATATGGTCGATAAAAGGAAGTTAACGCAAAGTTTTAGTCCCCGTCATTTTTTGGACGTATCCCAATGTAGAACTCGGTTGCACGTGAGAACTACTAGCCGTAGGGACTATCAGAGGATGAATAGCGGATTATCCTCAGATGATGAAACATCAGATGTGAACTCTACCATCACTTCTGATAATACGTTGTCCAGCATAGGACGATCTTGTGAGGCATTCATGATGAAGGATGAACAAATGACCAAAATCATCGAGGATTCTTTGGCTAGGCAAAAAGAGAACTTTAAGTTCTAATTGGAAATGGCCATGATATGAATGAAGGAAGAGCATGACCAATAAATTCGGGCTTTGTCCAATCAATTCGGTAAATCCAGCCATCGCAACCTTGCTAACCAAGCAGGTAGCGATTCAGATATGGATGAACATATCAATATTGAGAACCCTCCTATTGACTAAAACGCTGGGGGTGGCCCCACTAAAGACAACAATACTGGGGTTGGTCCTACCGAAGATGACAATGTTGGGGGTGGTCGCATTATTCCTCTCAGAAATTGTCCAAAACAGGATATAGAAGAGGACGAAAAGATAAAGGATCTCAAGAGAAAAATTAACACTCTGATGTCTGCTTGAGACGTGAAGAAGACCGGGATTCCGTGTCCTTACCCAAGAGAGTGGGATTCGATCCCGTATCCGCCAAAGTTCAACCTGATAACTTCACGACGTTCGATAGGAAGGGCTCGTCCACTCAACATTTGATCTATTTCAAATCCTACTTGGGCATGATTTTTGGCAACGAAGCTTTGATAGCTTGGTCATTCGTTGACACCCTCTGTGGGCCTGCTTTCGATTGGTATGGCCGTCTTAAGCTTGAAAACATCAACAGCTGGGACGATATGGAGAGCTCATTCCTCGGTAACTTCTTTGATGATAACACCGAGATATCCATCAGGACACTCTTCGAGGAGAAACAGGAGGATGGGGAAATGGTTGAGGACTTCGTCAAGCGCTTCCAGAATAAGGTGATGAACTATCGAGATCCGATCACAAAGGTCTTCATCCTCCAAACATGCCACAATAATCTCTCTTTGGATATGTTGGAAGTTATGGGAGTAGCACCATCCAACACCTGGAAAGAGTTAAAAGTGCGCGAAGAGCAGGCCGAACGCTTCCTCCGAAGGAAGAAGGCCGAGAAGAGCTAACCGACGGCTAATCCTCCAAACTTGAACTTCTCCTCCTGTGGTAAAGGCAAAGCACCTACAGCAATTATTGACGTTAATCAGACGTCACAACAACAACCCCGAAGACAGCAAAAGACTTCGGATCCAAGACTCCAAAAAGAGTACTCCTTCAAGGACGAAGACGTTTCAGTCATTTTCGAGTCCTTCTTTGAAAATAACAAAATCAAGCTATCACCTATCGCAGATCAGGAGGAAGCTGACAATACTTCAGATCCGAAGTATTGTGCGTACCACAGGAGGATCCTTTATCCTACCAAGGCTTGCTTCGCTCTCAAGAATAGATCCGAAGTATTGTGCGTACCACAGGAGGATCCTTTATCCTACCAAGGCTTGCTTCGCTCTCAAGAATAGCATCCAAACCTTGGTTGAAGCCGGTGCTTCGCTCTCAAGAATAGCATCCAAACCTTGGTTGAAGCCGGCGTCATAACGCTCAATTAAGTCGAATAAAGACTCCTAGAAGTATAAGAGTATAAACTACTCCTTCCGACACTCTGAAGAGTATACTAGTATAAACTGCATCTCAATCCTCTAACATGTATATGAGGTTAAACTGCTCCCTGCATACTCCAACAGGTATATGAGTCTAAACTGTTTCCCTTCTTTCATGGGAAGTTCCTAGAGAGTATCATGTCTAGTATTCTTAAGGATATCCTGGTCATCCAACTAAGTACAATGTTAGACCCAGTTTCGCAAAAGAAACTGGGGGTGGAGGATTCATATAACGGGAAGTTCCCGGAAGAATGTTACAAGTAATATTCTTAGGGATAACCTGGTCGTTACAAACAAAGTGATAAACACTAAACTCTCACTGTTAAAGTCCTAACATAGTACTCAGAATTTTAGTCTCTTGATCATTGATAATTGTCAAACCCGTTCATGTTAAGTATTTGTTACTTAACACCAGGGACTCTCTTCGAGTGATTTGTACAAATCAACACTCCCATTATAAATTATACTCCCACTCTCACTGTTCAATTGGTCAAACCATCCTATAGTTAGGACCACAACCAAAGCCAAAATCTTCTTTCGATTCCTTCCATGAATAAGCGATCCACTTTCAAATTGAATGATCGAACATTCATACAGTTAGGGTCACCTCAAACTCCTGCTTAGTCAAACCTTCCTATAGTTAGGGCAAAAACTACAATTCACTCTCGATAAATAAAAATTTTACCTTTAGTTCGGTAATCAAAACTTCTGATAGTTAGGATTATCCGAATCTTTTCGATTCTCGGAGTGGAGATCCCACTCTTAGTTTCACTCTTCAGATTCTCGAGGTGGAGATCCCACTTCGAGTCCCCTTTATAACTGGAGATAAAATATAAAATTCTTCCTCTTTGGTTTTGGGAGATAGAATATAAAATTATTCCTCTCCTATTTTGGGTTCGTCTTTGCCCCAAGAGAAAACACCATCCTTCAACCCCGAAATCCACGCTTCACACACGTGGGGAATTTTATCCCGAATCCTAAGTAGGGATAAGTCAATGCCTAACACGTGTTACCGGTTTAGTATTTTACCGATTAAAAAAGACACCAGAATCTGAGTCTGAGGACTTTTATCCCGAAGCCTAAGTAGGGATAAGTCAGTATCTAACATACGTTGCCAGTTAGTTCTTGACCGTAAAAAGAACAAAAGCCCATATATTCAACATTGTGGTAGGTTTTTATTCATAACACCATAATACGTGTCTCACACGCACGGGAGATTTTTATCCCGAATCCTAAAAAAGGGGATAAGTCGACGCCTAACACTTGTTGCTAGTTTAATCTTTCACCGATTGAAAAAGACACCAGAATCTAAGTGTGGGGTTTTTTATCCCGAAGCCTAAATAGGGATAAGTCAGCACCTAACACGTGTTGTCAATTAGTTCTTGACTGTAAAAAGAACAAAAGGCCATATATTCAATATTATGGCAGGTTGTTATTCATAACACCATAATCCGTGTCTTACACGCACGGGGAATTTTATCCTAAATCCTAAGAAATGGATAAGTTGACACCTTACACGTGTTGCCAGTTTAGTCTTTCAGCGATTGAAAAAGACATCAGAATCCAAGTCTTGGGACTTTTATCCTGAAGCCTAAGTAGGGATAAGTCAGCATCTAACACGTGTTACCGGTTAGTCCTTGACCGTAAAAAGGACAAAAGCCCACATATTTGATATTGTGGTAGGTTGTTATTAATAACATCATAGTCCATGCCTTACACGTATGGGGAAATTTATCCTGAATCCTAAGGAGGGATAAGTCAACGGCTAACATGCGTTGCTGGTTAGTCTTCGACCATAAAAAGGATGAAAGCCCACATATTCGACATTGTGGCATGTGGTTATACATAACGCTAAAATCCATGCCTCACACACGTGGGGAATTTTATCCTGAATCCTGAGTAGGGATAAGTCAACGCCTAACATGCGTTGCCGGTTTAGTCTTTCACCGATTCAAGAAGACACCAGAATACAAGTATGAGGACTTTTATCCTGAATCCTAAGAAAGGATAAGTCAACGCCTAACACGCACGGTCGGGTAGTCTATTCCCGTAAGAAAGACGAAGTCTACGTATTCAATATCATAGCATTAAAAAAGTTAACTCTTTTAGCATAACGTCACACGCGGAAGGGATTTAAATAATCCGTATGCAAGCCCTATTCAAACGGTAATTGGTAAAGGCATGTCAAATTCGTTAAAGGCTGGGGATTTGCCAAAAATCCTGAGTCTGCATCTGATATATGCGGTCGGGTAGTCTATTTCCATGAGAAAGACGAAGTCTACATATTCAATATCGTAGCACTAAGAGAGTTAACTCTTTTAGCATAACATTATATACAGAATAGATTTAAACAATCTGCAAGCTAGCCAGACTCAAACGGTAGTCGGTAAAGGCTCATCAAACCCGTTGATGGCTGAGGGTTTGCCAAAAATCCTATACATGTGAGAGTCATTAACGCACCAGCTTCGTTAGTTGGTCTCGTGACTTGAGAATCTAACAAATTCAGGATAAGATCCATACCTGCAGATGAATCAACTTTAATAGTTGGTCCTGCAATCTCAACACTTGAGACTACCATGTGTTGCGATGAAAGTCAACGCCAGTCAACACGTTGCATTAAAAAGTCAACACCAGGCAATCCGAAACCCTAGGTTAACGTCGGTCAACGCGTAACCCTAGGTCAACACCAGTCAACGCGTTGTAATGAAAAGTCAACATCGGGCAATTTGAAACCCTAGGTCAACACCGGTTAATGCGTAACTCTAGGTCAACATCATTCAACGCGTTGCGATGAAAGTCAATGCAAGTCAATATATTATGATGGAGATAATTAGTTCAAAGTCAACTCGATGATATGAGCCAAAATCAACTCACCAGTTTTGATTCAAGACTTCGATGACGGCCAGACGATAAACGTAGTGTCGAGAGAACTTCAGCTATTCGTCAAAATATCGAATAGACTAAAAATCGAAGGAGTTAATAATTAAAGCTAACTACATGTCCTTTTACACCAATTGAAGGTTGGATCAATCATATCCAAAGTATTTCAGACTCATCTATAAAAGAAACGAGACTGAAATACTTTGGTGGGGGTATCTGTAGGCATCAAAAATTACCTATACATCCCCGTACATGGCTCGAGATAGAGAGAAGATGATGAACATCACTATTCGAGTCACAGAAGCTTATTTAATAAGGACAAATGCATGAAGTGAGTTGACGGACCATGCGAAGCAACAAAATTTCGGAATAACGGAAACACAAATGAATCAGGAGATGCACGTCGCTTACAAAAGACGAAGCGCCCGTTGTGTCCTATTTACTCCACATATGATTCAATTATGGGAGCTTGTAGATCTCCTCATCGTCTTTTCGACGCATTCTGGATCGTGTGATTTTGAGTTTGGATGATGAAAATAGGGCAAAAACGAACGGAATGCGCAAACCGAGCCCTAAGCTAAAGTCAAGACACCTCTTTGATATCTCGGCCAAGCCGAGACACCCAAAGGTGTCTTTACTTGGCCGAGACACTCCAAGGTGTCTCGGCTTTGCTGAGACACTCTTTGGCTCAACCAAGCCGAGACACCCCTTGGTGTCTCGGCTTGGCTGAGACACTCACAAGTTTCTTGGCCACACCGAGATACCCACGGGTGTCTGCAGACCCGAAAATCAGATTTGGCTGTTTTTAGCGTTTTTTTAATCGTTAACCACCTGGATTTACTCTAACTGATAAAATATTATCTATGAACGTGATTAAGTGGTTACAATTGAGGATAAGAGGGAATCAGCCGTTCTTATCCAAAAAATAGAGCTCCCGAAGCCTATAAATATAGCCCCAGGGCCTTCATTTTTTTAGATCTGGAATTCTTGACTCGAGCGTTGGCGAAGCCCTATCGAACTGAGGACTGAAGAGCCATGAATTTCAAAGAGGAGGAGGAGATATCAACGAATTCTTCGGTATAAAGAAGAGAAGTTCGTCAGATCTGTAACCCGGTTTCTTCCCTTAAGATTGCCCCGTTGCGGTGATCTTGAAAAGAGTGATTATCTCGCTGTTGCCGAGATAATTGCTTTGGTTTCTTGATTCCTTCGCTAATCAACAAAGCTCCGGATCTGATCTGATCATTTGGTAGTCCACAAATATTAACGTCCCCATCACAGGTAAATATCCCACGCTAGCATGCGATAAACACCCGTTGTATTTGTTTGAAGGAGATTGTAATTTTAATTTTATTGTGTAAAGGTCTTATAAAAAGACCATCTTTTTTTTAACTTTTTGTAACGACAAAATTTGTAATAAGTTATACAATGAAGAAATCAATTTCCCACCCAAACAACTCAGTCCTATGTTATGTAGGGTGGGGATCAACTATAAATGATGTCAACTATCTTACTTGTCATGAAAAAATCTCTAGCCATGGCTACCGAAGAGGTAGCTGAAGCAGGATTGTCAAAACAAGTGAGGGCTTCTTTGTCTTCAGATTCTGACGACTTAATGAAATCAGATATTCAAATCATTATCAAAATCATTATGAATCTATTCAACCAGAGTGTTGAGAGCACCATGGCTACCAAAAAAGCTTATCTTCCTACACCAAATGCTTATTGTGGAACCAACTCGACGTCCTCACTTTGATTTCTAGGACCGAACACTTTGAGCTATATAGGAAGATTATTGATGAAGTTAAACTCCATTTTCTTAGATTACAACATCTTCATAACCGAGCATCGTTGCTGTCATGAAGTTTGAATTTCACCATCTTATGGTAGAATGCTATAAACTTGATGAGGTCATTCACAAGGGAGTAGAATATGTTAATCAACATTTTATGCAGATTGATGGCAGTAGCTGTAGGCGTCAAAAATTGCCTATAGGTCCCCACACACGGCTCGAGATAGAGAGAAGATAATGAACATTTCTATTCAAGTCAAAGCTCATTTGATGATGACAAACGCATAAAGTGAGTCGACGGACCATGCGAAGCAACGGAATTTTGGAACAACGGAAACACGAATGGACCGGGAGCTGCACATCATTTACAAAAGACGAATAACCCCTCATGTCCTATCTATCTCACATGTGATTAAACTATGGGAGCTTATAGTTCTCCTCATTAGCTTTCCAACGCATCTTGAACCAAGTAATTCCAAGTTTGGACGATGGAGATACGGTGGAAACGGACGGAATGTATAAACCAAGTTCAGGCTAAAGTTTGGCCAAGACACCAAGTGGTGTCTCGGCCAAAGCATGGCCCAGACACCAAATGGTGTCTCGGCCAAGCATTGGCCGAGACAACAAATGGTGTCTCAGCCAAAGCTTGGCCAAGACACCCACGGGTGTCCTAGACCCCAGAATGCTGTTTTTGGTTATTTTGAGCCGTTTTTCAACGTTAACCACCTGGATTTGTTCCAACTAATCTGAACCTATCCAAGAACATAGTTAAGTAGTTACAACTAAAGATAAGAGTGAATCGATCATTCTTATCTAAAAACAAAGCTCCCGAAGCCTATAAATACAGCCTCAGGGCCTTCATTTTTTCAGATCTGGAATTCTTGAGCGTTGGCGAAGCTCTGTTGAACTGAAGACTGGAGGAGCATGAATTTCAGAAGGGAAAAGGAGATCGGATCAAGTTCATTGGCATAAAGAAGAGGATCTCATCAGGTCTATACTTCCTAGTCCTTTGTCCTGAGATTGCCCCGTTGCGGTAATCTTGAGAAGAGTGATTATCTCGCCGTTGCCGAGATAATTACTTTGGCTTCTTGATTCCTTCACAAATTGATGAAGCTCCAGATTTAATTAGATTGTTTGGTGGTCCATGGATACTAACATCCCCGTCACAGGCTAAGATCTCACGCAAGCAGTAGGCGATAAACACCCGTTGCGCTGTTTGACAAGAGTTTTACTTATTTTTGTTTTCACTATGTAAAGGTCTTATAAAAAGACTAACTTTTGTTTTCATTGTAACGTTTAAAGTTATAATGACTACATCAATTAACAAATCGACTTTCTCCCCAAACAAGCTGGCTATCATAGTGGGAGCCAACAGCTTTGCTGACGAAGTTGTCGTGATGCAACCAGCAATCAAGATCCTAGTGAATGAAGAGGTTGAATTTGAATTCAACCAATAAAAGTTTGAGGAATACTTGTCTTCCTCTAGATCCGCCTCCCCTCTTAGATCCACAAAATTTTGCTGGTCTTCCGACACGAAGACCCGAGAAGAGGATCTCCACGTTGCAGTCGCAATAGTTATAAGTCACGATGTGTCGCTGATATCTGGAAAAGTTAGATCAGCAGACCCGAACTCTTCCTTGACAAAAGAGTCAGTTGCTGAAGCTGCACCAACGTTGTCAAAAAGGGTGCGCCAAAGATGATGTCAACGTCTTGTGCGTCAACTTGCTAAGGCTTTGGAGCCAATGGACGAAATCCACTACAATGTGGATCTGAAATCTAGACAGCACCAAGAACAACAACGGCAATCGAGCGACCCCTCCTCGAAAGCAGAGAAGAACGAATAGGTCCACGTCAAGAGGACCCGCTCTACCCTTGAGGAGCGAATCCAGAAGCGCCGTACATTGCTGGTGCAAGCCCGAATCCTTGTGCAAGAAGCATGAAAAATGCAGAAGGAAGAAGTGGTTAAAAATCACCCAAGCAGAAATAGGTTTGGATGCCAAAGGTTAAATCAGTGCCTAAGGCAAAAGTAGATAAAGTTATTCTTCAACCTTCGTCAACTCCAGATCCCACTCCCCTTGGTAGTATGGACCTCACCAAATCCATAATTTCTCTGAAAGACCGCCTTGGTCCTCTCTTCGAAGATCGAGGTAAAGCACATGTTAAGGAGCGATTGGGACCATTGAAAGGTTCCTAAACAACCATTTAGGCTGGGGGTCGTACTAATCGCCCAATAATAATAAAGGGAAAGCTCTTATGACCTATCTCATTAGATTGCGAGTCGAAGTATAAGAGCCCGCTAGAGTTTCGTGCTCATGAAGGCATAAATCTGAACGAGTGACTCTTGGAGACGCCAATGAAGCGTCATATCCCCAGAAGGAAACATGTTCGTCTGATGATGATGTTATACATGGGAAGCCGTGCTAATACACAATAGGTTACTCTTGTCATCAGACTGATAAGATGTACTATCAGATAGCAAATACGAACAAGTCTCGAAAGAGAAATATCTGAGAGACGAACTCTCGTTGTCCGTGTGTGAAAATCATCAAGGTAGTATTGTCAGAATGCGGCTACCACGAGACTGCTCCTCGGAGGGTCTCAGTATTTGAATGAATCTCTACTAAAACATCCGAACCAAACACCAGGTGTTTTCACAGAAGAAGGCCAACCAGCTTAGGTGATGAGTTCCCTCGAGTAACTATCAACATGACCGACAAAGGCAAGTCCTCGAAACGCTTCAATTCTGAGCCTTTTACAGAAGTATCTCAGCACATGACTTGGCTGTGGTCTGGAACTATCAGACCTAGACCCAGGAGGTCACGGTCCTCCGATGATGAAACGTTAGATGCTTGCTCTGCGTTGACTTCTGACGATACGATATCTAGTGCAGGGCAATCTTATGAATCATTCATGATTAATGCCGAGCAAATGGCTAAAATTCTCGAGGATGCTTTAGCCAAGCAGAACGAGAATTTTAAATTCAAAATGGAAATGACCATGCAGAAGATGAGGGATATGCATAGTTAACAGATTACAGCGCTGGTAAATCAGCAAGGAGAGTCCAACCGTCATAATAATCCTAACCAAGTTGATAGTGACAGGGAGGCAGATGAGAATACCAACATGAATCCCCCTCCTGTTGACAACAATACCGGGGGTGGTCCCTCAGATGATAACAATACAAAGGAGAACCACGTCACTTCTCCCCGGAATCACTCGAAGAAAGATACGAGCGAGGATAAGAAGATGAGGGACTTGGAGAGAAAAATCAATGCGTTGATGAGCGCTCAAGAAGTAAAGAAGTTTGGAATACTCTATCCTTACTCAAGAGAGTGGGAATCAATCCCGTACGCGGTAAAGTTTAATTTGATCAACTTCACGCCGTTTGACGGAAAGGGTTCCCCCACTCAGCACTTAATATATTTCAAATCTTATTTGGGAATAATCTCTAGAAATGAGCCCTTGATGGTACAGTCATTCATCGGCACTCTTCGCGGAGCATCCTTCAATTGGTATCGCCGTCTTAAACCAGGAAGTATCAGTAGTTGGGACATATGGAAGACATGTTCCTCACAAATTTCTTCGATGACGACACCAAGGTTTTAATCAGAATGTTATTCGATGAGAAGCAGAAGGACGGAGAGTTGGTCAAAAGTTTCGTCAAAAGATTCCAGAACAAAGCTATGAATTGTAGAGATCTGGTTAGCGAGGACTTCATCCTGGAAACCTGCCATAACAATCTTTCTCTGGATATCCTTGAAGCCATGGGAATGGCACCATCCAAGACTTGCAAGAATTTAAAGTTTCGAGGAGAACGAGCCGAACGCTTCCTCAAAAGGAAGAAGGCTGAAAGGGGTCAAACAATGACTAATTCCCCACATCAGAATTTTGTCCCCAGGGGTAAAGGGAAAGTGCAAGCGAACGTAGTTGATGCAAACCAAATGTTTAAACTACAAGCGTAACCACAACCATAACAATAACAGCAAAAGGCGCCTTAACAGTCACGTTGGCAACAACAGCCTCAAAAGCAAAAGACCGCGGAACCAAAGTTCCCAAAGGTTTATTCTTTTAAAGAAGACGAGGACCCCAATATTTTTAAATACCTCGTAGAGAGCAACAAGATCAAGTTGCCTCCGATCCAGGATCAGGAAGACGCTAAAATGGTTAATGACCTAAATAAAATAAGTAGCAGCGTTCAAGCTCGCATAGAGCTGCTGAGTTACATCTATACATCCACTAAAACAAACATATCTAAAGTCATAGGTTGGAGCTAAGGTTCCGATAAATATAGTGATTAAGAGGACTGACGTATGTATTTGTATTGTATTCCGAAGCGTTACGTGCTTGCCGAGAGCCCATTTTAGACTGGCACGATCCTGAGCTAGATCTAGGAGAAGGTGAGCCTGCCTGTAAGCAGGATGTCAATATAACACAATTTTTCGAATATCGTGTATCGATATCCTGAATCTAGAGCTTCTGTTAAGACTAGATACCTGATGGACTGGTTGCTGCAGAATACGGAAGACTTCGATTAACACGATCTCTCGCTTGATAATGACAATTCGGCCATAAGTGACCCATTGCCCACTGTATTCTTGCATCACTACTGTCATAGAATGATCAGGCAGCATAGTTCTAGCTAGGATACCCATTATGGAGCTTATATTAGCATAATAAAAAATGATTAGTGACTTGACTCAATGCATCGGTACAACTTACAGATATAATAAAGTCAGAGGAAAGGGAAATTTTTGTTGGCAGAGCTTCGGTATCCCGAGAAAGATGAGGAATCCGCTTCCTGCTCTCTGAAGGATGAGCAAGAAGCTCTTGGTTAGACAATTTGGTTCCTTCTTTAAAAGTTAATAATTCTATATAAGCACATGCAGTATTGTCTTTTTATTGGTATTTTCCAATACAATTTTGTTGTTGTGTTAACACATTGGATGTTGTGTGAACCGCTTATAGAGGTCGAGCGTCTGTGATTTGGTATGATCGTCTTTGATATTTCTTACATCTAATTGTTTTTATTGTCATCATATAGAACTCATAATATTATAGTTAATTATATGTCAACTCCAAACAGATAAAACAATAATAGTACATATAGGCTAATCCACTGAATTTATGGATAGGTAGGCAACTATATCAAACTTCTGACTTCTATGTATTCATTAAACAGAAGGAGATATCTTTCTAAGCAGAGTTGCCATTAGAATTTATCTTAAATTTCGTACTGAAGCATAATACTCTTTTTTCGCAGTGGCAGACACTGGATATCTTGTTTAACAATTCAAAAACACAGAGGTAGGAGGGTGTTGTGGTGTTGGGCGTTGGATTATTGTTAGAGTGGTCGATTTGATAAGAAGTATATAATATATACGATCAGCACATTGATTGGGTATGAGTGTTGCAATGCTATGCTACTCGCATTTACTCGATACAACAAATCATGTGTGTGGTTTATGGATATTATGAACGTTTACAGGAACATATACCTGATTCTCTTCAATAACTCTTTCTTTTGGCTCGTCTAACATGAACGAAGGAGGAGGCGAGGATACCGTATCAGTGTTAAGTTACAGCTAAATGGCGCAACTAATGGAGAAAAGCTAATAAGAGAATTTGTGCCCGTCCTGCTGATGACCAGGCGTTAAATAGCCACTTACACACGGCCGAAATTCTAGTAAGCTGGCATAAAGACCTGCTTGCTTTGTCGGTCTGTCACTGTGCAGAATCTGACAGAGAGGAGGAATGCTGCCCTTGGCTTGCGTGTGGGAATATACCATTATTATCCTCACCACATCACTCTTATACTGTTTTTTCATGCTCAAGTCATTCTTACTCACTCACATGGGTTTTCAATGCTACGATCAGTTCACAACCCCTGGATACGGTCATACATCCGGTCAGATGGTGAATGGGTCATATGTGGATTTTACTAACGCTTCCAAAAGGATGTAAATTAAGATGTTCCATTGCCAAGTAATATGTTTGTTCTGTGCATCTGGGTGAGAAGATTCATTACATAAGTTCCTGAAGGTAAGGCGAAAGTTATTCTGGTGATTTGCAGTGCTGATTAGGTTAATCTCGAATTCAGAAATGCTCTTACTGCCAGGCAGAGATACACTGGTTGACCTTGGATTGTTCCTCCGCAAACAAGATGCCTTGACATTTTATAGTATAGCATCAATGTGTGCTATTGAAGTGGTTTATTAGTATTCTATGGATCCTACTGTTACTGAATCCTATGATAAAATCTTTGTGGAAGTGTTGCTAATAAAGGTATTATAGTGACATTACAGGTAATAGTCATGTGTGTGGGTGGTATAATGGAGATAGATACCGTAAATCAAATTAAACTCATATAAATAGCTAAGGGGGAATACAAATCAAATTAACTAAGAATGTAAAGCTACGTAAAGTTTAGGAAACTTCTCAATAGATCAGAGGTGATTTGTTGAGGAGAAGTGCATAGGCTATCTTTGATTGAAGCTCAAAATAGTGTAGATATTACCGAGAGTGAGCAGTTCTAGTATAGGCAAAGGACTGCAACTGGGGAACTTAGCGCCCAGATATTAATGTGGTAGACGAAATATTCTCAATGATATGCTTGACATCCAATGATGCTCTGGGCAAGCAAGTCGCGAAGCAGAAGACTTAGCGAAGGGTATTCATTATGGTTTCAAATCCTCACAAATAACTGTCTGTTTTTGGTAGTCTCCAACAGAAACTGTAGATCAATGGTTTTTCAAATCCCTTCCTGAAAAATATTTGCTAAAATTTGGTGGGGAATACTACAACTTAAAAATGGGGGCATCGTATTTGTGAAGTATTGGCGGGAAAATTTCTATTATGCTATTTTAAAGTTGCTAACTTTGAGACCTTGCATTCAACAGTTTTAACCCCTCGTCTTTAGGGTTTTTTATATGACCCTCACATGTTGGAAAAGGTAAATGCCCTTTCAAGCTTGAATGTTACATATATCTTTGTTACCGACTTTTTTTTTGGAAAACCATGAGAAAATCAGAATGGAATGTTAAACATTTTTTCTTTTATACAAATTGTTAGTTCAAATGTTCTTTTAAAACATCTTACTTCGCAAGTTTTGTATTAAATAGACCCATCGGGATAAGTAAAAAGAGAGGGCAACTAGATGGAGGATTATTCATAGTAGCGTCCATTTGGCACTTTAATATTATTATACGACACATAGCCAGAAAAAAAAATGACAACTTGGTCAAGAGGATGAGGAGCTCGCAGATCAACTTATTTAAAAGCGCACATAATAAACTTAAAACTGAAAGAATAGTGTTATAGAAGTTAGTTCCCATCTTAAAGAAAAGGAAAATTAATTGCTGTTAATTGAAAAATCGTGGAACATAATCCCAGAATATCGTGCCATTCAACAATGCTTTTTCGAATGCATGAAGTGTTTGAGTTTTGTGCTTTATGGGTTTATTTTTTGAACTGGAATTGAATCAACCGATTTGTTTGAGATCCATCTGTTTTTGTTACTCTTTTCCTTTCTTCTTTTTTGGTGGGTATGGGGGTATGTTTTTTTGGTATTCTGAAACCATCCCATTCGATGTGTTATTCTTTCATCCGTGTTAGTTCCCTTTCTGTTTCAATATAGAAAAATTTAAAAAAAAGTATTTTTGCTTTATTGAATTGCCTTCTTAAATTAGTCTCACTCCTCCATGCAATTTTTTCCATGGTTGTGGTGTTGTGTGTGTTTTTTTATTTTTGAAATTTTTTATTTCTGAAGGGAAAAGGTGGGGGGTAGGGAAATTCATAGAACAAACTTTTACTTTCACCCTAGTTGGATAAGAAAGTGTTTTTTTTAATTAGGTTGAAAGGTATTTACTGGAAGTGTTAGAAAGCTTGCCCCGCGCTAACAGCTAACAACACACAATGCTGCCAAAATTTTCCCAGAGGAAACTAAAATTTCAAGTATCTTAAGCTTGGTTTGGCCTTTGAATTTGTTAACTGAAGGAATGGTATATAAGTTTTTCTCCTAAGGAGATTGGGTTTTCAATTCTAAAAAAATGCAGACCCATGGCAAAGTAAAGGTTGGTTATTTCAATGTTTAGATGATATGGAAGGCTGCTTTTACTGTTTTTGTTTTTAGTTTTTTTTTATTAAGTAATCTTGGGAGTCTTGGAACTTAAATTTAACTATTTCCTGAAAATCTATCCTGTCATCAAAACCTTATTCTCTTTTCGATGAATTAGGATACATCTTTGGTGTGATGATGGTTCCTTATAAATTGTATGCTTTTTTATAAATATTTAATTTTTTTTTTCATTCCAGTTCTTGGAGTTTTATCAAAATCTAGTCCAAACTGTTATTTTGTCAATAAACTTTGCACTTTTAAAATGTAAGAGGCCTTGCACAAGAATGGTTTTTGCGTTAATTTTTGCAAAACCACAGGCAAACAAAAAGTAGAATAAGGCTGGGAGTACTTCAGCAAGGTATTGCCAGTGAACTCTTCTGGATGCAGCTTGTCTGTTCACACATCTCTTTTTTTTAATTATTGTTTCTATTTGGGATTTATTTTATTTTACCTATAAAAACTTTCGCGCCAATGAAAGAACGTTAGGTTGATATGGGAAGTTTGAATTGATGAGGATGACTCATAGACCATGTGAGCGAAAATTGCTTTCTTCGGATATTTAAATACAGTTTGGTATTTAACCTGTTTCTGATTCCGGAAAGTTTATCCCGATTTGAGAAAAAAAAAATAAGCCTTTTTATATTTGCCGTTTTTTGGATATGGTCTTTAAAAAAAAGATAAGTAGAAAGGTTTAGTGTTTCTTTCTGATCCTCCAAACAACGTTAGCAAACATCGCAACCCTTGATTTACTTAATGAAAAAAATGGCTTGGAGTTTTTGTTTTATTTGTATGATTGATTAATTATTTTTATAAGAAAGCTCAAATGTCTTTACCTTATTAGAAGGAAGGGAAGGTTTCTTAATGTTTTGTTTTGGTGTAGTTTTAAAACCCTTTTGTGAGTTTTGTCGATTTTTACTTGCATGTATTTACTATACTGGCACTGTTTTAATTTCTAAAATGTAATCACAATACCGTTAAATTTTTCGAGAAAATAAGATAATCCATTTGTACTTTTCTTTTGTTGGGATGGGGTTCTCTCGGAATAGTTCATTATTTCTTTATGTGTTTCTTGTAGGGTTGGTTTGGTTTTTTATTGTACAAACATAAAAGCTCTGAAAATCTTATGTCACAAATCAGGTTTATGACAAATGACAGATGTATCATTGTTTATTTTTATTAATGGTTATTAAGAAAGGACTATCCTGAAAGGTGTGGTACTAAGATATTTATGAATGCCCTAAATTGGTATTAGGAAAGTGAATTGTGGTTAGGGGGGAATTTGGACAATAGGGTTTCATTTGGATTTATCATTACAAGCCACTATGTGATTTTATACATAATTGTAGAACTTAATTAAAGATAAATAAAATATAAGCCCCATAAAGAATTGCATATCTTTAATGCAGAAGGACCAATTATCTTTTGTTTAAGTTGCAATTGGATTCTACTATTATGAGGTCTCTAAAAGATATTAATTAAATTGGAATTATTACACAGAACATATATACAAAGGATATTTTTTATGGAGATTCCATATAAATATCTAGAAACATATATTTGTGTGGGTTATTTATTTGAAAAATTGGGGGGCAAATTCAACAGTTAATAGTATTAATCCCTGTGCCTACTTCGACTCAACATAACTCACTTGAAAATAATATCCTTTTGTAAACAATAAAAGAAACGAAAGCTACATAAAGTAAAAAAACATATATCAAGATACATGCTGATGTAATTTTAATATTATAAACCATGAAAGCAAATTTGTCGTAATATATATATATAGAATAATATATTTAAGCTTTGATTTGTCTATCTTGGCAAGTTACACTGATTATTTATTGTCCAGATATAAAAAGCAAAAATTAGGAGAAAATGCCTTAAGAAAACGAAGATAGATTAGAAAACGGAAAAGGACAAGTAGAAAAAGGGGGAAATTGCTTCGAATTTCAAATCATATAGCTTTGAAAAGTCATTTTGCATTGCAAAAAACAGGTCAAATGTCATTCCTTATGCCTTTTTCTATTGGATAGTGGTCCTGTTTTATTTTTTATAATTATCTTTACTCGTAATACTTATTGCCTTTCTTTGAGAAAGACGAAAGTTAATCATATGGTGGGCAATAAGCTCAGGGATAGATATTTCTTTTGAAAAGAAACAATGGTAAATTAATGGGTATATATATTACGCAAGGGGGTCTCGTATATTAGATTCTTTTTGTATTCTTTCTTTTAAGTTCTCTCTCGCAGAACAAATGTTCAAAAGGGAAAGGAAAAAGAATAAAAGAAAAGAAAAAGAGAACAGATCAAAAGGAAATGATAATACTGATGCAGGTTTAAACCTAACTACGTCGGGGATTGAATATTTCATGGAAGTACTTTGCTGGCCCATTAAATTTTGCTTTACCATTTAGATCCGTATTTATCCATATAAAAGGACTAAACTTGCATTTTAGAAAAAGATAGATTAAAAAATTCAGTTGATGTATAACACAAGAGTGTTTTAGAAAGAAAGGTTTTTTTGCTTTCGGTTTTTTGATTTACATTAAGCATTTGGTTTCGAATTTGTTTTTGGTTATATCAGATTCGTTAACTTAAGAAAAGCCCCATGAACTGTCGGCTGTAGATAACTCTTATAGGTGTTTTGGTTAAGATACGTGAACTTAGGGGGTTTAACTTTGTGAGGGTGAAGGTTTTTATTACGTAGACCGAATAGGTTTTTTTTTTTAATCATAAGAAATATACAATCAATGCATTTTTTAAATTAATAAATTAGGCCAAACTTTTCCGAATCACATTAATTGGTTTATGTAAATAGTTGACCCAGGCTGTCTAAAAAATATACAGATTGGCACTCCCGGTTTGTTTTTTTAACTATTTAATTTTGGGTTTTATTTTTGAAACGACTCATCATTTTTTCGATCTTGTTTTTGCCAACTAAAGAACAATACGATCAGACAAAAATACCTTACAGATTAAAATTAATCCGTTACGGATTTGGCAAATGATTTTTAAGTGGTTACGAGTCTAATTTAAAAGGTACTGCCCGTTTATTGCCCAATGTTTTTGGGCTTTTGTGGCAGTTTTTAAACAGACTTTTACTATAAAATCCGACCAACCTTTCTCGCTTTCCCGTCATATGTCTTTGGGTATTTTATGGTTTGTTTTTCCAAACATGAACCGAACTTATACCCAGCTAATTGAACTTGTACACAATGACCCTATAAAGCTATGAGTTACCTTATATAGGATATTTAAATAACATTATGATTTAAGATGGATATAAATGTGTTATATTTTTTAATAACATTATCATATATTTATCTAAATTTGTATATAAAAGGAATGGTTCTAAATTATTCCTTTTTAATAGTATGGCTTCCACGCGTCCCCATCATCCCTCATGCTTAGGTTTGCCGCAGAAGATATGGTCTACAAGTAACAGGAAAAATCTCTAATTTTCGTATAATGCAAATAGGTCAGGGCAATGGCTGAATTTCTTAGACGTCAAATTGACGATGAAAATTATTTCTTTATGTTCCCATTTTGTATATTTATGGTTTCAAGTGAGATTAATTTAGAATCATAAACTTTTCATATTAGAGTTTATTGTATTTATTTTCTTTGCAGTAATAATTTTCATAGGCAATATTTTAATTTATGAATTTAGTTGTTCATAGATGAAAAAATGATAAGATTGCGGGTCAATATAGTATGCTTTTTTATTAATGGATTTTTTACGGCAACTGTAAATCGCGATTAATAGCATAAATACATGAAAAAGAATATCCTAAATATATGTTACAATCAGATCTATTTCTTGCCAAGCAGAGTTAATATAATCTTCACTTCTTCTTGGTTGGCATTGCAATCAGATATTCTCTACCATAGTATATTAGTGGGAACGGATTATAGCTCTTCTTAATATTAGATATGAATTATATTTTATTTTTCTCGAGGGACCAGTATCATAATTGGCAACCACAGATGTAACTTCTTAATTGCAACTCATATTATGATTGATGTCTTTCCTATTTCTATTCATTGTAAAAACATAGCTTATTGTAAGATTGATTTCTTTTGTCGCTATTTATTTTGAGTTGCCTTTTACCATGAATTTCCTTATTAAAATAATGAATACAACCTTCTTTCATCTGTTTAGGATATGAAAGAGCTTTTTCCAGTAGCTAGCACGACCTACTACTGGTTTGAAATCACAAGAAAAAGATAATTTTGAATTTATTTGGTTTTTTTATACGAACCATCCCAAGCATTTTTCCAATCAATCCAACATTTGAGAATTCTGATAAATGCCATTAAATAATTATTGAATAAATTAAGAGCAATTATAGTCAGAATTGCTTGAACATTGAGGGACCATAAATGCCCTATTGAGGGCAGTGAACATTAATTACTATTTTTTGGTGCAGATCCACTCTAATGGGGGGGTTAGGTGGTGGGTAGGTCTTATTTTCAAACCCTCAAGTAAGCTATACACCTATTCAACTTTCACCACTGGTTCTTATCGAGATTATGTATGGGATCCTATTTGTGATAATCTATAAACTCAGCAAATTAGGTCCTTTTCTTAATATTTGTTCTTTATAGTTGTGAATATATTACATTTGTTGTTATTTATTATATCTCTCAATCCCTATCCATCTTTGTAAAATCATATAATTAAATTATTTAGAAACTAGCCCACAAATTATATTAGAACTGGTCCATATCACAGGAAATGAATCATTGAAAATTTTATATATGAATAAGAACTGCAATATGCAAATCATCCAATATTCAAAAAAACAATTTTAATATGAATATAGTAGTATACAATTAGACCCATATAATGAAATTAAGAAGGAAGCAATCTATGCGGATATGCTAATGAAGGATGACGATAACGTAGTTAGAAAACTCCAATTGACTACTTTGCCCATCTTAGGTAATGATCACCTCAATGAGTATGTTAATTTTTTTCAAACCCTCTATATTTGTTTCTTCTTTTGTATACTTTTAATTTCTTGGCAGTAATTTCTACCTACTTTTTTCTTACTGTTTGTCTAAACTCTTCAACCCTTGGCTTTTTGTTTTTCGATTTAGTTTTTATATTCTCGTAGCTTTTTATTTTTCATGTGAATTAGCTTAGCATTATTGGGGTTTGTAGAACAAATATATGGTTCATCATCAGTGGTATCGTTACAGTTAGCTCACCATATATGACCTATTAGCTTATCTGGGCATTTGTTACTCTTTTTGTAAATAACGTCCCTAGTCCAAACACTATAGATTCTTCCGTTTAAAAACTGGAACCCAATAACAATTTCAATTGTTTTTGTTTGGCAACCAAATTTGATAAGTTGTATAATTATAGTTTGTTTGATTAATTAGGCCTCTTCCGTCAAAGTGGGAAAAAATAATTTTTCTTTGAGGAATTCAGTGACTTTGAAACTTCGTAGTTGGGAAAAAAATTGCTTGAATGTATCTTTTCTTAGGTAAATAAACGGAGAATTTCAAATTTTTTTGTAAACTTTGGTTTTTCATTAAAGTTTTTTATCTTGCCCCGTTTATTTAAAACTTGGTGATAATTCATTTCTTGCCAACAGTTGGGGTTTTTTATCCCTTAGCACATTCCTGGAAAAGTAAAACTAAAATTAGATTCCAAGAAAGTCAATTTAAACGATTTCTTAGAATTTGAAAATAGTGGAATTCTTTATGGCCCTTTTTTGGGAAGAAAATTAAAATTTGGCATACTAAGAATAGGTTTTGATTTCGCCGTTATATTTTTATTTTATGTAAATTTTGTGAAATTAACAATTCTTAACTTTCAAATTTTTTTGCCAGAAACTGCAAAAGAATTGGTCTTGTCCATTCTGGCTTGGAGGTTGGGTTAAAAATGTGCCTTTTGACTTGCTGTGATTCTTTCCCTTAGGATTTTTGTATATTGCTTGTTACACTGGGTTTTTTTTAACATTGTCAAAATTTCTTCATCTTTGTTCATGAACAGTTGAAATGTTTTTCTATAAACTGTAATGGAATACTGCCAATGAATGAACATCCCAGTTTTGATACTGTTTTGGGTACGACTCTTAAATTGAAGAAATTCTTCACTAAGGTTTTAATACTTCACTATATTTTTTCAAATTAAAATCCTTCTTTTTTCCCCGCCTTTAAAAATAAGGAAACGCAATCAGCTCAGGCCCTTAAGTTTTTTGAATGGTTTCAACTTCAATAATGACCGAAAATACATGGTTATTTCGTTATATCAGTTTGTTTTTTAATTCATGATCGTAAAGATAATATTTTTTTCGTTTATTTTCATTGGCTTTGCTTTTGTGATGAAATGTTCCAAAAAGACTGGGATAGATTCAGATCTGAAATGTTTTTGGAAAGAAGAAAATGGGGTAAAAAAACATTTTTGGAACAGCTACAAATGCGTGCCAAAGCATTAATGCAAAAAAAAGTTTTTTACATTTTAATCCTAAACTGAAGTTTAGTTTTATAAATTGTCACTTGGTTTGAAAACATTCTAAAAAAGTGGACATGAGTAAGCTTTGTGGATTCCATGCCCCTTAAATAGAAGGCATAAGTTGAACAAATGAACGCCAATCGAATCAACTAAAACCATTGCAAGGATAATTAATTTTTTTTTATTCATGGATATTGGCAATATTTAAATTCTTATTCTGAATGATTTAATATATTTGCAATTTTATGAAAGCTTTCCAATGTTTACTTTAAAATTGGAAAAAAATAAAAAAATTTAAAATTTTTTTTTATTGAGAATTTGGAAAAAATAAAAAATGAAATTTGGGGCAAATTATTTTTTTGCCCATGGAAAAAAAAAAAAGGCCCCCCAATAAAAAAAAACTTAAAATTGGGGGATTTGGAAAAAAAAAAAATTTTTTTTATTAAAGTAGAAAAACCTTGAAATTACTTTAAAAAAAAATTTTTTCCCTAACAATTTGGGGTCTGGCCCCCCTTTAAGTTTTTCTAAAAATTTTAGGCCCAAAAAAATGGGTTACTTTTTGGGGGGGTTTTTTTTTAAAAAAAAAACATAGAAAAAAAAAAAAATGGACATTTAAAATTTTTGAAATTTTTGGAAAAACTTTTTGCCAAAAAGAAAAAAAAGTTCTTTTTCTTTTTTCCCAAAACCCGAAAAATTTTTTGGTTTTTTAAAAATTGGCTTTCACCTTTTTCCAAAAGAAAAAGAAAAAAAAAAAATTTTTTTCTTGTCCAATTCTAAAAAAGGGGGGTTTTTTTTTCTATTTTGGGAAAAAAAAACCTTGGGTTAAAAAACAAAGAATTTTTGCCCCCCCCCTTTTTCTTGGGAACGCTTTTTTTGAAAAAAAAAAAAAAAAAAAAAAAAAAAAAAAAAAAATTATATTCTTCAAACCTTTTGTTTTTTTTTTTTTTTTTTTATATCTTTATTCTTGGGGTTCTTTTTTCCCCATTGGGCGCCTTTATTTAAAAAAAAGTTTTTTTTTTGGTTTTTTTTTTTTTTTTGGACTTTCAAGGTTTTTTTTGAATTTTATCCTTTAAAGAAAAAAAAAAAGGGTTTGAAGGGGCCCAGCCGACACCCGCTAATTTTTTTTTTTGGGGGGGGGGGCCCCAAAATTTTTCCCTAATTTTTTTTTTTGGTGTTCTGGGTTTTCCTTTTTTTGGGGTTTTTCTTCCGGGAAAAAAAAAAAAAAAAAATTTGGGGGGGCTTTTCTCCGAAGCCCCAAAATTGGGGCCCAAACCAAAATTAAAAAAGCAAAGAAATTTGAAAAGAGGGAAAAAAAAAAAAGGCCCTTTTTTTTTTTATTTCCTTTGTTTCCTTTTCAAAAAAAAACCTTGCTACCCCCTGTTAATTTTAATTTTTTTTGGCACAATAAAATTTTTTAAGTGGCCCCGAAGGAAAGGGGGGAAATTTTTTTTTCCCCCCCCCCCCCCCCTTTTTGGTTTTTTTTTTGAAAAAAAAAGAAAAAACCCCCAAGAAAAAAAAACCCCTTTTTTGGGGTTTTTTTTTGGATTTTTAAACTTTAAGTTTTCATCCTCTTTCCCGAAAAAAATTTTTTTCCCGTTTCAAAAAGGAAAAAAACAAGCCAAAAAGTTTTTGTTAATTGCCCCTGGGACGGTTTTGCCCTGTTTTTTAAAGAAAAAAAAAAAAAAAAAAACCTCGGAGGAAAATCTTTTTTGGTTTTAAGTTTCTTTTATTTTTTTTAAAGGTGTTGGGGTTTTTTTGGGCCCAAAAAAGGTTTTGGGGGGTTTTTTTTTCCCCACCGAGAAAAAAAAAAAAAAAAATTGGTTTGGTTTATCTTGGGGGTTTTTTTCCGAGGTTTAAATTGGCTTAAATTATTTAGAAAACCATGGTTTTTTGGGTTTTTTTTTTTTTTTTTATTGGTAAAGCTTTAAACAAGTTAAGGGAAAAAAAAATCAAAAGAAAAAAAAGGGGTGGGGGAAATTGTTTTTTTTAAGGTCTCCCTGGGTATTCAAAAAAAAGGAAAAA
>NC_033795.1:52476287-52498346 GCF_001876935.1 Asparagus officinalis
GTAGAGACACAAGATATTCTGCTCTCGATCCAGGTCAGGAAGACGCTAAAATGTTAATGACGCGGTTCATCACCTAACTAAGTCATGCTATGCCCTTAAAGACAAGATCCAAGCTTTGATCGACGTTGGGGTCATTACTATGAAACAGTCTAAGGAGAAGAAGGTGGGTGTGAACGCAGTGTCAATCATCATCGAATCCGTTCCCCTGAATTGGTTTTAGCCCGAAACCATAGTGAATGTGGCAGTGAAGACTGTTAACGACGATCCTTATAAACAACGCCAGAAAGGACTTGTGCCATACACAGCCCCAAACAGTGAGATTCTCTAGGTCCATCCTGATCTAATAGATGATGAACAGTGGGCCAGATCGTCATACAAGAATAAGTCAAAAGGGAAAGGGAAATCTTGTTGCAGAGCCTCGGCTATCCGAGAAAAAGAGGATGAGGAAATCCCGGCCTTCCTGCTCTCTGAAGATGAGCAAGAAGCCTTTGCGACCAACGGAGTGTTAGACCCTAGAGGGGGGTGATTAGGGTCTTATGCTAATCTAATCTGATTTTATGTCAATTAAAACTAATAACAAGTTATCCTAGCAAGTATGAAATACAACAATATATATAAGCTAGGATAAGCTAATAACAAGTTATCCTAGCAAGTATGAAATACAACAATATATATAAGCTAGGATAAGCAATATGAACAAGGAGATATATCCTAGCAATGAGATATACTATGAGATATATCCAAGGATATACAAATTAACACAAGGGTGAAATAAACATAAACAAAACAAGAGTGATAGTGTGCAAATAAACAATGCAAACACACTATATGATCACGGAGTTCGGACCTTCCGTCCTACGTCTTCGTTCCCCACTCCCGGGGAGAAATCCACTATCACAACCGGGTTTTCTACACTTACCCGAATATCATTTACACCTCACAATGTTGGTTTTCAATGCTCACCGATCAACATTCACACCTCACTCACAATGTCAGTTTTCAATGCTCACCGATCAACGTTCACTCCTCACACTCACAATGTTGGTTTTCAACGCTCACCGATCAACGTTTACTCCTCACACTCGGTTTTCTAACTCACCGAAAACTTTACAATACTAACAAATAACAACAAATGATTTGTTCTCTAATACAAGGCGAGAACTCAATTAAGCACAACTCAATGTTACAATCTCTCACAATCCCAATATACTATGTATGTAAATACTAAAAGCTCAATGTGGGTGTGTGTAACAATGAGATAATATAATCAAATCTAAACTCAATATAAAAACTAGCTTTAAAGAATGATAATCAAATAACTAAGCAAATGTAAAGCTAGATAAGAGTTTAGAAAACTTCTCAATAGATCAAGAGGTGGAGGGAGAATAGTTGGAAGCTCAAACTTTAATAGATGATCTCCTCAAGCTCTTATGGAATTGATTCACAAAACCGAAACATTCAAATGCTTAAAAGCTTATAAACACACTTTAAACAAACTTAAACCCTTGATTAAAACTATGTTAAACCTCTTTTAAAACATTTTCTTTGTTACTCATGAAGGAAGAGAGCAAAGGGGTATTTATAGCCTCCCAAAACCTTAGCCAAAAAACCCAAACAAAATGACCAAAAAGCCCAAGAGAAAACAGCTCAGAAACTAGCCGTTGAACTGATCTGACAGTTCGGCGGTCGACCGCGAGCAACAAAACAGCAAAACACAGCTCAGAATAGCAGACGGTCGACCGCGAAACTCTCTGGATGAGCCACGGTCGACCACCACGATCGACCGCGAGCTATAAAAAATCATATTGAGTTTCTGAACTCTCGGCGGTCGACCGCGAACTGATACATGCTAAAATACATGTTTTGAAAGTTGATTTTCTAATTTTAAAACTCTGTTTAAAAATATCAAATAAATTCCAAAAAATGTAAAACTTTGGGAAATGATTGTAGACATGAAAATATCATCATTTTACAAAATAGTATAAAACATAAAAATGTGAACATATGAGTTTTGATATTTTAGCTTAACCATGTTTTGATACATTACAAAATAATTTTGTAGACTTAATAAAAGATATATATGATTATTGTTAAGTCTACAAACCAAGAAAATAATGTTTTCACAAATACAATAGAAAATAAAACATATGAGTATGTATATGAAAATATATTTGTTTCATATCTAAGTAGTTAAACCTAACCATAATAATAAATATGAAATATGTAATTTTATATTTATAAACATGAAAGCCAAAACTTGTGTCGTATATATATATATATATATGACTACATATATATACAAAGAAACCAATAAAATATGTTTGTATATGATATTGAGCTTAACGTACTTAACACACATAATCTAACACCTAAACTAAATTACCCAAGCTTGATCTTGATCTTCATTGTAGCTCAACTTGGTAAACTATGCGGATGAAGCTTGAACTTGAATCTTGAACTTGAAATGCAAGGCTTCACTCCACAATTACGCCAACCTCTATTGGATATGATCGTGAATACGCAATTCCATCCATCCTCCAACTAGTTGTTTGCCTAGAATAAATACAAAAATACAAATACTAGACAAACAACATTAGAAGTAAATTATTTGTTAAACATCATCAAAACAAGAAGGCCAATAATCTCCCCCTTTTTGATGATGACAAACAATTTATAAAAAGGATATATGCATGAAAGAAAATGAATATACAAAGTATAATATATCATGCATATAAACAAGAAATAATATACTCATAATATTTCTCCCCCTTTGACAACATCAAAAAGGGGAAAACAAAAGAATGAAGAGAGCGAAAGCTCCCCTTATCAATATACATGAGTGAGTATAAAAATAATAATAGAAAAGGGAAGACTCCCCCTATCAAAATGCCTTAATGAATATATGCAATGAATGCTAAGGCATACATATATGAGCAAGCAAGAAAAATGCTAAACACAACTCACATACAAAAGGACAATGAGAACACATATAAATATGTTAATATGAAAATAGTGTCTTATTAACACAAAAAAAAAAATATAAAAACCGTATAAAAGAATAGATTTATGAAAACAAAAGAAGAGGAACATGATAATCATGCAAAAAAATTTTAAATAAAAACAAATCAACCAAAAGAAATCATAAAGCAAAGTTTAAATCCAAAAACGCTGTTTGATCAATCAAGAGAATTTTCTTTGTGGGATTTGATCAAACCACATATGGAATACATTATAAGGCACGAATAGATGATCCATAAGCACAAACACATAAATATCATCATATAAGTGAAATATAATGAATTCAAAGTAATAATTCAAAAACAAAATCTTTGGTAAAAGAATTTCAAGAGAGGCAATAATATATCAAGCTCTTAAGCTTGTTCCAACCCATATAATCATTCTAGCATTCGGTAAACATAATTTGGGAATAAACACCTAATAAACCCGGAGGGTTATATAAACACAAACCTCTCATTAAAATCATAACTAATAATCATGAAAATAAAAGATTTGATAAAAGAAAAATTGTTTTCATAACCAAAAGATTTTAAACCATAATTTTCAAACCCAAGAAAAGAAAAAAGAAAAACACTAAAATACTTGGTTTAAAAATCAAATTTGTTTTGGTACCCAAGAATTCTTGGTACCAAGAGATTTAGGGACATGACCCATATCTTTTAAGCTCAAAGCCCTAGGGTTATGAACCCTTTTGGGCATATATGGTGCACTAACACGGTCAAATTAATATTTACTCAAATGACCCTTCCGATTGCAATTTGTGCAATGAAAGAGATCCATTTGTTTTTGTGGACCTTTAGCTCGTGCACGGGAATCATTTGTAAATAAAGATTGTCTTTTAAAATTATTTTGCAAATGAGATACATCATTAAACAAAGATGGTCTACTTAAGAAATTTGGTAAGTTTGAATATTTTTTCAAATCATAACAAAACTTTGCCAAATGGCCAAATCTACTACAAATATCACACTTAAACACACGTGGTCTACGAAAAATATTTAGCAAATTAGAATTCTTTTTCATATCAAAGCATAACTTTACCAAATGGCCAAACCGACCACATAGATCACATTTATACACACGTGCATGTTTATGATGAGCAATGGGTGCATGTGTGTGTGCAAAATGTGATGATGAAGCTTAATGAGATGCACAAGGAGGATTAAAGTGAACCTTAGTGGGGTTATGTGCATCATAGTAAAATCTAGTAAGATGGCCTTTACGACCGCAATTTGTGTATTTGTAGACTTTGCTATACATGTGTGCATGATGAATAGGATGTTTAGATGTTTTAGCATGAAACTTAGCACACATGTTCATAAGCTTATCATGATTAACAATACATGTTTTAAGGGTTGAATCTAAATATGATATGCGATCCTTAACATGATTCAACTCATCATTATGCATACAAGTATTGTTATTAGAAGTAGAACATATATAGTTATTTATAAAAGAAGCAGTATTATTTTGTATGTTCTCTACTTCTAACAAGGCATTACTTTTAACATGAGATAAGCTAGTGATGGATGAGGTTAATTTTTTATTTTCCAAATTTAACATATCATTGTTTTCTTTAAGCATGGTATTTTCTTTTACAATGACATCAAATTTGGAACCTAGCAACTCATGATCGGATTTTAAATTAACATGCTTTCTTTTCAAATCTATAAAATTATTATGCAACTTAGTGTAGGCATGCATTAATCTATCATATGCACAAGCGAGTTCATTGATGGATATATCACTATCAGATTCTGAATCGCTTACCACACTAGGGCTATCGCCTAGTAGCCGTGTATATGATGATGCTCCACAGTCACTTGAAGAACAATCCTCCAAACTACGTCGGATTTCCTCCAAGTTGCCTTGATGTGCTTCTATTAATTTCCATAAATTGTAAGCACTATCAAAATGAACAAATTTGTTAGAAAAAAGATGAGTGAAAAGCACTAAGCAAATATTCTAACAAAAACTTATTCATATTGAACATTCTTTTATCATTTTTACTCCACTTGGATTTTTCCGAAGTGGGTACAATATAAGCATCTCCAATAACTTTCCATAAATCGAATTGTCTAGATCTAATAAATATATTAAATTTAGAGCACCATTGGTCATAGGGGAAATCATTGAATTTAGGAGCAATACTAGAATCATAGCCTAAATAAGATGCATCATTCATATCCATAATTTGTAAAAATATGCAAGCAAGATACAAATACAATCAAAATAAGATTAGCAGAAAAAGATAACTTGGATCTTTAACTCAAGGCGATTAGACCTTAAATCAAATAGCACCAATCACTGATACTAATTGTTAGACCCTAGAGGGGGTGATTAGGGTCTTACGCTAATCTAATCTGATTTTATGCTAATTAAAACTAATAACAAGTTATCCTAGCAAGTATTAAATACAACAATATATATAAGCTAGGATAAGCAATATGAATAAGGAGATATATCCTAGCAATGAGATATACTATGAGATATATGCAAGGATATACAAATTAACACAAGGGTGAAATAAACATAAACAAAACAAGAGTGATAGTGTACAAATAAACAATTCAAACACACAATATGATCACGGAGTTCAGACCTTCCGTCCTACGTCTTCGTTCCCCACTCCCGGGGATAAATCCACTATCAAAACCGGGTTTTCTACGCTCACCCGAATAACGTTTACACCTCACAATGTTGCTTTTTAATGCTCACCGATCAACGTTCACACCTCACTCACAATGTCGGTTTTCAACGCTCACCGATCAACGTTCACTCCTCACACTCACAATGTCGGTTTTCAACGCTCACCGTTCAACGTTCACTCCTCACACTCGGTTTTCTAGCTCACTGAAAACTTTACAATACTAATAAATAACAGCAAATGATTTATTCTCTAATACAAGGAGAGAACTCAATTAAGCACAACTTAATGTTACAATCTCTCATAATCCTAATATACTATGTATGTAAATACTAAAAGCTCAATGTGGGTGTGTGTAACAATGAGATAATATAATCAAATCTAAACTAAATATAGAAACTAGCTTTAAAGAATAATAATCAAATAACTAAGCAAATGTAAAGCTAGATAAGAGTTTAGAAAACTTCTCAATACATCAAGAGGTGGAGGGAGAATAGTTAGAAGCTCAAACTTCAATAGATGATCTCCTCAAGCTCTTGTGGAATTGATTCACAAAACCGAAACACTCAAATGCTTAAAAGCTTATAAACACACTTTAAACAAACTTAAACCTTTGATTAAAACTTTGTTAAACCTCTTTTAAAACATCTTCTTTGTTACTCATGAAGGATGAGAGCAAGGGGATATTTATAGCCTCCCAAAACCTCAGCCAAAAACACAAACATAATGACCAAAACGCCCAAGAGAAAATAGTTCAGAAACTAGCCGTTGAACTGACCTGATAGTTCGGCGGTCGACCGCGACGGTTGACCGCGAGCAACAAAACAGCAAAACACAGTTCAGAACCACGATCGACCGCGAGCCATAAAAAATCATACTGAGTTTCTGAACTCTCGACGGTCGACCGTGGTGGTCAACCGTGAACTGATACATGCTAAAATACAGGTTTTGAAAGTTGATTTTTTGATTTTAAAACCCTATTTAAAAATATCAAATAAATTCTAAAAAATATAAAACTTTGGAAAATGATTGTAGATATGATAATACACATGCTACAAAAACTAGTTTTTAGAAAGGACCTCCCAAATAAAAAATATTATTATTTTACAAAATAGTCCAAAACATGAAAATGTGAACATATGAGTTTTGATATTTTAGCTTAACCATGTTTTGAAACATTACAAAATAATTTTGTAGACTTAATAAAAGATGTATATGATTATTGTTAAGTCTATAAACCAAGAAAACAATATTTTCACAAATACAATAGAAAATGAAACGTATGAGTATGTATATGAAAATATATTTGTTTCATATCTAAGTAGTTAAACCAAATCACAATAATAAATATAAAATTTATAATTTTATATTTATAAACATAAAAGCCAAAACTTGTGTTGTATATATATATGACTACATATATATACAAAGAAACTAATAAAATGTGTGTGTATATGATATTGAGCTTAACGTACTTAACACACATAATATAACACCTAAACTAAATTACCCAAGCTTGATCATGATCTTCATTGTAGCTCAACTTGGTAAACTATGTGGATGAAGCTTAAACTTGGATCTTGAACTTGAAATGCAAGGCTTCACTCCACAATTCCGCCAACCTCCATTGGATATGATCATGAATACGCAATTCCATCCATCCTCCAATTTGTTGTTTGCCTAGAATAAATACGAAAACACAAACACTAGACAAACAACATTATAAGTAAATTATTTGTTAAACATCATCAAAACAAGAAGGCCAATACCCAGAGTGGAAACGAATACCATTTTAAGTATCCGATCGCTTCCGAGCAATTAGCTAAGCAAGGGGTAACAAAAATCATTCCCTCCAAAACATTAGCGGAAATGGGGGTGGTCACAACTCCCCCGACACCTATTAAAAAGACTCAGCAAAAGCTAAAGGAGAAAGATCCTTTATACCAAGAGGGCCAGAACCCGAAGCAGTCTCGATTCAATCAACCGATTAGGAGAGACAAACCGGGAAGCTCAAGCACTCTGCACCGCTTCGATATTTTGACGTAGTTAGCCAATATACTAGTAAGAATAACTCTATATGAGCTATTACATCTTTCAAAAGATACGAGGGAAGCATTGCAAGAAGCCTTGACAAATTCTGATGTTTTCTTGTTGTAGATCAAGCCATCTCCTGAGGAACCAGAGCCGTCAATCCAACACTGTAACCTCGTGGCAAACCACTTTCCTTGCATTTATTTTACTAAGGATGACATACAGACAAATAAATCAAGACATGACCGGACCTTGTATTTCACCAGGAACATTGGCTCTAGTGTGGTCAACCGGATCCAAGTCGATACGGGTTCCGCTGTTAGCATCATGCCACTCCGATTGATATATAATCTCGGAATACCGGCTAGTAAGCTAGCCTCCATAAGCGCTACGATCTACGTATTCAACACCAGTGGGTCTAGACCACTAGGCAAAATCCGAGTGAAGTGTTAGATCAGATATTTAAAGTCAGAAGTCATATGTTATGTGATCGACGCAGAGACTTTCTATAACTTACTGTTGGGTCGACCATGGATCCATGGTAATGTTATAGTCCCTTCCACCCTCCATCAGTGTCTTAAATATGTAGATACTAATAATGAGGTTAAGACGATGGTCGCGGATAAGCAACCATTTAAGGGGTTGGAAAATTATTTTACTGACTTCATTCTCTACAGTGCTAAATCCGATACTGAACCATCGGCCTAAGGTACAGACAGCAGAGAAGAAGCTAATACCGAGGTTAGGCTTGATTACAACGGTGGTTTTGTACTTAATGATATTGTATCCATTGTAATCGATCTTAACGATGGAGAATCATCGGATAATAGTTGTAATTAGCAACTTGCCAAAGAAATAGCAATAAATGATGATTTAGAGTACTCATTGTGTCTTGATAACATCATGAAGGGATTATACGATGATCCTAACTTATATATGCCACTTCAATCATATTGCATGACAATGAAGCATGTTCAGGATTCGTTCAGAACAACACTTATTGTCGCAAAGGCAGGGGGTGAAAAAGAAGTCGTTTATGGTAAAGGGAAGGAATTTTTAGTACCAGATCAGATCTTGAGAGAAGAGGACGATGATGATAAATCAGCTCCTCATTTATTCAGATATGTTACAAAAGCACGAAACCTCATGGAGATATACAGATATGACTTCACACTCGGAGAGGGTCTTTGTTTCGGTTGAGGTCTGCAAGTTCCACCTCATATGGCTTATGTACCAAAAGAAAAAGCCGATGATTATTATAGCTATAGAAGAGGTTTAGGCTACGTCTCTTTGTCCGATGATGAGTCCTAGACTCGTGCAATTCTCGGATCTCCTTCAAGCAGGAGGTATACATGTTGTATTTTAGGATCTGAGAAGCTTCATGAAACTAGTTACAGAACTCTAGAATAGTATAGTAGTTAGGCATTGGAGAGGGTAATTTAAATATTGTATGGCTATTCCCAACTGTGAAGTGATACCAAGCTCAATAATGTACCTCTCACCCTGTCAAAAAATGAGATAACCGGGTCTGATTATGAGGAGCAATTGGAAAATGCCCCCATGTAGGGATGTGAAGCCCTTAGGACCTACATCCATATATATTTTGCATTGTTCTTCCATTCCATCAAAATTAGGAGAACAGTAGAAGAAATGGTAGCTAAGCTCTTTTGATAGGATCTATTGAGCCCAAACTATGTACACATTCACCCATTGGGCTGACACGAGCCGTTGTACAAATAGGACGAAAGATCCACTATTCGGAGAAGTCGCTGTCATTAATAAGGGGCAGTGCATGAAAAACCAAGCCACCAAATAAGTGTATGACACTAGTACGCGAGGTTGAGGAGTCTTTAAAATTTATTCCCGGCGACGCCAATCTCCCTAACGTCGAGGAATTCATAAGTCAACTCCCACAGACCACTCTACAAACAGTATACCATCATAGAGAGGAGACATACTGGTCTCCCATAGGCCAAAAGGATGACTAGGTACACTACCTCAACCATGATGGACTCGATGGGTTTTGAAGGAACCACACATCGCTTCAACCATATTATTAAAAAGCCAGCAAGGAGGGCTGTGTTAGAAATGGGAGTCTCAGCTTGGTAATGGAAGCTCTTGAATTGAGTGGATGGCGGAAAGGAATTCTCCTGAGTCTCATTAATATAGCAAGCATCAGAAGCTTTAATGCGAAACTTGATGCTTTTAAGAGAGCTCACGACAAGACGGGGCACTGCCATGTTTTTTTTATCTAAGTTTTGGAACAGATACTCCTCCCAAGAGGCTTGCTTGACTCTACCTCCTCGTAGCCCAGTCAACTGAGCACAAATCTGAAAGTGGCACATTACCTCCCAAAAAGTTACATAAATTTTAGGATGTGCCACTCTTAAGGCTGAGAGCTCTTCAGTCCTAAGGATGAACTCCTCATATGGTTTCTCCCCGAATGGTAGCCCAGACACTTCATACATATCATGGAGAGTGAAGCCTAACTCTTTGATGGGAGTAAAGAATGTACAACTATCTGGATTGTATCACTCTAGCATAACGAAAAAACTATGGTAGCTCTGGACAATTCCGTGTTAAACCAACACTGGAACTCTGAGACCAGATTGGGCAAATGGCTCCTTCAAGCCATCGAGAGTGAAATTCACTATGTGAGTCCACCTTTCCCTATCTCCAGAGTACACCCATCCAGGAGATCTAAACTACTGGGCAGAGAATTCACCCTGAGCAGCGATAAACTGGGGAATAAAAGTGTTCGCCGGAATGGTCGTCTCTTTAGTAGGATTTTTCTTTTCAACCTTACCGGGCCTTAGACCCATCACTTGCCCATCATTCCTTACAAGATGGATGTTTTGATGTATGAAGGTCTCGAGGGGTACTTTGTTCTTCTCCTTAACTAGATCAAAACCCAAGTTTCTGTGGTGCAAGACGCTCTGAAAATGTGAGAGCGAATACATTCGCCCCATGTTTAGCAGGAAGAGAAAACGGTTGTTAAATCTTCACAGAAGTTTGGAGTTCTCCACATGTATAGATTTTTTATCCATTTCCATGTGATATCCAAAAAGAAACACCGACTTTACAAACTGATCATGGTTTGTCGGTGTCTCAATTTCCATGTCCGTGACTATAAACCTAAGAATGGATGGTCTGGCATGGAAGGGTGAATAGTGGAGGTTCAATGACGTGACTGTAACCATCATTCAGGCCACATGTATGCCCGAAGTGATGCTGGAGAGAAAGTGACACATTGGGAAAGAGCACTAAAAAATAAAAAGCTGGAAGTCAGTATCTGAAAAGTAGATGAACTGTAAAAGTCCAGAGGACTAAATCAAAATGTAGGGTTCAAGACCCACGTTTCAAAATTAAGATGAGGGAGTCAAACCACCATTTCCATCACAGAACGCATGGGTCAAACCCGTGTTCAAATTTCAAAATGCAAGGGTCATACCCGCGTTCTAATTTCAAAACATAGGGGTAAGACCCACATTCTAATTTTAAAAGGCAAGAGTCAGATCTGTGTTCCAATTACGAAACACAGGAGTCAACTCTGAGTTTCACAACCAAAATGCAGAGGTACACTTTTGCGTTCCCATAGTAAAGCATGAGCTTTGCTCATTGTTAACAACCCAAAACTCATCGTCTAGGATTTGAAACTTGTCAAAACAAGTTATAAGAGTCCAAACTTACCACGATGAAGTAGGACTTGCAGCGGCGGCGTGGCCGCTGGAACAATAACGCTACCAGCAGCCTCGACCGACGGTTTGTCTGGAGTCGTCTCAATGACTCCCCTAGGCCTAGAAATAGTTTTCTTAAACACCATTGAAGGTTCTTGTCAGAGAACAAGTGTAGATCGCCAGAGATTCTTGAAGCAACAAGAGCTCTCTTTCAGAAATCAAGGAGGAGATAAAAGAGTTAATTGACTCTTTATTTGACCCAATAGGTTTATTTATATACCAGCCAAGCTGTAAATTTGGCATGAGATTCTAGGATAGAATCCCGCCCAATACATGATATCCGTGATACAAGATAAGGTGATTAGACTTCCCAAATGCAAGGCTCCCTACCGCATTTTAAATTCTAAACACCGGGTTCAACCTTGCATTTCAAACTCTGAACACAAAGTTTGGACTCGTGTTTCAGACCTCAAACGCGCATGTCAGCTCTGCGTTTTAATATTTATATGCAGAAGTCATCTTCTTATTTCACAATCTCAAAACGATGGGTTCACCCCCTGTATTTTGAACATAACGCGTACTCTCATATGAGTCTTGCATAATGAACTCTTTCAATAAAGTGTTGTCAAAATCTTTGTATCTCTCCAATAGGGGTCCAAGTAAAATCAGCTTATCAACCTTATCCAATAAGATGATAAAATTACAGATATCATCAAGACAATCATCATCCCCATGGAGAATGACTTTAGCTTGTTTCATTCTTAACGCGACAAGCTCTTCTGGTGAAAAAGCCAACTTATCGACTTTAATCAGTAGAGTGATAAATCCTCATCAATTCCTGTCAAGTTAATATCATACCTTTAGCAATCAACTTATCAATCCTCATCAATAGGATGATAAGTTCTCAAAATTACTTAAATCATAATCAACTTATCGACTCTCTTCAATAGAGCAATAAGTCTACAAAATCTTGTTCAAATCACAAGTCCCGATTTTGTCTAGCTCATATCGCTTTCCTGACAAAATCAACTTATCAATTCTCTCTAATAGAGCGATAAGTCCTCAAAATGTTATTCAAATCACAAGTACCTGATTTTTTCCAGCTCATATCACTTCCCTGACAAAATCAACGTATCGACTCTCTTTAATAGAGCGATAAGTCCACAAAATCTTGTTCAAATCATAAGTGCCCGATTTTTTTCTAGCTCATATCACTTCCCTAAAAAAAATCAAGTTATCGATTCTCTCAAATAGAGCGATAAGTCCTCAAAATCTTGTTCAAATCATAGGTACCCGATTTTGTCTAGCTAATATAACTTCTCTGATAAAATCAACTTATCGACTCTCTTCAATAGAGCGATAATTTCTCAAAATCTTGTTCAAATCACAAGTACCTGATTTTTTCTAGCTCATATCAATTCTCTACAAAATCAACTTATAGACTCTCTTCAATAGAGCGATAAGTCCGCAAAATCTTGTTCAAATCACAAGTACCTGATTTTGTCTAGCTCATATCAATTTTCTAACAAAATTAACTTATCGACTCTCTTCAATAGACCGATAAGTCCTCTAAATCTTGCTCATATCACAAGTACCCGATTTTATCCAGCTCATATCGTTTCTCTGACAAAATCAACTTATCGACTCTGTTTAATAGAGCGATAAGTCCTCAAAATCTTGTTCAAATCACAAGTATACAACCCGTCAAGTTAATATTATACCACTAATAGAACTAACTTATTAATCCTCTCTAATAGTATGATAATTCTACAAATCACTATTGTGTTAACATCGTACCTCCAACAGTCAAAATTCCATAAACTTGTTAATTCTTAAGCAGAATATCAAGTCTTGGAGACAAAAAAACATCCCCAACAGATTAAAATTTTCTAGAATTATCATAAATGATAAAAAAGAAAAGTGTTAAATCTTGCTTTGTGTGAGAATCTGTGCTAAGTTAAAATTACACCTCTGGCATTTTCAGTTATTTTCATTGTTTCAAGTCAAAACATGATACACAAAGGAAACAATGGAAAGCCAAAACAATATCACTTTTTATTTAGAATATTAAGAAGTGATACAAGATTTTATTCTTATCAAAAGAGCAACACAAAATTAAGCTTTTGAGCCCATCAGTCTAAAAGATGCGAGTCGGGAGATGATAGCAAAAAGATTTTCTTCGTGAGCAGATTACACCATCGCTTCAGCTTTCTTCCTAAGCTCATCTTTATTTGGCATCTTAGCAATAGCCTCTTTCTTAGCCTCTTCAAGAATTTGAACCTCTTTGCGATAATTTACGAGGGTTTCTGCATTCCTGAGGGAGAGCTCAATTAAAATAGCTTCATCTTAAGCAAACTTAGCCTTTTTCGAACCAATTCTGCCCATAATTGAGTGATGGACTCTTTAGTTTGAATGATCCTTGCTCAAGCGGTCTGCAAAATAGTGGTTGAAATAGCTAGCTCATCTTGCCTTTGAGCACATTTCCCCTATAGGTATGCAAATTGAGTTTTCTTTTTTCCAGGCCCCGCTGAATTACTTCATACTGACGTACCTCTTTAGTCCGAATATCAGTTAGGGTGGATTCAATCTGAGCCTTAAGATCAACATGACCTAAGTCTTCTAGATCTTTCAAGTCCTCTTCCAAATGAGAGACACTATCTGTGTAGTGATGAATCCATTGAGCATCTCCACACATCGGATGCTCCTCAGATAGTTCATAGGCTTGAAAGACTCAAAAGTAGCTCACCCTGCGCTATCTACTTCAATCGTCATCTCCATCATACTCACTAGTTGTCCTATAAGAATTTTAAGTACGTCAGGAATGTCCACCGGACTTAGATAATTAGCAGGAGACGACATTAAGGCCCCCGAATTCGCAAAGCTTGACAAAAAAGTGGCAGGCTATTTAGTTGAAGAGGCCGGAGAAGGTACCATAATATCCATGTTTCTGTGACTTGAGGGGAGAGTCATGAACACTCTCGCTTGAGTTGAACTTGAGTTGCTTACAATCCTAGTAGATGTAAGGGAAATCTTAAAAGGAAGTGTCTATTCCGTTGGAGGAGTTGTCGTCGCTTGTGTGAGAGCGAGCTGCTCCGGAGGAGGAGTCATCGTTGCCTGCACAAGTGGTAATTGTTATAGTGGGAGAGTTGTGGTTGTGGTCTCACAAACTACATGAGTCGAGGATCCTACATATGAAAATAGTTAAGATGCGGAAAGGAAATTCACGAAAGTTCAAAATGGATAACACTTACCCATGGGAGAAACAGAAGTATAGGTCGATGCTTTGTCAGAAGAGAACGGTGGTAGGTTATCCCAATCACCATCATCATCATCGTCATCATCATCATGGTCATCTCCGTCATGATCATTGTTGTCACCTAGAGGGGTCTCGTAACATAATATCTCCTCATCATCTGCTGCAAAGGTTCAGGTGAGCTAACGACAGCAATTGAGTTAGAAATTATTCTTGTTATTGGACTGGGCCTTACGTCCACTATGGGTGGCATTAATGCTGAAGCAGTGGGAGATTGGCTCTCCTAAGCTTTTCGTGTTCGACCACTATAGATTCATCTACAGGAGGTCTAATTCCTTCAGGTTGAGTAGTTGCCGGCGTGATTTCTTCTTGTGTTGCCTCTATAATTAGAGAAAAAACACTTGGAGCTTGACCTAGAATTGTTGTATCAATGGGGTCCATTGCTGGGATAGATTCTGCATCCTCAGCCATCAATTTGCCCTCCCACTCTTCGTCAGGTGGATGATAGGAAGAAGCCACCCCTTCTAAGGCCGGGCTAATCGAGCGAAGTCCAATTTGATGAGAGAGGCAAATAACAGATGACTCTCGCCCCTCCTCCTCCTCCACATGTGTTTATTTGAAGGCGTCCTGCATCAGTTTTGCCCCATCCTGGACTTTGGACTTTGGGGACTCGACTAATAATTTTTGACGAGTCCGCTTCTCATATTGAGCGGTTTCTTCTGCTATGAAGGTTCATTTCTCAGAGGCATTCTTATCCCTCGTCTCAGTCACTAAAGGCCCCTTGTCCATAGCTGCAGCCAATTCAGCTTCATCCCCTTCGGTGGATTCTTGTTCAAAAGAAATAAATTCATTGATTCCTCACAGTCGAGACATTTTGGAGCCTCTCTTCAACTCGTACATTTTTCGAATCACCTTTAGGAAAGAAGTATAAATCTTATACTCGGGAATTTGTGAAGTAGTTTGGTACCATGTACAAAAACCCAAGGAGGTATATGCATTGTGTGTTTTGTGCGATAGTCTAAATGTGGCCTCGGTACAACTCGTAACTGAATAATACCAATCCCTCGCTCCCTCATATACATTTCCCATAAATGTGAGCTAAGGATTAGGGTTCTCGACGTATATCTGATCATACCCAAATTGCTGAGAGAAGCGATATGGTTGATAAGGCTCAATAAAGCACTTTCTCCCCTATCAAAAAACGAGATAACCTGGGCGTATGTTGATGAGCCACTAGAAAACACACTTGTTTAGGGTGGTGAATGAATTGCAGCCCTTTGTATCCTGGTGAATTTCTCCATATGCACAACAGAAAATATTATAGTTAATATCCCTCGTCACTATTTGTCAGAAGCGCACTTGGTACTAGCCAACCCATTGAGTAGATTCGAGTCGTTGGACGAGAGGAGTTGAAGCGTCACTTGATGCAGGTGTTGTCATCAAGGCAAGGCAATGCAATACAAACCGTGACACTAAATAGTGTATGACATAGGCACTCGAGGAATGGGAGTCTGAAAATTTTCCTCCTGTCCGAGTCCATTTCCTTGACTAAGATGAATTCATATGCTAACTCTCGATAACCACTCTGTAAGCAACACACCATGGCCGTGAGAAGGTTCAAAGGTTACCCATGAGCCAAAAGAACAACTAGATATATCACTTCTGCTACAATAGAATCTACTGGCCTAGTAGGCACCACACAACGCTTCAACCATAGCGTGAGGAAGCCGGTGAATAGAGCCATGTCAGAAATTAGAGTCTCAGCCTGATAATGAAAAATTTCAAATTCAGTCAATGCAGCAAAAACATCTTCCTGAGCCTCATTGATGTAATGGGTAGTAGCGACATCAATACGAGCATTAATCTCATCGAGGGTGCTAACAACAAAGCGGGTCACTTCCATATTTTTCTGATTCAAATTCTGGAAGAGGTAGTCAACCTAAGATTCCTACAAGAATTAGTTGCACATCTTAAGAATCAAAAACAAGAAATGAAATAAAAATAATAAGAACTAATTACAAAGATGAAAAATGAGAATAAAGAAAATTACACTATGAACAAGGAATAATCTAACTAAAATGCAAAAGAACATAAATGTAAATAAATCTACTCTACAAATTAAAAATACAAAATAAAATAGAGACAAGAAAATAAATCTACTCTACAAGACATGAATGTAAATCTAAACTAATAAGCAATAAGAAAAGAAACTACTATAAAGAAATAAAAGAGAATATAAAAACAAACATTCATATTGACCTTCATCTTCTTCATCATCATCAAATAAGGAGAAGAAAATATGAAGAGGTGAAAAAAAATTCTTTTTATTAATTGTAACAAAAGTTATAAATTTGAAAGGTCTTCTCAATTAAGAGTAACCCTCCTCTCCAAATAGAGTTACAAAATTATTCACACCCTTAACCCCTCACTCTCTAACCCTATTTTATAGTAAACATCCATGAATGTGAACCCTTAGATCAATGCTTATCCATAAGACCTCTATTTTCAGCCTTTGATTCATAATAGGCTCATCAGCATCGATGCAGGCATAGATGCTGGCATCAATGGCCAGCCTTCTTCAATTGTTGCCCGTAAATTTTCTTCTTCCATTGGCTTTGGGCTTGGGCTTTTTAGCTCTTTTATGTATTCTTCATTTAATACATGGGCTTTGTTGAGATATATGGTTGTTAGACTTTATTTTTAATTAACATGCAATTAAAAATAAAAACAATTATTAGTGATATATTTATTCATATAAAATAGATAATAAGGGTATAAAATTATAATAAAATTATTAGTGATATATTTATTCATATAAAATAGATAATAAGGGTATAAAATTATAATAAAATATGATTATCAAATACCCATAGATAATAAGGGTATAAAATTATAATAAAATATGATTATCAAATACCCCCACACCTAAACTTTTGTTATCCTCTAGCAAAGAAGGAAATTAAAAATCCTAACTCACTTTCGTTGGAATCACGGTTGTATTTAGCTCATACAATAAGCCTTTAAACCCCTAGGTTATCCTAGTGGACGAGTTATAGTCTCGTGAGAGTTACAGTGAATATACCCACAAAATTCAGTCAACTTACCAATTTAAAGAAGTAAGTAAATAAATAATTATCTTTGATATATTTAGACATTCTAATTGAAGCTAGTTATTACTCAAAAAATATTTTTATATATAACTCTAAGGTAAATCTCTTCAAAAATCTTTTCATTATAGCAATATAAAACCAAGTTAAACTTAGAAATTTAATTTAAATGTTTTTAAAAGAACATGCTAACTCTTTTTTTTAAATAATTTTTAAGTCTCTTGATTAAAACTTATTTTTCAAGACCATATATACAAATAACAATATATATAAAAAACATGGTTAGTGTTATCATTTTTTCACTCTTTATTTCTTGGTGATTTTTTCTATTTAATCAGGCTTTCTAAGTGACCATTCAACGAGTTTTAGGCCAATGAATCCTAATCCAATTGGGCTTAGGTCATTAAGTATGGAAATACTCTTTGGGCTTAATTACTCAGTCAACTTAGGCTTTATAAGATAGAATTACCTTGAGTTTAAGAGGGCTTTTTTTTGCCCATTTTCTATATTCTTCTTTTACAAGGTTAGTTTTATATATATATGTATATATATATATATATGAAAAATATGTAAATCAAGACAACCTGAAAAATCATTTTCAACTCTAAACTAAGCATGCAAAAAAATTTTTATTTTAATTAAAAGTCTAAGTTAAAGCTTAAGTAAAATATATAACTTTGAAAAATCATTTCTTAAGAAATTTATTTAGAGTTGTCATAAAAGGTGAACTTGAGTAAATAACTAACTAAGAATTAGAAAATTTAAGATTTATCAAATAGAACAATTATTAATTAACTTTATTAATTTGGCAAGTGATAATTTTTTTAACTAACAAAAGAAAAGTGCTTAAAAATTACTGAATCAAAATATTAACTAGCAAAATACAAAGGAATAGCTAACTAGCTTACACCCCCACACCCAGATTTTGCATTGTCCTCAAAGCAAATACTAACAATGACATCTAATATATCACGGTTTATAAGTACATGCTGAAATAAAGATCAAAGACTGGGTAAAAAAAATAACATCCCTCACTGCTCATCTCCAGATAGATTGTCATCCACATCATCAGCAGTAGCTGCTTAACTCGGTCCTGCCTCATCCTCTCTAGGGAAATCAATAGGCTTAAGCGGTGTGATAAAACTCTAAAGCTCAGGTGGAGGTCAAGTTGTATTTCCATGTTCCCTCTGCCACTCTCTCGCAAAATATGCTAAGGTCTCGGTGGTGTAGTTCAACTGGACCTATATCCTGTGCATATGAATTTGCATCATATGCATATGACTCTGTATACTAGCCAACTTTTCAAGAATAGGGTCATGTGTAGCTGGTTGGTGCTGAGGAGGAGCTCTACGTGAAGAACCTGACTGATCTCATAATACGGGTGTATCTTCTCTTTGAAACTTAGCGATCCTCATGGGAACTTAAGGATAGATGATTCTCATGGTAACTTGAGAATAGAGGAGTAAAACAACACAGTGGAATGCAGGTTGAAGCGTGGAACGAGATGGCGAATCGAAGAATCGAAGCATCTAGTTTTCAGCCCGTGAGTCGACTCATAACAGTTATGAGTCGACTCATCAGGTTGAGTCGACTCATGTCTGTCATAAGTCGACTCATAAAACTCAACCGTTTTGTCAAAAGTCTCTGACCAGTCGACTCATCACTGTATGAGTCGACCCATGTGTCATGAGTCGACTCATATATGATGAACATGAGTCAACTTATTGATGGTTTTCTGATTTTTTTGGGTTCCTATTTGCACGAATTTCTATAGGATTTAGGCTTGGTTATTTACCATATTGCCATCTACGTTGTTACACCTATATAAGGGATTGTTTTAGGGTTTATAAACATAGGAGATTGTTAGAGATGTAGATCTAAGGAGATTAGGTCTAAGAGAGATCAGTTTTGATCTAGAGAGAATCAGATGTAATCAAAGAGAGATTCTAATCAAGAGAGATTAGGGTTTAGAGAGAATTGAGAGTTTGTTCTCGATTCTAGTGAGATTATGAGAGAGAGAGATATTGTAATCTTTTCATACTCATAATCTAGAGAGGGTATTTTCCTTCAGCACATACTGAATTATTCTTGTGTTTCTGTCATCCTCTTCTCAACCCACCTTTGATAATTCCACGATCAAAGGTGCTCTCACGGTGACTCGTATCATCTCATCATGAAATGCTCTTCCTTACAGTCTGATCATTTAATAACCCCTTCCCTACTTCTAATCTATCCTCTACGAATACGGGAACATGAAATCTATGGCAGAGTCTAGTAATGAAATAGGGTAAATAAGCTCAGCTCATGATGTAGACTGTGTCTTGGCCCAATCCAACACACCCTCCACTGATGATAGCATCCACAGAAATATAATCATCGCTATATCAAACTGCTGATCAGTGGCTATCCAAAAAAGAATAAGTATATTATGGGTGGTAATGACAAAGTATGCAGTGGTGGGTTTCAAATCAAAGTTCAGAAAAAGAATAAGTAATCTATATTCTGGTTTGAGATTTTCTGAACCAAAATTAGATGTGAAGATCTTCCCACACAAGGTCATGGACATGTTATTGTATTCTAGTGTACCAGGATGTAATGTGGAAGTTAAGTGGAAATAATCGGATACACCATTTGGTGGTTCTGCAAGTCCAAGGGTAGCACGAATTGTGGGAAGATAAAAAACAACACTAACACCGCTAACTACAGAAAAAGCTAAAAATTCTCTATCTGGATCAATTTTTGTCCAGTATAGAACTCATAGACTAATGAAATATTTTCTTTTTCTAGGGGTTTATTCATCATGCCCCGAAGTCCTATTGAAGTTAACATGGTAAGTGTAGATTGATATGTGTGCAGTGCACTAATCTAGAAACCTCTCTCAAAATGAACATTAAGACTCACAATTCTGGCTAAAATTGTGGGTCTATCTATGTTGGTATCAGAAGGTTCTTGAGAGGATGATGAACTTGTTCGGGATCTCTTTCTAGGGGGGCATTTACAGAAAAGAAAGAAAAGAAAGAAAAAAAAGATATTTTAATAACAAAATTCCAATTTTTATTTTTATTAAGAATTTAGCTCCAAATTATTCAACATGAGTTAATTTCAATTTATCAAAATTTTTATTTGTCAATAAAATTCCTTAAAATTATTCTTTTAGACCAAAAATGTCAATTTTTTGATAAATTGATCGGTAAAACATGCATGTTGATATCACAAATACAAATATTGAATTTAATAAAACATCCGCAATTACCCAATCTTTTTTATCATAACAAATTTTCAAATGTGAAAAGTGTACCCAATTCAAACTTTAATTTGACCAATTATTCACCTTTTACACAAGTTAAATTTTGAATTTTCAAAATTTACACAAAACACCCTAATTTCAATTTTCAAAATTCAAACTTCAGGTTGAAATTATTGGCAAATTGATTCTTCTTCATCTGAATTAATATTTGAATTTTGAATTTTTGCACAAAACACACTAAATTTAAGTTTAGTATTTTGCATAACGCCCCCTCCCCCCAACATCAAACTTCAAATGCAATCAATTATTCTTCATACAAGTTGAAGGTTCGGATTTTATGTTTTTGTACAAAAAAAACCCAAGAAATTTTTTATATTTTTGTACAAAATCTTTTTAATTTCAGTTGAATGAACAAATTTATGTGTTTTTTCACAAAATCCCAAAGAAAATTTTAGGATTTTGTACAAAATCCCCAATTTAAACCCTCAATTTAACAAATTGATCACTTTTTCATCATGAATCAATACAAAACTATGATAATAATCCAATCTCATCTATGATTCAACCACTAGATCATCAATGTACTCATTCAAAATTAAAAAAAATGAAATTACAAGATCAAGTGGAGAGTATACCTTGGGGAGATGAGGAAGAAGCCCAAAATTTTGAAGTAAACCACCTCCAAATTGGTCTAGATCTTGTGTGGGTGAAATTAGGCTTCGAGAGAGGGGAAAAAATAGGTTTGGGGAGAAGAGATGAATGAAAACAGGAAATGGGAGAGAAAGACTGCGGTTTAATGCGGCAGGCCCTGGCATCGATGCCCAGGGTTTTGGCGTTTGGGCCAACCGGCCAAAACGCGGTTTGGTTTTTTTCTTTTATTTTTTTCTAATTTTCTTATGGGCCATGTGTTGGTCATGGGCTTTGAAAAAAAAATTTGTTGCGTTGAATTGTTTTTTTTTTCTTTTTTTATTTATTTCCATGACAAACTGAATCAAATGTTTTTAGATTTTTTTTATATAGAAAATATCCAAAAAAATTTTAGAAACTTCTTTTTTTTTTTTTAAAAAATATGTGAGCAA
>NC_033795.1:52498674-52527062 GCF_001876935.1 Asparagus officinalis
TAACAAATAATATGGTTCATGAAGAACTAACACCTTCTCCTCTTCTAGCTTAGAAAATTCTCTATCTCGACAGCCTCATGTGAGAAAACTTGATTAACAATAAATGGGTTTGACCATCTTGATCTTAATTTTCCAAAAAATGATGTAATTTTGAGTTGTATAGTAAAACTTTTTATCCCGGAATGAAATTTTTCCTTAAAATTGAATTGTCATGAAAAATTTTTGATTTCTCTTTATAAAATTTTAAGTTTATATATGTATCGTTTCGAATTTCTTCCAACTCATTTATTTGGAGCAACCTGGTTTTACTTGCTGAGTCTAGATCAAAATTCAACTGTTTGATAGCCCACATTGCTCGGTGTTCCAACTCCATTGGTAGATGACACACTTTTCCGAACACACGCCTGTATGGTGATATCCCCAAATTTTCTTTGAATGTTGTCTGATATGCCCATAAGAGCATCACACAATTTTACAGACCAATCTTTTCTGTTATGATTAACTATTTTTTCTAAAATTTATTTGATCTGCCTATTTGTGACCTCTACTTGACCATTGGTTTGGGGATGATAAGGTGTTGATAATTTGTGTGTGATTGAATATTTCCTCATCAAAGCCTCAAAAGAACGATTACAGAAATATGTACCGTTATCGCTAATGATCACTCGGAGCACTCCAAACCGTGCAAAAACATTATCCTTCAAAAACTTGATAACAACCTTGGTGTTATTAGTTTTGCAAGCTACCACCTCAACCCATTTTGACAAGTATTCGATGGCAACTAGAACATAAACATTTCTAAAGGAATTTGGAAATGAACCCATGAAATCGATACCACACAAATATTTAATAGATAAGATGGGTTGTAAGGGCATCATATTTCTTCTAGTGACTTTTCCTAAAAGCTGACAGCAGTTACAGGTTTTGCAAAACTCATATGAACCCTTGAAAGAGTAGGCCAGTATAGCCCACATTGGATAATTTTTTTATTGTTTTTCTTAGGCCAAAGTGACCCCCGCATGCTTGTTCATAACAAAAGGACAGAACACTCCTAGTTTCTTCATTGGGAATACACCTCCTACCAAATCGAGAAATGATTTAGTAGAACTCGGGTCATAGTGAAGAAGGCACTTCACGAGAAGGAAAAGTGGACATAGGATTTTTATGTGAACCACTATAAAAATTGTTAGAGAAATATATCCTATATGATGAACTATATATGCAAGGATATATAAACACAATGGTAAACAATGTAAACAAGATAGTGGATGATATAGATAATGAGCTAATGACAATGGCGATATAAGATATGAACATAAATATGAATGAACGCCAAAGCACACTCAAACAAGCAATATGATCACGGAGTTCGGACCTTCCGTCCTACGTCTCCGCTCCCCACTCCCGGGGAGAAATCCACTAACACAATCCGGTTTGGAAGCCGGAACTTCTTCTACACACTCGGTTTTCTAGCTAACCGAAAACTCTACAACTCACACTCTTGCAATCACACTCTACACCCACTAAGTGTTGGACCTAGCCGTGTCTCCCTCAAGTGCTCGGTTACAACCTCTCCCTAGGCACGTCAACCGACGCCACTCCTCTTGGGACGATCCCCGACTCTCACCACACACTCCTCACTCGGTGTACAAGTGTATTACAAAGTGATTCTCACAATAAGCACAATATAACAAATGATTGTTCTCTCTAACAAGATGAGAACTCAATTAAGCTCACTCTTAATGTCACAAACCCACAACCCTAAATTATACTATGAATGTAAATACAATAAGCTCAATAGGTTGTGTGTGAACAAAGAGATATAAATCAAAATCAAACTAAACTCAAATATAAAATCTAGCTTAAGAACAATGATAATCAAGCAAGTATATAAATATAAAGCTAGAGTTTGAGTTTAGAAAACTTCTCAAGATCAAGATGGAGAGATGGAGATTTGAGGCCCAAACAATAAGATAATCCCCTCCACTTGTGAAAGCTAAAACTGCTTTAAACCAAACCCTTAAATAAGCTTAAACAAGCTTAAACTCCTTTTTAAAACCCTTGATAAAAACTTCTTAGTAAGAGTGAAAACTGAGATCAAAGAGGGTTTTTATAGCCTCCAAAACCTCAGACCAAAACCCCTTACAAAAAGACCAAAAAACCACCTGCAACGGCTCTAAAAAGAGCCGTTGGGACTCCAGCGGTCGACTGATGAAAATCGCGGTCGACCGGAAACAAGGTCAGAATCGCAGGAGACGTCCAGAGAGTCCGTCGGTCGACCGGCTAAAATTTCGGTCGACCGACGGTACTGTAACAGTGCGTATCTGTCTTGTAAAATCAATTTAAAATAGTAAATGAACTCCAAAAATTATAAACTTTTGTGAGAATGTTCTAGACATGTATATTAACATGTCAGAAAAAGAATATCTGAAAAAAAATTTCCCAGTTGAGAGAAACAAATGTTTGAACACAAAAATACAGTTTCTGAAAATCTGCTGTGATACACGATTTGTAAAATCAAGTAGGCACAGTAAATAAACTTCAAAAATAGTAAAATTTTGAGGAAAGTTTCTAAACATGTAGATAAACATTTCAGAGAAAGAATTTTTCAAATATCACTTCCCATTTGTAAAAACTCATCAGTTTTGTAAAATATGCACGAACATGTGCACGAACAAAAATGTGAATTTGTAAATTCCTTTAAACATAACAAATCAATTCCAAACTTGATGAAACTTTGAGAAATGTTTGCAAATGATATTTTAAACATGTTACAAAAAGAATTTTCTAATTTGCATTTTCCAATTGTGAAATCTCATTATTTTGTAAGTGTGTCCAAAACATGAAAACTCAAAAACATGCATGTATATATATAACTATATATATACATAAAAACCAAATACGTGTGTGTATATGATATTGAGCTTAAGGTACTTAACACACATAATATAAAACCTATACTATGTTACCCAAGCTAGATCTTGATCTTCAATAAGCTCGACTTGGTACACATGCAGATGAAGCTTGAACTTGATCTTTAACTTGAATTGTACGTTGCTTCACTCCACAATTCCTCCAACCTCCTCTTGATATGATCGTGTAGGCTCAATCCATCCATCCTCCAACTACGTTGTTTGTCTACAATACATAGGAATGCACAAACACTAGACAAACAACATTAGTAGTAAATTGTTTGTAAATCATCATCAAAACAAGAAGGCCAACAATCTCCCCCTTTTTGATGATGACAAACAATTTACAAAAAGGATATATAAAATATAATTCACATGCATATAAATAAGGAAGTGTATACTCATAATATTTCTCCCCCTTTGACAACATCAAAAAGGGGACAAAAGAATTAAGAGAGCGAAAGCTCCCCCTATCAATAAGCACGGGTGAGTATCAACCAAAAATCACTCACATTCAAGAGATAATGAGAACATATATAAATATATCAAGATGAACATATTGTCTCATATCATAAAAGCCAATGTATAAAATAGATTTATGAAATCAAAAGAGGAGAAACATGAGAATCATGTAAAAAAGTTTTCAAATGAAAACAAATCAACCAATTGAAATCATAAATCAAAGTTTAAATCCAAAAACGTAAAATCAAATCATCATTGATTCAAAAATCAAGAGAGGCAACTATATCTAGCTCTTAAGCTAGTATCAACCCATATAAATATGTTTAGCATCCGGTAAACAATGTTTGGGAATAAACACCCAATAAATCCGGAGGGTTATATAAATACAAACCTCTCATCAAAATCAAAAACTAGGAATTATGAAAACATAAGAATTTGACCAAAGAAAATTTGTTTTCATAAAAAGTTTCAAAGCATAATTTTCAAATAACCAAGAAAAAGGAAAAATAAGAATACTAAAATTCTTGGTTTAAAATTTAAATTTGTTTTGGTACCCAAGAACTCTTGGTACCAAAAGATTTAGGGACATGACCCCTATCATTAAAGCTCAAAGCCCTAGGGTTATGAACCCTCTTAGGCACATATGGTGCACTAACATGGTCAAAACAATATTCATTCAAATGACCCTTCCGATTGCAATTTGTGCAATGAAAGAGATCCATTTGTTTTTGTGGACCATTAGCTCGTGCACGGGAATCATTTGCAAATAAAGATTTTCTTTTAAAATTATTTTGCAAATGAGAAACATCATTAAACAAAGGTGGTTTACTTGAGAAAGATCGGTCATAGCAATAATCACTCAAATGACCCTTCCGATTGCAATTTGTGCAATGAAAAGGTTGAAATAATTTGCGTTGACCGAATGGTTGTGCACGGAAAACATTAGAAACATTTGCAAACATGGATGGTCTTTTAAAATTATTTTGCAAATGCAAAACCTTATCAAAACAAACTTTCCTAAGTGGCCATATCTATCACAAACATCACATTTAAACTTTTGTGGTCTTTTAAAATCATTTGGCAAAAGTGAAGTCTTTTTCAAATCATAGCAAAATTTTGCCAAATGGCCAAAACGTCCACAAGGCCAAGTGACCAAAACGACCACAATGATCACACTTGAACACACTAGCATGCTTATGATGAACTTTGTGAGAATGAGCATGTGAATGTGTAAGTGTACAAGATGATGAAGCTATATGAGATGCACAAGGAGCATTAGAATTCTTATGTTTGTGTGCATCATAGCAAAACTTAGCTAAATGACCTTGACGGCCGCATATAGAACACTTATAAGTTTTGCTATACATGTGTGCATAATGAGTGGATGACTTTTTAGACTTAGCACACATATCCATAAGCTTCTTATGATTATTAATGCATGTTTTCAGAGTTGAATCTAAAGGGCACATATGCACTTTTAGAAGTAGAACATAAATAGTTATTTATAAAAGAAGCAGTATCATTTTGTATGTTCTTTACTTCTAACATGGCATTATCTTTTTCATGAGTTAACTTGGCAAAGTTTGAAAGCAAAGAATCATGATCCGATTTTAATTTTTCATTATTTTCTTTAAGGATCATATTTTCATTAGAAATAATATCAAACTTAGAAGTTAAAGACTCATGATCGGATTTCAAATTTTCACGCTTGCTTTGTAAATTAATAAAATCATTTTGCAATTTCTTGTAGGCATGTAATAATTTTTCACTAGCATAAGCAAGTTCATCACTAGATAAATCATTATCGGGTTCGAACTCGCAAACCTCACTAGAGCTATCGCCTAGTGGCCGTGTGCATGATGAAGCTCCAATATTACTTGAGGAAGAATCCGCCGGAATCCTTTGGATCTCCTCCAAGTTACCATGATGTGCTTCTATGAATGTCCACAATTTGTAAGCACTATCAAAGGAAACAAGCTTGTTAGAAATAGAGGAATCAAGTGCATTATGCATATATTCTAACACAATCTTGTTCATGGTAAACAATCTTTTGTCATTTTTGCTCCACTTGGATTTCTCCATAGTGGGTACAATATAAGCATCATCAATAATTCCCCATAAATCAATATTTTTAGATTGCACAAAAAGTTTAAATCTAGAAGCCCATTGTGCATAGGGAAAGTTAATGAATTTAGGAGCAACATTGGATTCATAGCCTAACAAAGGTGCACAATTCATGTTCATGATAAATATATATGTGCAAGCAAGACAAATGCAATCAAAACAAGATTAGCATAAAAAGATAACTTGGATCTTTAACTCAAGGCGATTAGACCTTAAATCAAAGATCATCAAGCTCTGATACTAATTGTTAGACCCTAGAGGGGTGGTGATTAGGGTCTTATGCTAATCTAATTCGATTAAATGTCAATTAAAATTAATTAACAAGTTATCCTAGCAATATGAAATACAACAAGATATGTGAGCTAGGATAAACAATGTGAACAACAAGATATATCCTAACAAGATATATAGGCAATGTATATGCAAGGATATAAAACTAACACAATGTGATATATCGTACCAAAGAGATATACAATATGATATATGCAAGGATATGTAACTAAGGGTGATATAAACATAAACAAGATAGTGGATCATATAAATAATGAGCTATGGACAATGGCGATATAAGATATGAACATAAATATAAATGAACGCCAAAGCACACTCAAACAAGCAATATGATCACGGAGTTCGGACCTTCCGTCCTACGTCTCCGCTCCCCACTCCCGGGGAGAAATCCAATAACACAATCCGGTTTGGAAGCCAGAACTTCTTCTACACACTCGGTTTTCTAGCTAACCGAAAACTCTACAACTCAAATCTAGCTTAAGAACAATGATAATCAAGCAAGTATATAAATATAAAGCTAGAGTTTGAGTTTAGAAAACTTCTCAAGATCAAGATGGAGAGATGGAGATTTGAGGCCCAAACAATAAGATAATCCCCTCTACTTGTGAAAGCTAAAACTGCTTTAAACCAAACCCTTAAACAAGCTTAAACTCCTTTTTAAAACCCTTGTTAAAAACTTCTTAGAGAGAGTGAAAACTGAGATCAAAGAGGGTTTTTATAGCCTCCAAAACCTCAGACCAAAACCCCTTACAAAAAGACCAAAAAACCACCTGCAACGGCTCTAAAAAGAGCCGTTGGGACTCCAGCGGTCGACCGATGAAAATCGCGGTCGACCGGAAACAAGGTCAGAATCGCAGGAGACGTCCAGAGAGTCCGTCGGTCGACCGGCGAAAATTTCGGTCGACCGGCGGTATTGTAGCAGTGCGCATCTGTCTTTTAAAATAAATTTAAAATAGTAAATGAACTCAAATAATTATGAAATTTTGTGAGAATGTTCTAGACAAATAGAATAACATGTCAGAGAACGAATTTCTGAAAAATCATTTCCCAGTTGAGAGAAATAAATGTTTGAACATAAAAATACAGTTTCTGAAAATCTGCTGTGATACACGATTTTGTAAAATCAAGTAGGCACAGTAAATCAACTTCAAAAATAGTAAAATTTTGAGGAAAGTTTCTAAACATGTAGATAAACATGTCAGAGAAAGAATTTTTCAAATATCACTTGCCATTTGGGAAAACTCATCAGTTTTGTAAAACATGTACGAACATGTGCACGAACGAAAATGTGAATTTGTAAATTCCTTTAAACATAACAAATCAATTCCAAACTTGATGAAACTTTGAGAAATGTTTGCAAATGATATTTTAAACATGTTACAAAAAGAATTTTCTAATTTGCGTTTTCCAATTGTGAAATCTCATTATTTTGCAAGTGTGTCCAAAACATGAAAACTCAAAAACATGCATGTATATATATAACTATATATATACATAAAAACCAAATACGTGTGTGTATATGATATTGAGATTAAGGTACTTAACACACATAATATAAAACCTATACTATGTTACCCAAGCTAGATCTTGATCTTCAATAAGCTCGACTTGGTACACATGCAGATGAAGCTTGAACTTGATCTTTAACTTGAATTGTACGTTGCTTCACTCCACAATTCCTCCAACCTCCTCTTGATATGATCGTGTAGGCTCAATCCATCCATCCTCCAACTACGTTGTTTGTCTACAATACATAGGAATGCACAAACACTAGACAAACAACATTAGTAGTAAATTGTTTGTAAATCATCATCAAAACAAGAAGGCCAACAAAAATCTCGTGTATTTCTATGTTAGTTTGCTTTTAGCTTTTCACATTTTATTTTCGCTACATATTTTGAGTCTTGTCAAAAAATTATAGCAATCCTATTCACCATCCAGGCTTGCATTCTCGTTCCAACAAATGGTATCAGGGCCTCGACACCCATCTTTAGGTATCATAAACTAGGATAGAGATGTCAGGCATTACCATTGATGCAGCTTTTCCTAAAGAACACACTATCAATCAAACCTAACTTTTCAATGACACCAATTGCACATATTAGAAAGCACATACGAATAGTTTTATGTTGTCCATGAGTTTTGATGTTTGGGAAAGTGTAGAACGTGGGTATAGGAAACTTACTACTGAGGTAGATGGTGTTATAGTAGTTCTACATAGGGATAAGTGGACTCCACAGTATAAACAAATTCATTTTCATAATATAAAAGTCATGAAAGCTTTATATTTCTCTCTTACTGTAGGAGTCGAAAAATGCCTATAGGTATCCACACACAGCTCGAGACGGAGAGAAGATAGCGAACGTCGTTATCCGAATTATCTGACGCCGACCAATGCATGAAACAAAACGGCCAACGCTAGATGGCACGCGTGCTCACCGGCCACCACCAAGTGGCCAACACGTTCACCATTCACCTCCAACTGAACAAAATTTATGATGCAAGTCGGTGAAGCGTACGAGTCAACGTAACACACGAAATGGCAAAAGATAACGCAGCTAGGAGTTATGTTTCACCCAAAAGGGGCGAAACACCATGTGTGACTCGCACATATCATGTGTGGCTCGGCTATTGGAAGTTATATATCTTTTCGTCAGCTTTCCAACGCATCTTGAATCATCTCATTCCGAGATCGGACGAGAGAGTTAGAGCCAAAACACCCGAGGTAGTACGAACTGGCTCGCATGACTGCGAGCCACCAAATGGTGACTCACACCCATGCGAGAGCCACCTAGGTGGCCGAGCCACCTAGGTGGCCGAGCCACCTAGGTGGCCGAGCCACCTAGGTGGCCGAGCCACCTAGGTGGCCGAGCCACCTAGGTGGCCGAGCCACCTAGGTGGCCGAGCCACCTAGGTGGCCGAGCCACCTAGGTGGCCGAGCCACCTAGGTGGCCGAGCCACCTGGCCGAGCCACCTGGCCGAGCCACCCAGATCTGGGCCCAGATCTGAGCCCAGATCTGGATTGAGATGCCTATAAATAGAGAAGGAGGGCTTATTTTTGAGGGGTTGGATTTTTGGAGGGGAAACTCTGCTGGATTAAAGGCTCAAGACTAAAAAAGGTTGGAGCTTTGGAGCTTTGAAGACTTGGACTTTTCAGATCTGGTTCTTGGCGATCATCAACGCCAAATAAGGTAGGAGTTCGAGAGAGATCAGATCTGAGATCTACACGGTCATCCTCCGGATCAAAACTTGGTTTTTGATCCCGAGAAGAGTATCGATTTCGCTTGGTCGATTTCGATTACTTAGGGCTATTATTTCCTTGGTGAAATAATCCCCTCGGCTGTTATTTCCTTCATGAAATAGCATCCGTCATACCGTGTAGATCCGACCGGATCAAGATCACGCGGTGGTCCATGGATTAACCCCGGCGCAGGCAAAGAACCCACACAAGCAAGAGACCGTAAAACAGGATCTTGCGATTTGTTCGAACAAAGGAAAGTTGTAATCTTTTTTCTTTCTTTGATTTTGTTGTAACCGGATCTTATAAAAAGACCGGATCTTTTGTAACCGATAAACTGTTGCTGAAGAGAACAATGACTTCAATGAAGACGACTTTCCCCGCAAACAATCTGGCGACCACAGTGGGTAGAGCACTTCCAATGGCAAAATGTCACTGGACTGACATGGGACCACACATTTCTTTAACCAGATAGCGAGGTAACCGGCAAGAAGGGTCATCGGTTGAATCGATGCAGTCGCATGCCATAAGAATGATTTAAATTTGGTCCCTATAGGAAAGTCACTCTCGGGACTGCTAATGGTATAGGAGTGAGCGTCAATCTTCTTCAGTAGACCATTAACCTCTGAAGGAGTAAGCGTTGCCAGCTCACAGATAGCCTCGCCAGAATTGTTCTCTAGATTTCTGAACAAATAACATGCAAACTGCTTCAGGCTCACATGTGACTTAGTCCTCTTCGCTAAAGGCTCAGACTGCGCCAAAGCAATATGGTAGTGACATGTGAGATCCCATAAAGTCTCATAGAGGTCGGGCATACGGTCCTTCAGCTGACTCAATTCATGGTTGGAGGGAAAGTACTCCTGATATAGCATCGGACCCATGGGCAAACCATAAATCTTGTGCATCTCATGGAGAGCCAAGCCTAACTCTTCGTGCCTAATCAGAAAAGTGTTTGAATCCGGGTTATAGAGCTCACACAAAGCAAAGAAATGTTTAGCGTTGATGGGTAAACCATACATGGTGGAACGAATAGCTGCATATAGACCACAAGCGTGCAACTCCTCGCTCCATCGGCTTAAGACATACTTCGTCATACGAGCCCACCAAAGCTTGTCTAAAGAATGGACCCAGCCATAGAATCTATAGCGCGTCGCAGGCATCTCCAGTCCTAAGTCGGTGAGACGATTCTTCAAGGTGGAAGCAGAAGCAAGAAATTCGTTACGCGGTGGCGTATCCAGTCCCAATACTCCAGGACGCAATCCAATGATATGACTCCTGCTCAAACCAGGAGCTGCCTGATGAGTAATATAGCCACAGTGAACGCTCTCATGCTCCTCCGTCAAGCGCCACGACATCTCCCGTGTCACGGCCTGACGCCTGAGCTCAGTCAATGAGCGGTGTCTAGGAATCTTAGGAAAATATAGAAAACCACCGTCATCTTTATGAAGCCACTGCTCGGCGTCAATAAACACTGCATCAGGATCTCTAACAGAGTCGCCAAACAAAAAGTCAGTCTTCCTGAGGGGCTGAACAGAGCTGGTATCCTTCACGAAAGGCGCATCAGTAATCAGCTGTCAAAGAACTCGATGTCCACCTTCCTTCACCACCTGGGCAACCTCTGTCGACGTGCCCGAAGCAAACCAAGGAGTAAGTGGAATAGGTGAAAAATCATCGGAGGTCGAATAGTACTCGTCACGACGCCCGTACACTACATAAGATGAGAACGCTCCAGAAGGATATCCCACTGGAAACAAGCAATTAAGCGTTTGTTAGTCTCAGTTATAAAAGGAAGTTGAACTCATCTTACAAATGAGTAAGATAGAGTCACTGCTTTATAAAGGGTGAGACGATTTGGCTACATTGTGAATTCATAAAATAGGGTATATCAACAATATATCCCTGCCTTATAATACACAATGCAGCTTCAAAGCACCCCCTTTATTTATTTTGAGATATGGTTTTGACCAAGCAAAACCTATCTTTAAAGCGTCGATCCTCATTTGACCAAGCAAAACCTATCTTTAAAGCGTCGATCCTCACCAAGGAGAATCAAGGCTCTTCCCAATTGTCTCACCAAGGAGAACAAAACGGGGAAAAGGATTAATTTACAAATTTCGAAATACGTCAGAAAAGAGCTCACCAGCGTAGGAGGGGAGCACGCCATCAGCCGATGCAGCAGGGGACTGACCTCTCGAGATATGCGACATGGTGATCTGCAAAGTAAATCAGAGGATCGGATACAGAAAAAATTTTAGTTAGGGTGACAAACTCTAACCCTAAAATTTTATCTCCTCTTTTTTTTTATTATAAAAAAACCCTCAAATCTCCAAATTCTACTCCCTGAAATATGAGCTCGAGGTGTCAAATCACAAACCCTAACCCTCATATGCAATCCCACAAATTCATGTGCTGAATTAAACATGAAATATGCCAAAATTATGGAGGATTTACCTGAGGAAAAGCTCGAGGATCCAACAATAATCAGATCTTGAAGGAGGCTCGAACCGCGTGCTCGAGGGGCCTGAGAGAAATTTTATATATGGAAATTTTGAGGGATTTTTCAGTCTAAGATCAATAGGAAAGGTAGATCTAAGATAAATTTGAAGGTTTGAAGGAGAAAAGATGCACGAGGGAAGAGAAAAATCCAAAATAGGGAGAAAGGGTGGCCGGCCCTAGAGAGGGGAAAAGGGGTTCTTTTATAATGTGAACCAGCCTTGAACCGGACCAGACCAGGATAAATCAGTTTAAATGAGGCTGAACCAGACCAGATAAGGCTGAACCAGACCAGGCCAGGCTGAACCAGACCAAACTAGGCTGAACCAGGCTAAACCAGTCCTGAACCAGTCCTGAACCAGGTTGAACCAGTCTTGAACCAGATTGAACCAGTTCTGAACCAGTTTGAACCAGATTTGAACCAAAATTCAAATTGGAGCTGAATCGAGTGTCGAAACGACTTCAAATCGACCGACGGTTCAGTCCCTTATTTATTCATTCCTCTCCCATATCTTCGGAAGGGTCGGAAGATTTTTTGAGCCTAATTACTGCTTTTTTTGGGTCATTATCAAGCTGGTTCAGCTCATTCGCCACACTCCAATAAGGTATACGAGTATAAACTATTTCCTATTTTTGTTGAGAAGTTTCTGGAGAGTATTTTTCTAAAAATATTCTTAAGGATAACTCAACAACACTCCGAAAAGTATAAGGAGTATAAACTATTTCTCAAGACTCCAACAGACGTATGAGTATAAACTGTGTCAAACGCCGGACAACGCGATGCAAATGAAGACTCAACGCCAACAATCGATGGTCGGTTCTATGTTGAAATAGCAAACACAAGCTAAAAATCAGAAAATCAGGAATTGACTTCAAGTTCAAAATTCAGACAACGGTCAGACAATAAATGCAGCACCGGAACCCTTGCAGACATTCGACAAAGCACCGAATAGCCTGGAGGATTGAAGGAATCAAGAATAGAAGTCATTCCAAAGTCCCGTCATACCGATTGAAGGTTAGGACAATCATATCCAAAGTATTTCAGACTCTTCTATAAAAGAATGAGACTGAAATACTTTGGAGGGGGTATCTGTAGGCATATAAAACTACTTATAGGTCCCTTAACACAGCTCAGCACGGTGATTCGACAAACCAACGAACCATCTGGCGACCACAGTGGGAGCCACCGATCTCACTGCCGAGATCGTTGTGTCGCAGCCGCGGATCTCGATCCCGGTCGAGGAGGAGGTTGAGTATGAATTCGACCAACAAAAGTTCGAGGAGTATCTGTCATCCTCGTCTGGATCCACCTCCCCCCTCAAGTCCAAGAAGTTCTCCTCCAGGAGAAAAGTCCGTTGGTACGAAGAAGTGCAGAATGCCAACGAAGATCTCACCCCAACTGAGGCCAAAGTTGCATCGGGTGAAGCCCCACCGACCTCCAACCAGGTCAAATATGTTCTCGCCAATTCCTCCGCCGCTGAGGGCGTAGTGACTCTCTCAAAGAGGGCCCGCCAGAGACGACGTCAATGCTTAGCACGGCAATTCTCGAAGGCAATGGAGTCCACTGACGGAATCCGCTATAACGCGGATCTGAAGAGCAGGAGAGGCAAACAGCCTCAACAAACAATGAATGACAGCTCCTCCAAGCCGCCAATGAATGAATGGATCCGTGTCAAACGGGATCGTTCAACACTTGATGAGCGCATTCACAAGCGCCGCGTACTGTCAGCGCAAGCACGGGCTCAAGTCCAAGAAGCCCGAAAAAGACTGTAGAAGGAGGTGGCCAAGAAGTCACCACCAATCCGCCAAGTATGGAGGCCAATGTCTGAAGCGGCGATCCAGGCTAAAGAGCAACCATTGCAGCCTTTAGCAAAAGTTCAATCTCTGACGAACCAACCTAAATCGCCGATAATTCCCATAGCTGCTCCGGGAGATCCCGCAGGACCATCCCGAAGAAGGAGGTCAGTTTTGGAGCGCCTCGGTCCACTTCCTGATGAGCGATGCAAAGCTCCAGTTCAAGAATGTTTGGGTCTGATAAAGAAGCCCCGAACGACTCAACATGCTGAGAGTCGCCGCCACCCTCAACATGACAAAGAGATCAGGGCAGCTAGGCGCACCAATTTGCGCATAAAGGTCCAGGAGCCCGCTGAGAACTCATGCCCACAAAGGCATGTTTCGAGGCGCGTGACTCTTGAAAGCCCAAAGAAGACAGTTCGCCCTCAGAAGGAAACATTATCGTCTGATGACGATAGCGTTATACCTGAGAAGTCGTGCCAACACACGATAGGTTACTCCGACCTTCAAACCGACGAGTTGTACTACCGTGTTAGGGGTACAAGTAAAACCAGGAAAAGGAGTCCTCAAGAACTAAAGACTCAATGCCCCTGTTCTAAACTCATTCGGGCAGTATTGTCTGAGTACAACTACACTAATACAGTCTCTGAAAGAATTTCGGTTTTCGAAAGGCTCAGTACCGAAATGCCAAAACCAAGGCCTAGGCGTTTCCAACAAAGAAGAACGGTGGTTGAAGACGGAGAATTTTCGAGGGTCACCACTAATATGACCAGCAAAGGGAAATCGACACGGGATAATCCCAAGTCGATTCCGGAAGCATCCCGGCGTGTAACCCGTCTGCAGTCTGGAGCCATCATACGAGGAACTTATGGTAGGATTCGGACAAGATTACCTTTAGAAGATGAAGAATCGGATGCCTGCTCTGCGGTCGCATCAGATAACACAGTATCCAGCGAGGGACAACCCCGCGAGTCACGCATGATAAGTGCGGAACAAGTGGCCAAGATTCTCTAAGAAGCCATGGCTAAACAACAAGAGAGCTTCAAGCTCGAAATGCAGATGGCCATGCAGAATATGAGAGAAATGCATGACCAACAAATCCAAGCACTGATGAACCAGCAAGGCGAACCAAGTCGTCGTAACCAGGTCAATTAAGAAGATGAGGATACGGGTGCAGATGAAGCTCATAATGCCAATAATCCTCCAGTCAATGCAGGGGGTGGTATCGAGAATGCTAGTCATAATGCCACACTTCCACCTCAGAATCGTGCTAACAAAAAACCAGGTGAAAGTTTGAAGATTAAAAACCTTGAGAGCAAAGCCAATACGTTGATTTCTGCTCAAAAGATGAAAAAGACGGGCATTCCTTGTCCATACCTAAGAGAATGGGAATCAATCCCGTATCTGGCGAAGTTCAATCTAATTAACTTCACGCTGTTTGATGGGGAGGGTTCACCCACTCAGCATTTGATTTACTTCAAATCACACCTAGCGGTTATCTCTGGTAATGAGCCTCTGATGGTACGGTCCTTCGTTGGCACTCTTCGTGGAGCCGCCTTCGATTGGTATCGCCGCCTCAAGCTAGAAAGTGTGAATAGCTGGGACAACATGGAGACTAAATTCCTCACCGACTTCTTTGACGATGACACCGAGATATCCATCGGGTCGTTGCTTGACGAGAAACAGAAAGACGGGGAATTAGTTGATACCTTCGTCAAAAGGTTCCGGAACAAAGCGATGAACTGTCGGGACTCGATCATTGAGGAGTTTATTCTTCAGACTTGCCACAACAACCTCGCATTAGACGTGTTGGAAGCAATGGGGACAGCACCATCCAAAATATGGAAGGATTTGAAGGTCCGAGGAGAGCAAGCCGAGCGATTCCTCAAAAGGAAGAAGGCCGAGAGGAGCCAATCGATAGCTAATCCTCCGAACTCGAACTTCGCCTCCTGTGGTAGGGGCAAGGTACCTGCAGCGACTGTTGATCAAACATCGCAACAGCAGCCCCGGAGACAGCAAAAGACTTCGGATCAGAGGCTCCAAAAAGAGTACTCATTCAAGGACGAAGACGTTCCAGCCATCTTCGAGACCCTTCTCGAAAGCAACAAGATCAAGTTGCCACCCATCACAAATCAGGAGGAAGCTAGCCATCTTCGAGACCCTTCTCGAAAGCAACAAGATCAAGTTGCCACCCATCACAAATCAGGAGGAAGCTGACAATACTACGGATCCGAAGTACTGCACGTATCACAGGAGGATCCTTCATCCCACCAAGGCGTGCTTTACTTTAAAGAACAGCATCCAAACCTTGGTTGAAGCCGGCGTTATAACGCTAAGGTAAGCCAATTGAGAACGGCAACACTCCGATAAGTATAAGAGTATAAACTTCTCCTTTCTAGACTCCGATAAGTATAAGAGTATAAACTGCTTCTCAATCCTCCGACCAGTATAAGAGGTTAAACTGCTCCCTGATACTTCAACATGTATATGAGTCTAAACTGTTTCATTTTTTTTCACGAGAAGTTCCTGGAGAATTTTTATATGTAATATTCTTAAGGATAACCCGGTCATGTAACTAAGTACAATGTCGGACCCAGTTCCACAAGGGAAGCTGGGGGTGGATTATTCATGTATCGGGAAGTTCCCGAAAGAATACCACGGGTGATATTCTTAGGGATAACCCAATCACTATAAAAGTGATAAGTAAAACATTCACATTTAAACTCTAAAGGTTGGAATGTTTTCCATTATTGTTATCAAATTCACTAATTCTCATGAGTTATCTTGTTGAGACGAGATTCGATCCTTTTGATAGATTAATCTTTCCTCACAAAAATCCCCCACTGATCAAGTCAATTAACGATGGGTCCACTAAATTTTCTGTCCGCCAATTCATGGCAATTTCTAAAGCTTGATGTGTTAAGTCCTGATTATTTAACGTCAAAACCCCCTCTGAGTGACTTGTACAAATCAACACTTCCATTGTAATTTGTACTCCCACTCCCACTTGGTCAAACCTTCCTACAGTTAGGACCACAATCAAAATCCCCTCTCGATTCCTCCAATGAACGAGAGGTCTACTTTCAAATCGAGTGATCAAACCTTCTTACAGTTAGGGTCATCTCAAACTCTCGAGTGATCAAACCTTCCTACAATTAGGGTCATCTCAAACTCTCGCTTGGTCAAACATTCCTACAGTTAGGACCACAATCAAAATCCCCTCTCGATTCCTCCAATGAACGAGAGGTCCACTTTCAAATCGAGTGATCAAACCTTCCTACAGTTAGGGTCATCTCAAACTCTCGCTTGGTCAAACTTCCTACAGTTAGGACCACAATCAAAATCCCCTCTCGATTCCTCCAATAAACGAGAGGTCCACTTTCAAATCGAGTGATCAAACCTTCCTACAGTTAGGGTCATATCAAACTCTCGAGTGATCAAACATTCCTACAGTTAGGGTCATCTCAAACTCTCGCTTGGTCAAACCTTCCTACAGTTAGGACCACAATCAAAATCCCCTCTTGATTCCTCTAATGAACGAGAGGTCCACTTTCAAATCGAGTGATCAAACCTTCCTACAGTTAGGGTCATCTCAAACTCTCGCTTGGTCAAACCTTCCTACAGTTAGGACTAAAACCACAATTCACTCTCGATAAACGAGAAATTCATCTTTAGTTTGGTAATCAAACCTTCCGACAGTTAGGGTTATCTGAATCTTTTTGATTCTCGGAGTGGAGATCCCACTCTTAGTTTCACCTTTCCGGATTCTGGGGGTGGAGATCTCACCTCGAGTCTCCTTTCCAGCTGAAGATAGAATATAAAATTCTTCTTCCTCAGTGTCGGGAAATAGAATATAAAATTCTTCCTTTCCCACACCAACCTTTTCTAAGAATTTATCAATCTAGGATTCATCTTAGGAAGTTTATCCCGAATCCTAAGCAGGGATAAGCCTGCGCCTAACCCGCGCTGTCGGTTAGATCTTAACCGTTAAAAAGAACACCCGTCCACATATTCAACATTGTAGCAGGTTGTTATTAATAACACCAAAATCCATACCTTACACGCATGGGGAATTTCATCCTGAATCCTTAGAAAGGATATGCCGACGCCTAACACGCGTCGCCGGTTTAGTCTTTCTCCGTGGAAGAAGACACCAGAGTTCGATTCTGGGGTATCCTATCCTGAAACCTAAACATGGATAAGTCTGCGTCTAACCCGCGCTGCGGGTTAGTTCTTAACCGTTAAAAAGAACACCCGCCCACATATTCAACATTGTGACAGGTTGTTATTAATAACACCAAAATCCATGCCTTACACGCATGGGGAATTTCATCCTGAATTCTAAGAAAGGATATGCCGACGCCTAACACGCGTCGCCTGTTTAGTCTTTCTCCATTGAAGAAGACATCAGAGTTCGATTCTGGGGTATCCTATCCTGAAACCTAAGTAGGGATAAGTCAGCGTCTAATACACGTTGCCAGGTAGCCTATTCCCGTAACAATGGTGAAGTCTACATATTCGAAGTCGTAGCAGCGAGTCTAAGAGAGTTCATTCCGTTAGCACAACGTCACATGCGGAATGGATTTAGACAATCCGCATGATAGCCCGACTCAAACTGTAGTCGGTAAAGGCTAACCAAATCCGTTGAAGGCTGGGGGTTAGCCAAAAATCCTAAAGTCAACGCCTAACACGCGTTGCCGGGTAGCCTATTCCCGTAACAAATGGTAAAGCCTATGTATTCGACATCATAGCACAAAGTCTTAGAGAATTCACTCTCTTAGCACAATGTTACATGCGGAACGTATTTAGACAATTCGCATGCTAGCACAATATATCAACTTTATGAGTTGGTCTCGTGACTTGGGCATCCAACAACTTCGGGATAATATCCATATATGCAGACGAAACAACTGTAATAGTTGGTCCTGCAGCCCAAAATTTGAGACCGCCACGCTCTAATTCCTTAAGAGCTTAAACTGTGGAGACTCCAGCAAACGTACGAGTATAAACTGTGTCAATCTCCGGTCAACTCGTTACAACTAAAATCAACGCCGGACAACGGGTTACAGTAAAGGTCGATGTCGGTCAACGCATTAGCAATTTCGCCAAAATAAGGCAAAAGATGATTTCAAGGAGTTCAATTACAATCAGAATTCCCGACGAAGATGATCAGTTCAAAGTCAACTCAACAATAAGAGCTAAATTCAGAAACTTACACATCAACTTCAATACAAGATTTCAACAACGGTCAGATGATAAACGAAGCACCGGAAGAACTTTATTTATTTGATAAAACACCGAATAGACTAAAGGCTGAAGAAGTTAAGAATTGAAGCAGTTTACAGATCCTTTCACACCGACTGAAGGTTGGGACTATCAGATCCAAAGCATTCCAGACTCCTCTATAAAAGAATGAGTCTAAAATATTTTAGAGGGGGTATCTGTAGGCATCAAAAAATGCCTATAGGTATCCATACACAGCTCGAGACGGAGACAAGATGACGAACGTCGTTATCCGAATTATCTGACGCCGACCAATGCATGAAACAAAACGACCAACGCTAGATGGACCGCATGCTCACTGGCCACCACCAAGTGGCCAACACGTTCACCATTCACCTCCAACTTAACAAAAATTATGATGCAAGTCAGTGAAGCGTACGAGTCAACGTAACACATGAAATGATAAAAGACAACGCAGCTAGGAGTTATGTTTCACCCAAAAGGGGCGAAACACCATGTGTGACTCGCACATATCATGTGTGGCTCGGCTATTGGAATTTGTAGATCTTTTCGTCAACTTTCCAATGCATCTTGAATCACCTCATTCAGAGATCGGATGAGGGAGTTAGAGCCAAAACGCCCGAGGTAGTACGAACGGGCTCGCATGGCTGCGAGCCACCAAATGGTGACTCGCACCCATGCGAGTCACCAAATGGTGGCTCGCACAAAAAGTGATATTTCGGCCATGTTGTGATTTGATTCTGAAGAAACTCAAAACACAAAAGTTGTAGGTCTTTTCGTCAGCCCAACTCATCTTGAGTCACCTCATTCCGAGATCGGATTAGAGAGTTATAGCCAAAACACCCGAGGTAGTACGAACTGGCTCGCATGGCTGCGAGCCACCAAATGGTGACTCGCACCCATGCGAGTCACCAAATGGTGGCTCGCACAAAAAGTGATATTTCGGCCATGTTGTGATTTGATTCTGAAGAAACTCAAAACACAAAAGTTGTACTTTTCGTCAACTTTCCAATGCATCTTGAATCACCTCATTCAGAGATCGGATGAGAGAGTTAGAGCCAAAACACCCGAGGTAGTACGAACTGGCTCGCATGGCTGCGAGCCACCAAATGGTGACTCGCACCCATGCGAGTCACCAAATGGTGGCTCGCACAAAAAGTAATATTTCGGCCATGTTGTGATTTGATTCTAAAGAAACTCAAAACATAAAAGTTGTAGGGCTTTTCGTCAGCTTTCCAACGCATCTTGAATCATCTCATTCCGAGATCATACGAGAGAGTTAGAGCCAAAATATCCGAGGTAGTACGAACTAGCTCGCAGCCACCAAATGGTGACTCGCACCCATGCGAGTCACCAAATGGTGGCTCGCACAAAAAGTGATATTTTGGCCATGTTGTGATTTGATTCTGAAACTCAAAACACAAAAGTTGTAGGTCTTTTCGTCAGCTTTCCAATGCATCTTGAATCACCTCATTCCGAGATCGGAAGGTAGTACGAACTGGCTGCGAGCCACCAAATGGTGACTCGCACCCATGCGAGTCACCAAATGGTGGCTCGCATAAAAAGTGATATTTCGGCCATGTTGTGATTTGATTCTGAAGAAACTCAAAACACAAAAGTTGTAGGTCCTTTCGCCAGCTTTCCAACACATCTTGAATCACCTCATTCCGAGATCGGACGAGAGAGTTAGAGCCAAAATACCTGAGGTAATACGAACTAGCTCGCATGGCTGCGAGCCACCTGGCCGAGCCACCCAGATCTGGGCCCAGATCTGAGCCCAGATCTGGATTGAGATGCCTATAAATAGAGAAGGAGGGCTTATTTTTGAGGGGTTGGATTTTTGGAGGGGAAACTCTGCTGGATTAAAGGCTCAAGACTAAAAAAGGTTGGAGCTTTGGAGCTTTGAAGACTCGGACTTTTCAGATCTGGTTCTTAGCGATCATCCACGCCAAATAAGGCAGGAGTTCGAGAGAGATCAGATCTGAGATCTACACGGTCATCCTCCGGATCAAAACTTAATTTTTGATCCCGAGAAGAGTATCGATTTCGCTTGGTCGATTTCGATTATTTAGGGCTATTATTTCCTTGGTGAAATAATCCCCTCGGCTGTTATTTCCTTCGTGAAATAGCATCTGTCATACCGTGTAGATCCGACCGGATCAAGATCGCGCGGTGGTCCATGGATTAACCCCGGCGCAGGCAAAGAACTCACACAAGCAAGAGACCGCAAAACAGGATCTTGCGATTTGTTCGAACAAAGGAAAGTTGTAATCTTTTTTCTTTCTTTGATTTCGTTGTAACCGGATCTTATAAAAAGACCGGATCTTTTGTAACCGAAGAAACTGTTGCTTAAGGAACAATGACTTCAATGAAGACGACTTTCACCGCGAACACTTACTACTGAAGAATTTAATCGTGTTTCTAATTGTACTACTGCATAGGAAATTTGTAAAATGCCCAAAGTCATACATGAAGGAACTTCACAGGTTAAGGAAGCAAAGCTCACAATGCTGGTATGCAAATATGAGAATTTTAAGATGAAGGCCTCGGAAAGCATACAAAGGATATTCACATGATTTACTAATATCATGAACAAATCAAAAGCTTCAGGGAAGGAGTGCGATAACAAAGAGCTATGCAAAAAAAACTCCGTTCTCTACCTCGGGATAGAGAACCAAAGGTAGTGGCTATTGAAAATCCTCAAAACTTTTCTAATCTATCTCTTGATGATCTTGCATGCAATCTCATCACTTATGAAGAAGATGGTGTCTGACTCAAGTTCAGAAGATGAAAATGAATAATTCGCAGTGATAGTAAAAGGATTCAAATCTTTCCTGAGATTAAGAAATAGGGAAAACCTCTTGAAGAATAAATAGAATCAAATGTCTACTAAGGTAAAGAATAATCAATATGAAGATTTAGATTCTTAAATAACATGTTTTTATTGTAGGAAGCTTGGACTTTGCAAGAACAAATGCCTCTCAATAAAACGAATTTCAAAGGGAAGAATAAAAGCTTCAAAGTAGTATCTTGGGAATCCTTAAGAGATGAAGAAGATTAAGACAATCATACCATTGATCAAAGTCATTGTCTTGTGGCTAATGTTCAAATATCTAAAGAGTTAAATGGTGTGGTTTTAAATGAGGTAGCCTATTGGAGATGTAAGCAAGGGGGGGCACTTGGTGTTTAGATTTAGAATGTTCATCACATATGACTTTTAAGAAAAATTTATTCCTTAATCTTGATAAAAAGAAAGGAGAAGATGTGACTTAATGACAAATGCAAGATTACAAGAGTTAGTAATATAGATAATGATTCTTTTAAAATCCTTAAAATTTTGCTTGTTGTTCGTTTAAAGCATAATCTCACTCCATTAATCAGATTTGTGACAAAGATATGTCTATTCTTTTCAAATCTAAAGTATAAAAAATAATTAACTCACAAACAGGTTCAATTGTATTTACTAGTAATATACATACTAATGTTTATAAATTAAATCTCAATGATATCAAATCTATCATTGCAAAATGTTTGGTTACAGTAGGAGAAGTTGGTGAACTTTGACATAGAATACTTGGATATGCAAGTATAAGACTAGTACAAAAAACTTTCAAAGAAAGAGCTTGTTAGAGGTTTACTTATGACTAATTTTAAGTATGAAAGGTTGTGTGAGGCTTGTACTAAAGGTAAATGTATAAAATCTTCTCATAGCTTAAAGAATAAGGTGAGCATGTCTAAACCTTTGCAATTACATCATTTGGACTTATTTGGACCTATTTCTACATAGAGTGGGAAGGTAAGAATTATTATTTAGATTGATGATTACTATAGACACACACGGGTCAAATATTCAGCTAAAAAGAGTGAGTGTGTTAAAGTTTTTAAAAGTTTTTAAAAGTTTTTTAAAAAAGAAAAAAGTCTCCTCATTTACTGAATACATTCTGATCATAGAGGGGAGTGTGAAAACAAAATTTTTGAAGATTTTTGTGCTAACAAAGGAATCACTCATGAGTAGAAATTGCCTAAGAATTTTTAGGCCAAGGCAGTTATATAGCATGCTATGTGAGTATTAGAGCTTATCTTCAACCTATGCTAAATAAGACTTCTTACAAACTTTATTATCAAAATATCCCAAATATTTCATATTTTCATGTTTTTGGTTGTAAATATTATGTGTTGAACATCAAAGATCAATTAGCGAAATTTGATCCTAAAGTTGATGAGTGATATTTATGGGTTACTCTTCATGTAGTAAAGTTTATAGAGTTTTCAATAAAAGAACTAAAATTCTAGAAAAAACAATCTATGTTAAGTTTGATAAATCTAATAATATGAATATTGTTGACAAGTTTGTGATGGAGCCAAACCCACAATGAGAACAAGAACTAATGATGATTGAAGAAGAAAAGGAAACACAATGTGATACAAAAGAGGAAAGTGAGGAAGTCAAAGAAGATTATAAAGATGTGTCAAATTCTAATACATTGAAGGTAATCCAAGGACCAAGTTTGGAGATGTCATCTACAAAAACACTTCCTAAAAGAAATCATTAAACACCATCTCGTTTAAATGGTTACTTTTGCTCAATGGCTTCTACAAAGGCAAGTGAACATAATAGTTCTCATTCCTTTCTTAACAAATTTTGTGCTTATGTGAATTTCATATTTGAAATTGAACCAAAGAATGTGAATAAAACTATAAATTTTAAAAATTGGATAATAGCCATGCAAGAATAGCTTAACCAATTCACCCAGAATAAATTGTGGAATTTAGTGCTTGAACCAAAAATTTATCTTTTTTGTTTTCACGTGAACACCCAACCCATACCCACCCGACAACACATCTTCTTTTTCTCTCTCTTTAATTCTTTTTCTCTCTCCTCTCTCTCTCTCCATCTCACGCAACCGGACCGAAGAAACTGTTGCTTAAGGAACAATGACTTCAATGAAGACGACTTTCACCGCGAACACTTACTACTGAAGAATTTAATCGTGTTTCTAATTGTACTACTGCATAGGAAATTTGTAAAATGCCCAAAGTCATACATGAAGGAACTTCACAGGTTAAGGAAGCAAAGCTCACAATGCTGGTATGCAAATATGAGAATTTTAAGATGAAGGCCTCGGAAAGCATACAAAGGATATTCACATGATTTACTAATATCATGAACAAATCAAAAGCTTCAGGGAAGGAGTGCGATAACAAAGAGCTATGCAAAAAAAACTCCGTTCTCTACCTCGGGATAGAGAACCAAAGGTAGTGGCTATTGAAAATCCTCAAAACTTTTCTAATCTATCTCTTGATGATCTTGCATGCAATCTCATCACTTATGAAGAAGATGGTGTCTGACTCAAGTTCAGAAGATGAAAATGAATAATTCGCAGTGATAGTAAAAGGATTCAAATCTTTCCTGAGATTAAGAAATAGGGAAAACCTCTTGAAGAATAAATAGAATCAAATGTCTACTAAGGTAAAGAATAATCAATATGAAGATTTAGATTCTTAAATAACATGTTTTTATTGTAGGAAGCTTGGACTTTGCAAGAACAAATGCCTCTCAATAAAACGAATTTCAAAGGGAAGAATAAAAGCTTCAAAGTAGTATCTTGGGAATCCTTAAGAGATGAAGAAGATTAAGACAATCATACCATTGATCAAAGTCATTGTCTTGTGGCTAATGTTCAAATATCTAAAGAGTTAAATGGTGTGGTTTTAAATGAGGTAGCCTATTGGAGATGTAAGCAAGGGGGGGCACTTGGTGTTTAGATTTAGAATGTTCATCACATATGACTTTTAAGAAAAATTTATTCCTTAATCTTGATAAAAAGAAAGGAGAAGATGTGACTTAATGACAAATGCAAGATTACAAGAGTTAGTAATATAGATAATGATTCTTTTAAAATCCTTAAAATTTTGCTTGTTGTTCGTTTAAAGCATAATCTCACTCCATTAATCAGATTTGTGACAAAGATATGTCTATTCTTTTCAAATCTAAAGTATAAAAAATAATTAACTCACAAACAGGTTCAATTGTATTTACTAGTAATATACATACTAATGTTTATAAATTAAATCTCAATGATATCAAATCTATCATTGCAAAATGTTTGGTTACAGTAGGAGAAGTTGGTGAACTTTGACATAGAATACTTGGATATGCAAGTATAAGACTAGTACAAAAAACTTTCAAAGAAAGAGCTTGTTAGAGGTTTACTTATGACTAATTTTAAGTATGAAAGGTTGTGTGAGGCTTGTACTAAAGGTAAATGTATAAAATCTTCTCATAGCTTAAAGAATAAGGTGAGCATGTCTAAACCTTTGCAATTACATCATTTGGACTTATTTGGACCTATTTCTACATAGAGTGGGAAGGTAAGAATTATTATTTAGATTGATGATTACTATAGACACACACGGGTCAAATATTCAGCTAAAAAGAGTGAGTGTGTTAAAGTTTTTAAAAGTTTTTAAAAGTTTTTTAAAAAAGAAAAAAGTCTCCTCATTTACTGAATACATTCTGATCATAGAGGGGAGTGTGAAAACAAAATTTTTGAAGATTTTTGTGCTAACAAAGGAATCACTCATGAGTAGAAATTGCCTAAGAATTTTTAGGCCAAGGCAGTTATATAGCATGCTATGTGAGTATTAGAGCTTATCTTCAACCTATGCTAAATAAGACTTCTTACAAACTTTATTATCAAAATATCCCAAATATTTCATATTTTCATGTTTTTGGTTGTAAATATTATGTGTTGAACATCAAAGATCAATTAGCGAAATTTGATCCTAAAGTTGATGAGTGATATTTATGGGTTACTCTTCATGTAGTAAAGTTTATAGAGTTTTCAATAAAAGAACTAAAATTCTAGAAAAAACAATCTATGTTAAGTTTGATAAATCTAATAATATGAATATTGTTGACAAGTTTGTGATGGAGCCAAACCCACAATGAGAACAAGAACTAATGATGATTGAAGAAGAAAAGGAAACACAATGTGATACAAAAGAGGAAAGTGAGGAAGTCAAAGAAGATTATAAAGATGTGTCAAATTCTAATACATTGAAGGTAATCCAAGGACCAAGTTTGGAGATGTCATCTACAAAAACACTTCCTAAAAGAAATCATTAAACACCATCTCGTTTAAATGGTTACTTTTGCTCAATGGCTTCTACAAAGGCAAGTGAACATAATAGTTCTCATTCCTTTCTTAACAAATTTTGTGCTTATGTGAATTTCATATTTGAAATTGAACCAAAGAATGTGAATAAAACTATAAATTTTAAAAATTGGATAATAGCCATGCAAGAATAGCTTAACCAATTCACCCAGAATAAATTGTGGAATTTAGTGCTTGAACCAAAAATTTATCTTTTTTGTTTTCACGTGAACACCCAACCCATACCCACCCGACAACACATCTTCTTTTTCTCTCTCTTTAATTCTTTTTCTCTCTCCTCTCTCTCTCTCCATCTCACGCAACCGCAGGACCGCCGCCTTGCAACACCCCGACGAGCTCCGACACTCTGACACCACAGCCATCCGCTCCCAGCCAGATCTCCAGAACCGCCCGGCGTCGCCAGCCTCACCCGACAGCCCCACGGTCAGCTCTGACCACCCCTCCTCCTAAGCTCAAAGCCGCGACGCCCTCGCCGTGCCCGCCAGCATATTCGTCGGCCTCCCCCACAGTGCCTCAAACGGCATGCTCCACGTGCCAGATCCGCCTTCCACGGCCTCAGTCATCGGCCTTTGCCACCTAACCCGACCACCCCTGGACCAGCCGCAGCCTCGTCACCGCCATCTCAACCTCAAACATGCCTCTCACCACACAGCCGCACGCATCAAACTCTTACGACACATGCAACCCCTAACTCCGATCAGTCGCCCCACCACTGCCGTACCCTTCCACGTCTCCGTCCTCATCACCACTCCTAGCCGATAGCCCTTCTACCAGCAGCTCGACCCCCATCTCTCTCCGCCACCACCAGCGACCATTACACAACTCTGTCGAACCCCATAGTCCGCCGCAACCCTGATAGTCGCTATCCTCTTCCACGTTGCCTAAGCTCGACGCCTCCCCTTGTTCGCCATCAACGTCGACCACCATCGACGTTCGCGTTGCCCCGAGGCAAGAACCCTTTTACTGTTGACTCGTATTTCCAATTTTTAGATATATTATGAATTAATACTTCGATTAGATTGTGATTTGATTATGCTACAGTATGAAGATTTTGATAACTGTGTGGGTTTGTTGATGGTTGATATTAATTGATTTGATTATGCTACAGTATGAAGATTTTGATAACTGTGTGGGTTTGTTGATGGTTGATATTAATAATGATATTAGGATAAGTAATTTAAAGAGATTTTGATAACTGTGTGGGTTTGTTGATGGTTGATATTAATAATGATATTAGGATAAGTAATTTAAATGAATAATTATTTTGTGTAAAAGTTGTTATTTTGAGATACTTTAGATTATTATGATGAGAAAAGAGATTATTTGAAAAATGAGTTGGTTTTGAATAATTATTAAAATAGATGATTTAAAATAATTTATTTTGGAAAAATGGGTTATTTTAAATTGTTCAACTATTTTGAGAAAAGATTATTTTAGAATAGTTATATGAATTAAAAGAATTTATTTCGGTAGCGGAATCATTTCTGGATAATTATATTAATTAAAAAGAATTTATTTGAGAACGGAATCATTTGAGGAATATTATGATAATTTTAAAAGAAATTATTTTGGAAAAGGAAATATTTCTAAATTATGTAGACTCTGTTTATGATTTATAATTCTTAATCTTGATTATCTGATATGCTATGATATTATTGCACATGATTAGTTGCATTGATTATTCCTGATTGTGTTTGAGAACCCTTAGTAGTTCATGACTTAATGGCCTCGTGCGTCATGAACAGACTAAGTGACATGTGTGAGTGAGTTAACTGAGTTTAGGTGGTGAACCTGAGTTTCAATGAGGATTATGGTTGATTTAGAAAAACGAGAAGAGTTGAGATGGGGAAGTTAATGTTCATGTGATCGGATAAGGCTGTTGATGTATCTTCCAGACTCGCATCAGTGGTTGGTGTCGCCACTGGGGTTGGTTTGTATGGCTAAAGTGAAGTGTGTACATCACTTTAGTCAGTGGAATTGTTTCATCACCCGAGCTGTGCTTGAGTTCAGACCAGACAAAAAACGGTTTACGTGTAGTCCTCAGGCCGCATGTGTAGCGAGATTGGATGTACGTAGGAGATTTGTGAACAGTCAGTATCCGATGACAGGAGCGTTGACTCTGTGTGAGATGTGACCAGTGACATGTTATAGAACGGCTATTTCCATGACCTCGTTTCTTGGCTAGGTATGATTTCTTGTGAGATGTAGTCCAGTTGTGTTTCTTTTCATACATAGATCGGGATTAATATTTAATTATTTACAATTCGAGACATATGGTATATACATGAGGGTTTCCTTGTTTGGATTATTTCGCTCGACGTACTACATCTCGAGTTATAGATTTTTAAGTATTAATTCCATCTAGTTGTATGACCTTTTGACTTTTATGATTGTTCTGATCGATAGCTACATGACCTCGTTACCCGATTGATTTTGGATGCTTTATATTTACCATGTTTTAGTAGTGTTATCGCATGTTGATTTTGTCAAATTTCCAGTTGCACGTTCTTTTGTCATTTCTGTTATCGTATCGTTTTCTGCTTGGGTTTTCGTTTGCTCTATTTGTTTTGTGGGGTCTTGCCGTGTGACATACACGCTGACATACACCTATTTTCTCTGGTGTACGTCAGACTTAGAGGAAGAACAGGTTCA
>NC_033795.1:52527072-52588900 GCF_001876935.1 Asparagus officinalis
ATCAAAGTTTAGTTATTCCCTCTAGTTGTTCGATGATCTTAGTTTACATTTGTAGCATTTTCTTTTCTATTTGATCATTGTATTTTACATTTCTCCAGTATTCATTGTTCAGATATGTATAAGGGGATGTTTGACACGAATATTATGTCTTAGATGATATTCATTTATGACATGTATTATTTTATTCTGAGTTTGTCTATTATATTCTTACTGATTGTGATCGGGGACCTGTGACTTCGCATTATACTTATTTCCAGACGTTAGTGTATTAGGTTGAGGCGAAAAGAAAAAAAAAATAGTGTATCTTCTCAACCTAATACGTCACGGGCTTGTTCACGTTCTGTTTCCCCGGTATTTTGGGAAGCGGGGCGTGACATATACTTTCTAATACTTTCATCAAATGGCTTCCAAATCTGATTATGAAGAGAAAATCTTATCTCCTACTGATCTTAAAATGAGTCCTCCTACAACAGCTACTCCTACCGAACCAACCGATGTTAATTCGGAATCCGATGGTGACGATTCTACACTAAGAGATCCTAAAAGGCCGAGATCTAATGTGTGGAATTTTTTTGAGAAGATAGACGTCACCAAGGATGAACACGGTAGGATCCTCACCTAGAATGCTAAATGTCTGTTGTCCGATAAGACTGGCCAAGCTCATCATAAGAGCGACACTAACCACCTCAAATATCATATAGAAAACACAACAAATGTTAGAATCCTCAATGTGATATATGATAATTTATCATTTCCCAATTCTCCTCTTCAGGTAGTCTCGGTAGTTAGAATTATGACGCTATATGAGCCAGGAAATACGTCATCAGGTTTATTATTATTAAAAATATTCCTTTTAAATTAGTAGAAGATGATGAATTTGAAGATATGTTTAAAGATAATTTTTATCCCGTATTTATAAAATTTTCTCATCAAACCCGTTAATGTGATATTTTAAAATATTATCAGGAGGAATAAGGAAAAATAATTTCTTATTTTAAAATTTTAAACTGTAGATTTTCTTTAACTTCTGATATTTGGACATCTAGAGCACAAACTAGTTATTTATGTATCACAGCACACTTGATTGATGAAAATTAGTAAATGTTTAAAAGAGTTATTTTCTTTATGTAATTGAAGAGTCACATACTGGTATTAATGTTGCAAATTTAATAATTGAAGAATTTATGAAACTAAAAATTGATCAAAAAATATTTTCTCTTTCACTAGATAATACAAGTAATAACAATGTAGTTGTTAATTTTATCAAAACAACTATTTCATTGTCATGTCATGGTGATCTTTTTCATATTAGATGTATCTGTCATTTTAAATTTAATTGTTCAAAGTACATTTACTAAAATTAAACCCATGATAGAAATGTTAGACCCTAGAGGGGGGGGGGTGATTAGGGTCTTATGCTAATCTAATCCCAATTAATAGCAATTAAAAAATTGATTTGAGTCAAAAAGTTCTTCCAAGAGATATGATATCGGATACAATAGAACAATAAGAATAAAAGAATATCACAAAATAAAATGTACGACAAGCAACACACAAACACCACCATATGTTTACGAGGTCGTCCAACGACCTAACGTCCCCGCTCCTCCACCTCGAGGAGATATCCACTATCACAATCCGGTTTTGAAGCCCGCCGGAACTTCACACACTCGGTTAGCAATTCACCCGAAAACTCTCACACTACACAGTCACCTCAATAACACCACTTAACACTAAGGGTAGGAACTAAGCCCGTGTCTCCTCCTCAAGTGCTCGATATATAACTCTCCCCTAAAACAAGGGTTCGTCCAATCGACGCCAACTGCCCCCCTATTGGCACTTGACCCCGGGTCTCCTCATCCTCCACCCACCTTCTCTCCGTGCAAGTGTATCTAAATGATTCTCACAAATAAAGGTACAATACAATGATTTGTCCCAATTTAACAAGTGAGAACACAAATGAACGCTCACACTCCAACTAAAATCCCACCACAACCATACCACAATATACGATATCGAGCAATATAAAGCTCAATAAGTGTGGTGATAATAGTTGAATGAAAACACAATAAAATATAACCAATGAATATAGCTAAATCAATTGGAAAGTGAAAAACAAGCTATGTAAGAATGGGTTAAGAAAACTTCTCCCAATGAATAAGAAGAGCTGAGGAAATGATCATCTCAATAAGATTTGAAGCCTCTTCTTGTTGAGAAAAAACTCTCTGAAAACTGATGTAACGAAACCAACTCTTAAAACCAGCCTTCTTTTTTTTTGTTTAAAAAATCCGGGATTAACAACTTGTTAAACCCAGTAAAACTTGATTCTGATTATTTGAAGAAAGAGCAACAAAGGGTATAATATATCGCAGGCACCCCATTGCACACAGGCTAAAAATAAAAAAAGACCAAAAAGACCCCCATTTTGAAAAAACTAACCGTTAGGCTCATTTCAAGCGATCGGTCCACCGACGAAGTCACCGATTAGTGTCAAAAACCACTGAGAAACATATCTTCCGAAACTGGCGTCACCGACGTGAAATCGGTCGACCGAATGGATTTCGGTCGATCCGAACTAAATTTCCGGTCGACCTGAAAATTGTGAAAGCAATCTAAGAAAGCAGACTACCCGTCGTGCGACCGATACGGTCGACCCGAAATTCCTGATATCGGGAAACTTGACAGGTTTTGGGGTCCAGTTTTTGAAAATTCGTCCAAAAATTATCAATCATATCCAAAATACGTGAAACTTGGGGAGAGTTATAAAAATGATGAAAGAACATGTTTGAAAAAGGAATTTTGAACAAACCGAGATCGTTTGTGAAAACTACTGTTTTGAAACCCATGTTAGAAAACCTGTATTTTATGAAAAGTGAAAGTTATATACGGACCTTGGTAAATACTCATATATGAACGGTTTGTGTGCATATTAGTTAGTATACAATGCAGCGATGAGGAAGCTGTAAATAAAGATAAAATATTGTTAAACAACGTTCTCATGAAAAATCATTTATATTATAGGAAGACGGCAAATCAATGGATGAGTGTATAATGTATACTGATGAGTGCTTAAGATATAATCCATACTATAGTATGTAGATAGTAAACTAAACATATACGCTACGGTAGATTCCCACGCAAATGAATTGAAAGCTTTAACCGCTTGATTTACGTGTGTTGAAATCTGGGAAGCTTATTAGTAATAAATTGTTTGTCAAATCATCATCAAAACTATAGGGTCAACAAGAAAAGGTTAGAACAGTTGCTTATATGCATAATGCTTCTGAATAAAGACTTAAAAGATAAAAATAATTTTGTAAAAGAAAAAATTATAAGCTCAGACTAATTCCAAAATATATTGACTATAGATGGAATTTCACCTATGCAATGTTATGTGTGGAAATAGAACATAAAGAAATTATAAATAATTTTATAAATTATTATGCTTCTAGTTATAGCTTTGGTAGCACTTATGAAATAACTAAAGATAAATGGGCAATTATATGTAATTTAAATGAGATGTTACAAGCTTTTTATGATGCTACAATGTTATTATTTGGCTGTTATTATCCAACTATTACTTTAGCTGCTTTACAAATTTTAAATATTCAAAAAACTTTTGCCAAATATCGTATGAATGATACTTTTGGAGCTATAATTTTTCAAGTGGAGAGAAAATTTAATAAGTATTTTAGGCATATTCCTCATATTTTTGGTTTGGGGGTTCTTAATGATCCATGTTTGAAAGATGTTGGCCTTTGAAGTTTGTTACAATCATTATATGGTGGACAGATTATAGACTTAGATGATGGATCCACCCTAATCATTATATGGTGGACAGATTATAGACTTAGATGATGGATCCACCCTTACTGCTACTTCTCATCATTTAGCTATTAGATGATGGATCCACCCTTACTGCTACTTCTCATCATTTAGCTATTAGAAATTATTTTCAAACCTTATATAATGAGTATGTAGCTAGATATGGTGTAGCTACACAGCAGTCTACAGCTGCGGCACCTTCGAGCTCAAGCTGAGGTAAAAGTGTAAGTTTTGATAGGTATGCAATAATAGCTAAGCTAACTAGTGGATCTGGTCTTGGATCATCATTAGGGATTTCTGAAATAGATGAATATTTATCTGTTTTTTTAGTTAAATGTCAAGAAAATATTTTAGATATTTTATAATGGTGGAGAGTATATAAATCAGTTTTATATCCTATACTTTCCACAATGGTTCGTGACTTACTAGCAGTTTAGGTTTCGACGGTAGCTTCGGAATTTGCCTTCAGCACAGCAGGATATTTGATCGACGACCATAGAACATGTTTAGATCCGTATACTATACACGCGGTGATATGCTTACAAGATTGGTGGATGTACGAGAAGCGAACGCAAGACATCAATCGGATGGCTAGAATTAAAGATAAATTTGAAGAGTTAAGACTAGCAGATAGATATAAAGATTAAACAATATTTATCAAATTGTAATTTTTATTTCTAAGCTTTAAATTTGTAATGAATTATTTTGAAAATAATTACAAATGATAATGATATAGGTGAGTATGTGTCAACCTAGTTGGGATGTACTCATCTATTGTGATGCGACGAATTCCAAAATAAATTTATACTTGTAAATAATTTATTAATTATTAATAAAATTTTTATTTTTATCATCATTTATTTTTATAATTTTTTATATTTGTAATTTATGTCAATTCAAGTTATCAATAATATTATTGTTTTTTTATTAGTATTTTTTATAATTTTTATGTATATTTTAAAATTTAAAGAGATTTTAAAAAAAATAAAAATAAAAAAAATAAAAAATCCAGGCTAGTCCGGAGCAATCGGGCCCGGGTCCGGGCTCCGGTAAAACCGGGCCCGGGCCGGATGGACAGGCTTACACTGACCAGCACCATCCCTTTTCTAATCAGCACATCTTTTGCATTCAGTCTGCCTTTAATGACTAGCCAAATCAGTATTTTCACTTTCTAAGGAATGGGGAGCTTCCAGATATCTGTACGTGCAAAACGCAGCCCCCCCATTAATGAGAACTTGGTAAAAAGATTTAACACCAAGCACACTAGAACGAAGACTTCATTTGCACGGTCTAAAATCTTGATCACCATCCATCAGTGGCAGGGAACTCCTCTGTAAGCGTGCATTAAATCCCAAAATTTCAAGACTAAAGGACCAACGAGTTGTCTTTTAAAAAGGATAGACCACATCACTCATACCATTTACACGCCTCCTACATGAAGAAACTATACACCAGGGGTCCATAGACAAGACAAAATGTTCAGAAAAAAGGGCAGTAAAAAGTACAAATATCAACCCATTTATCTATCTAAACCAAAATAAAGTTTTCCTCCCATTCCCAACGTTCACCATGGAACTGTTGGAAATGGGTGTAGCTCATACCTGTCAGCGACGACGAACTCCAGGCCGACGGTGAGCTCCGGCGACGTCGAACAGCTCAGGCGAGATCGAGGATCTCGCTGCAGGCGAGGTCAAGGATCTCGCTGCAGGCGAGCTCATGGCGCAGAGGGCTACAGGCGATCTTTTGGGCTGTCGGCGAAACTCGAGCAGGCGGATTTCAAGAGCTTCAGGCGAGTTTGAGTGGGGCCACGAGCAGGCGAGCTCGCGAAGAGCTGCAGGCGACATTTCCTTCAGGCGAGATTCGTCGCAGGCGAGATTGTGCGCATATGTCGACAGGCTATCAACAGCCTGGATAGGGTTTCCCTATAAAAGGGAAACCCAGAGCGCCCCTGCTATTTGCCGCCAACTTGTTCTTCTCTCTCTCGCTCGCTACCTCTTCAAGAGGCGGTCTTTCTTCTTCATTTATTTCCAGAGGCTAAGTCTGCGATTTGGGGGAAATTAAAAAGGAAGAGGAAATTTAAGAGGGGAGAGAGAGAGATTCCTGTAGCATTTATTGAGAGAGAGGAGTTTTTCCCGCTGGAAAAACTCGCACCTTTTATTTGAACAACAGAGTTTCTGTTGGTTCCTCTTTGAGAAATCTCAAGTTGAGATTTACTCTTTTACAAGCTTTGTAATCTTCTAGTTTCTGTTGGTTCCTCTTTGAGAAATCTCAAGTTGAGATTTACTCTTTTACAAGCTTTGTAATCTTCTTTAATATAAAGGAAATTAAGTTGAGATTTACTCTTTTACAAGCTTTGTAATCTTCTTTAATATAAAGGAAATTATTTGTGTGGCTCCTGAGAATGTAGGCAAGTTGCCGAACCTCGTTAAAATCGGTGTTCTTTGTTCTTACACTTATTTTTGATTTGTAGTGATTTCTTTTTTTTTTGCTTAACACAAGATCCGGTAGAGCAAATTCCGTAGAACGGGTGTCAGAGCGTATCTAATATTTTTCCCAATAACTGGTATCAGAGCTATTTTTCAGATCTGTGTGTGTAAGAAATGGCAGAAGAAGGCAAATCAAAAATTGAAAAGTTTGACGGATCAGACTTCGCCTATTGGAAGTCACAGATGGAAGACTATCTGTACCAGAAGGATCTTTACTGTCTGTTGATGGGTAAAGCAAGAGAAAAGAAGAAAGAAGAATCCGATGAGAACCGGGAAATATTGGATCGAAAAGCCCTGGGGCAGGTCCGATTGACCCTCGCAAAATCTATAGCACACAATATATTAAATGAGAAGACGACGGTAGGGCTTATGGAAGCGCTCGCAATGATGTACGAACAACCGTTAGCTTCAAATAAGGTGCATCTCGTCAAGACACTATTCAACCTCAAGATGGCAGAAGGATGTTCCTTCACGATGCATCTTAGCGAGTTCAACATGATTGTTGATCAACTTATCTTAGTCGACATCAAGTTTGATGACGAAGTGCAGGCCCTATTGATACTATCGCAGTTACTGGATAGTTGGGAAGGTTGCGTGACCGCAATAAGCAACTCGATAGGGAAGGAGAAGTTAAAGCTGAAGGAAGTGGTAGCTATGATTCTATCCGAGGAGGTTAGAAGAAAAGCGAATGAATCAGAAAGTTCGGGTTCAGCCCTAAGTCTCGAGCAGAGAGGCAGAAGCCATAACAGGGGGAACCAAAATAGGAATCAATTGAAGTAACTCGATAGGGAAGGAGAAGTTAAAGCTGAAGGAAGTGGTAGCTATGATTCTATCCGAGGAGGTTAGAAGAAAAGCGAATGAATCAGAAAGTTCGGGTTCAGCCCTAAGTCTCGAGCAGAGAGGCAGAAGCCATAACAGGGGGAACCAAAATAGGAATCGATAAAAGTCGAAGAAGAAGAGGTCGAACTCGAATGTGAGACCTATGAAAGGGAAATGTTGGAACTGCGGCCAGGAGGGCCACATGTCTTCTACCTATAAAGCACCAAAGAAAAATGAGTAGGCGGCTCATATTGTGCAAGATGCGTTGATTCTCACTATAGATAGCAATTCCGATTCATAAGTTATTGATTCGGGAGCCTCATTCCACGCCACTGCTAATAGAAGGCTATTTTCAGAACTATGTAGTAGGGGACTTTGGAAAAGTATACTTGGGGGATAATAAACCCTGTAGTGTCATTGGAAGAGGTGATGTGCAAATACAGTTGAAGGGCTCTAAGTGGTCTCTGAAGAACGTCAGATACGTACCAAAGTTGAAGAGGAATCTTATTTCGGTTGGCCAACTCAGAGCAGAAGGCTATGTTACAACATTCACTAGAGATTCATGAAAAATCTCCAACGGTACAATGGTGGTTGCCCGTGGTAACAAAACCGGTACCCTCTACCTAACTTCACATGCGAGTGACACCCTCGCGATTGCTGCAGGCAAGGAGAGTGCAGATCTATGACATAATAGGCTGGGACACATGAGTGAGAAGGGTATGAAGATTCTACACTCAGAAGGGAAGCTAACCGGCATCGATTCGGTAGTCAGTGTTTTCGAGAAACAGAAGAGAGTTAGTTTTCTTAAGGGTGGAGATCACCTAAAGCTCACAAGCTAGAGCTTGTTCATACAGACGTATGGGGTCCAGCTAGCGTGTCTTCTCTTGGCGGTTCGGTGTACTACGTCACCTTTATCGACGATCACTCGAAGAAGGTGTGGGTATACTTCATGAAACACAAGTCGGAGGTGTTCACCATCTTCAAGAAGTGGAAAGCCATGATGGAGAACGAGACAGATCTGAAAGTAAAGTGTTTGAGATCAGACAATGGTGGAGAATATAATTTGGAGGAGTTCAAGAAGTTCCGTGCTCTGAACGGGATTCGTTTGCAGAGGACTACTCCATGGACGCCGCAACAGAACGACGTAGCAGAAAGGATGAACAGAACGCTGACAGAGCTTGCGAGGAGCATGCGTCTACATGCAGGTCTACCTAAAACTTTTTTGGCGGACGCGGTGCATATAGCAGCATACCTGATAAATCACGGGCCATCAGTTCCATTGAACTTTAGGATTCCGGAAGAGGTTTGGAGTGGTAAGAAAGTTAATCTCTCACACTTGAGAGTCTTTGGGTGCGTGACATATGTCCACATCAGTGACCATGTCAGGGACAGTTAATCTCTCACACTTGAGAGTCTTTGGGTGCGTGACATATGTCCACATCAGTGACCATGTCAGGGACAAGCTAGAAGCTAAGTCACTGAAGTGTACGGTGCGTGACATATGTCCACATCAGTGACCATGTCAGGGACAAGCTAGAAGCTAAGTCACTGAAGTGTATATTCATTGGATACGGTATTGATGAGTTCGGGTATCGTCTGTGGGATAAGAAGAACAAGAAAATCATCAAGAACCGAGACGTCATATTCAATGAGGAAGTGATGTACAAAAACAGGGATAATTCCAAGACGGGCCAAAGCAGTGGGAGTAGCACTACGGAATCGGACGCATCCGAGTATATGGATTTGGAGGAACTTCCAGATAGGGGAGACAACGTCGATTCTAACCAAAGAATGGAGGAGACTCCAGTTACAGAACCGACTACCCAGAGCGAGGAGCTTAGGAGGTTATCCAGGGTACCCAAACCAAATCCCAGGTATCTCTCGTCACTAGACTACCTACTTTTGACAGATAGCGAAGAACCATAATGCTAAGAAGAGGCTATGCAAGTGAGCGAATCTCAGCAGTGGGAGCATGCAATGCAAGAAGATATGGATTCTCTCCACTCGAACAAGACATGGGAGTTAGCCCAGCTACCTGCACAGAAGAAGGCCTTACATAACAAGTGGGTTTACCGAGTCAAACAAGAGAGTGATGGAAGGAAGAGATACAATGCCAGATTAGTCGTGAAGGTGTTCCAATAGTGGGAAGGAGTGGATTATACGGAGATATTTTCCCTCATTGTGAAACTCACAACCATCAGGGTGGTATTGAGCTTGGTAGCTGCTGAAAATCTCTACCTTGAGCAGTTAGATATGAAGACTGCCTTTCTTCATGGCGACTTGGATGAAGAAATCTATATGAAGCAACCTGTTGGCTTCATTGAGGAAGAAAAGGAAGAGATGGTGTGTAGGCTCAAGAAGAGCTTATACGGATTGAAACAGGCTCCACGGCAGTGGTATAAGAAGTTCGATAACTTCATGTAGAGCAATGGCTATGACAGATGCAATTCAGATCATTGTTGTTACTTCAAGAGGTTTGGGACCAGCTATATCGTGTTATTGTTGTATGTTGATGACATGTTAGTTGTAGGATCGTGTTTGCAGTAAATAAACAAGCTGAAGAAACAGTTAGCAAAGGAGTTTGCCATGAAGGATCTGGGTGCTGCGAAGCAAATTCTTGGGATGCGGATAAGCCGAGATGCGGCTGAGGGGACGTTGAAGTTGAGCCAATCTGAATACATTGAGAAAGTACTTCAGAGATTCAACATGCAGAATGCTAAGGTCGTTAGCACGCCCCTTGGAAGCCAGTTCAAGTTGTCTGGTGAACAATCACCCAAGAATGATACTGAGAAGGAGCACATGAAGAAGGTGTCGTATTTATCAGCCATTGGTAGTCTGATGTACGCAATGGTTTGTACGAGGTCGAATATTGCCCATGCAGTAAGAGTTGTGAGCAGATTTGCAAGCAACCCAGAAAAGGAGCATTGGGAAGCCGTGAAGTGGATATTGCGATATCTGAGAGGGACTATGAATATGCCACTGTGTTTTGGAAGAAAGGAGTTGGTACTACAGGGATACGTGGATGCAGATTTTGCAGGTGATCATGATACGAGGCGAAGCACCATGGGGTATGTTTATACCTTAGGGTCGACAGCAGTGAGCTGGGTCTCACGTTTGTAGAAGATTATGACGTTTTCCACAATTGAGGCAGAGTATGTCGTGGTGACAGAGGCGAGCAAGGAGATGATTTGGTTAACCGGGTGCCTGGAAGAGTTGGGTCTGAAGCGGGGGAACAAAGATCTTTATTGTGATAGCCAGAATGCTATACACCTTGCCAAGAACCCAGTGTTTCATACCAGAACGAAGCACATCGAGTTACGTTATCACTTCATATGCTCGATGATTGAGGACGGGAAGTTACAGTTAGAGAAGATTTTGGGGAGCCAAAATCCTGCAGATATGTTAACTAAGGTAGTCACCATTCAGAAACTAGAGTTGTGCGTAACTTCAGTTGGCCTTCATATGTAAAAGATGAGGGTGGAGCCACACAGTAGAAGATGCTTGTTAAGAGAGAGCTTGCTGATAACGGTATGGTCTCCAAGTGGGAGATTGTTGGAAATAGGTGTAGCTCATACCTGTCAGCGACGACGAACTCCAGGCCGACGACGAGCTCCGGCGACGTCGAACAGCAGGTGAGGTCGAGGATCTTGCTGCAGGCGAGCTCGTGGCGCAGAGAGCTACAGGCGATCTTTTGGGCTGTCGGACGAAACTCGAGCAGGCGGATTTCAAGAGCTTCAGGCGAGTTTGAGTGGGGCCACGAGCAGGCGAGCTCGCGAAGAGCTGCAGGTAATATTTCCTTCAGGCGAGATTCGTCGCAGGCGAGATTGTGCGCAGATGTCGACAGGATGTCGACAGCCTGGATAGGGTTTCCCTATAAAAGGGAAACCCAGAGCCCCCCTGCTGTTTGCCGCCGACTTGCTGTTCTCTCTCTCGCTCGCGCCCTCTTCAAGAGGCGGTCTTTCTTCTTCATTTATTTCCAGAGGCTAAGTCTGCGATTTAAGGGAAATTAAAAAGGAAGAGGAAATTTAAGAGGGGAGAGAGAGAGATTCCTGTAGCATTTATTGAGAGAGAGGAGTTTTTCCCGCTAGAAAAACTCGCGCCTTTTATTTGAACAACAAAGTTTCTGTTGGTTCCTCTTTGAGAAATCTCAAGTTGAGATTTACTCTTTTACAAGCTTTGTAATCTTCTTTAATATAAAGGAAATTATTTATGTGGCTCCCGAGAACGTAGGCAAGTTGCCGAACCTCGTTAAAATCAGTGTTATCTGTTCTTACAATTATTTTTGATTTGTAGTGATTTTTTTTGGACAAATTTTAAAAAAAGCCTCTTTTTTAAATTTATTAAGCAAAACCGACTGTTTAAAAATTTAATTAGCAAAACCGACCATTTTCCAAACAAAATGGTCGGTTTTGCAGTAAAGATTTTTTTAGCGAAAGTGCACGGGACTAGTAGTCCCGTGCACTTCACTTTAATTAACGCAAAAACATCACTCATGACCGCTGACCTTAGAAACCCAAAAAAATCACTCATGGCCGCTGACTTTAGAAACCCAAAAAAATCAGTCCCTCAAATCATTGAATTTGCTGTTTAGTCCCTCAGATTTAATTCTATCACACTTTTGTAAATTTCACTAAACCCTCAAGAACTTTTGCCAAGTTACCGGCCCTTCCCAAATGCTACGAAGAGGGTGACGAAATGGGATCAAACTAATCAAGTGAGAGCTCTTGAAGCGGCATATGAATTGGGATCAATGGTCACAAGTGGAAACGAAGATAAAACTGAAGCGATGATTTTGATCTCTGAAACATGTATTGACTTTGATGCAGATTTTATTTAGATTTCAATCTGAAAGATTCTAAGATCCTGAAGATTCTGCTGCTCGAGCTCTCTTTTCCTCTCGTCGTCTTCAACCCAGCTTGGCCTCATGATGATCTTTATGCGGTAATCTGAGTGCCGCTCTGAAGGCTGATTTTTCTTTTTCCAAAACATGTATTGAGTGATTTTTTTGGGTTTCTAAGGTGAGCGGCCATGAGTGATTTTTTTGGGTTAATTAAAGTGAAGTGCACGGGACTAGTAGTCCCGTGCACTTTCGCTAAAAAAAAATCTTTACTGTAAAACCGACCATTTTCTTTGGAAAAGGGTCGGTTTTGCTAATTAAATTTTTAAACAGTCGGTTTTGCTTAATAAATTTAAAAAATAGGCTTTTTTAAAAATTTGTCCATTTTTTTCCATTATTTAACACAAGATCCGGTAGAGCAAATTCCGCAGAACGGACGTATCTGATATTTTCCCTAACAGGAACTGCATAAAAATTTCCATCATCAAGACACCTATCTCTCCAGATTTTTTAGACCTTTTTTTACTGGGTATTATTAAATTGTGTTCGTCGTAATACTTCACACAGATGATCTTTTCCCGCAACACCTCAGTATTATCTGGTCAATTCCACAACTACTTCCGAAAACATGCTTCTTTCATGACTCTTGTACGTAACACTCCAAATCCTCCTTGTCACTTATTTTAGTTTTACATACCCTCCCCTCACTTTACCGAAATCTTTTTGAAGCAAAAAAACAGGGCGAGGGGGCCTGGTCATTTCATTAAAGCACAACCAACGGCCCCACCCCCACCCCCACTCCCTCCCTCAAAAATAAATAAAAAATAGAAAAGAACACACACAACCAAATTAGAAGCACGTATATAGGAGCGGAAAAAATTTATTTCACTCTTCTTTCAAAGATTTAATGGAATTAGAGGTGTTAGAACTTTAAGGTTAAAATTAACTGCACCACATCTTACGAGTTTTGCTGTGTGGTGGAAGAGATTTTAAGATAATATTGGTGCAACTTAGGTTCAAAATCATGTCGGTCATGAATGTGTGAAGTGGATTTCAAGGGGAAAAAATTAGTGCTGTGTGAAATAGTCTAGGTTTGATCAATTGAAAAGGATGATCAACCTTCATCGACATGGTAAAGTACAAAACCATAAATCAAAGTTTTGCCATCTTAAGATGCTGAACCTTATGTTTTGTTTGCAAGCAAAAATGAAATCTTAGTGTTTCTCAATTAACTCTGAATATATGCGGAAAAGAATTGCAGTAATTTGAAGCAAAAAAGCTTCTTCTTGATCAATTAAATTTTTTGTTGGTAGCATGTACTTTCCCTGCGTCTTTCATGTTGAAACTTGAGTCTGAAAGACATCAAGAGAAGACATACCAGCTACGTGTAATGGTCCGAGGTGAAATGGTCATGAAGTAACTTCTTATTGTGTCCAAAGGTTCTTCCATCCAATTGCTGAACTGTTCCCAAGTAAAACTTGCAGGTTGTCCGGGTCATCAACACATCGGATGCTTTTCACTAGGTAGGTTCTCATGTCAGTTTCTTGTAGTCAGATAGCAGTAATTTTGCACCAAAATTTGAAGTCATGTTTGTAAACCTGGTTTACTAATTTTCATAAGCTTTAATCTTTGAAGTATAGTTCCTACTTAGAAATTTGGCAACAAGAAGAAACTCAATTTTCATGAGGAAATGCTCAATTAACCAAACAAGATAAGCATAATTAACGTTGCCGACGTAAGTATCCATTGTGTCAAAAATTGAAAATTGTTGTGAGGGTTAAAGATTTTTTTTAACTCAACACGTCTTTGCAGATTGAACATCTTTTTCATGAGTACTAACATAAGGACAATTCTTTATTTAAATTCTATTTTAAATGTGTGTCCAGTGAGATTTAACCCTAGTTGTTCGATACCATCTCGAAATGTTGTGCTCGGCGGAAGCCTCAAAGTGACACGAACAAGAACAAGAGATAAATCACAACTAATAAGCCAAACACAATACACAGCAAGACAACGAGTTTAACGTGGTTCGGTAAGTTGCCTACGTCCACGGGGCAATGAGGGGGGAGTTCTTACTATTAGAAATCAGGAGAATACAAATAGAGTTACAAATCTCACCGATCAAATCCTAAAACAAAGCTCTAGATCTCTCACAAATCTCTCACAATTGGATGCAGCAATCCTCTCCCAAAGAATGCTCAAAAACACCATTGCTTAACCCTAACTAATCAGGATTAGAGTTATATATCAGCTCCAAAACGAACCGAGTCAAATAACTGACCTAACAACAAACCAGCTACGCGGTCGACCGTGACGGTCGACCGTGCAGGTATCGCAGTCGAACGAACACCCCCGACAGAGAATAAATCGATTATAGGAAATCCACAGTCGACCGCGGAGGTCGACTGAACCAATTCCCGAGAGTTAAATCACCTGCAGCGTCCGTGCGGTCGACCGTCACGGTCGTCCGCCTTCAGCTCCAGAGCCTCCTGCTCTCCTGTGCATGTTCGCGGTCGACCGTCGCTGACTCACGGTCAACCGCCAGTTTGCCTAGCTAATTCCTACTGATTTCCTGAACTTCTCTCGCCACTTCTTCAATTCTCCACCTCGGCGAATGTTTCTGCCAATATTGAGCCGACATCAAATCATCCAAATGTCTCACTTGTTGCATCCAGGACATTGTGGAAACATCCCACGACAACGGACTCAATCCACAACAAGTCGGAAAACCAAACATGAGCTGAAACGATCTCCCCCCATCTAAATCAAATCGGCTGCATCGAAAGACTGCCTACGTATGCTCTTGCCTAAGGAATCAAGTCGAACGTAGTTCACCCAATGGCCTCCGAAGGCCTCAATACTAAAGAATGTTCAAAAACTTCAAATAATGACCAAATTTCACACCTGAAACAACTTTGGTTATCATATCTGCAAGGTTGTCGTTCGTGTGGACCTTTTCTAATATGATGTCTCCATTATCCAAAACATCACGAACAAAATGGAATCTGATATCCATGTTCTTCGTGTGCGCATGATAAACCTGGTTCTTCACCAAATAAATAGCCAACATGCTATCACAAAATATCTGAATGGTCTCCTGTGCGATCCCCAAGTCATCTAATAATCCCTACAACCACAAAGCCTCCTTAACAGCCTCAGTCACTGCTATATGCTCTACCTCTGTAGTAGAGAGAGCCACTATGGACTGAAGCGTACATCGCCAACATACCGGTGCACCTGTCAATGTAAACACATAACCTAAAGTAGACTGGCGCTTGTCAAGATCTCCAGCATAATCTGAATCCACGTAACCAATACAATCCTGCACATTCTTCTCATCCTTTTGGAATACCAAACTAACATCCATGATGCCTCTAACATACCATAGAATCTACTTCACGGCCTCCTAATGACCCTTCACAGGGCCGTGCATGTATCTCAAAACCATGTTCACGGCCTGTGATAAATCTGGCCTCGTACACACCATCGCATACATCAAGCTACCTACTACACTGACATATGGAACCTTCGACATATAATCTATATCCTCAACTAAAACAGGCGACATCAATGCTAAAACCTTGAAGTGGGGAGCCAATGGTGTGCTAACTACTTTTACATTGCCCTCAAACCTGAATTTCTTCAACATCTTCTGTAAATAGCTCTTATGTGTAAGCTTCAATCTCCCCTTCACCCTGTTTCTCTCGATCTCCATACCCAATATCTTCTTTGCTTCTCCAAGATCCTTCATCTCGAACTCGGATGACGGTTTCTTTTTCAACTTTCGAATAGCCGAAGAATTCCTGGAAGCAATAAGCATATCGTCAACATATAAAAGTAAATATATGTGCTCACCACCCTGTAGCTTGTGCATGTAAACACATGGGTCATATGGGCTCCTCGTGTACGCATGGCCAATCATGAAGTTGTCGAATCTCTCATATAATTTTGTCTCGGTGATTGCTTCAAACCATAAAGAGACTTCTTCAGCTTACAAACCAATTCTTCTTTTTCTGTAGCTTTGAATCCTAAGGATTATGTCATGTAGATCTCCTTATCTAATCTCCATGTAAAAAGGCTGTCTTTACATCCATCTGGATCAAATCCAAATCCAACTATGCCATCAACGCTAATAAAATCCGAATCTACGAATGCTTTACAACAGGTGAAAATACCTCGTTGTAATCAATGCCCTTAAGCTGTGCATATCCCTTGGCAACTAATCTAGCTTTAAACCGAATGTCCCTAATAGAAGATCCCTCCTTCTTCGTATATACCCACTTACAACCAATAGCTTTCTTTCCCTTAGGTAGCTTTGCAAGTTCCCAAGTGTCGTTCTTCTGAAGAGATTGCATCTCCTCCTCCATAGCTTCCCTCCACCTGATCGAATCAGAGCTACACTCTACCTCCCTGAATGTGGATAGAACCATTTTATCAATGACCTTCACTGATGATGCATATACGACCATGACATCATTATACCTAGCTGGCCGATGAATCACCCTCCTCGGTCTATCTACTGCAATGGACCCCTAAACATGATTATGCTCCCGAGTCTTATCATCCACTATATCCTCTATCGGCCCAGCTATCATATCATCTCATCCCAGTATCACCTCTGTTGTAGTCTCGATGGATACAATGCTATCTGGAGTGGGTGGACTCACATCATCCTCCACCTGTTACGATATCTCAACTGTCTGGTCTCCCTCCACCTGCTGAGGGACTCGATGCCTCATCATGTACGCCTCATCGAATGTGACATCTCTGCTAATTGTTAGCCCTCTTGTTTTGATGATGTTTTACAACCACCATTATCGGTACTAATTGCTTGTTGAGTGATAATGTAGTTAATATATATATCAAGCATGTTAGTGCCATACATGGAGGATTAGATGGAATATGAGCTACAACGATGATATCCAAAGAAGGAGGAGGCATAGTGATGAAGCAACGTTTATTCAAGAACACCAAATGCAATAAGAAGCTTCATCAAACTCAAGCTATATCAAGACTCAAAGAATTATATTCTATGTGAGGATATTAGCTAGTTTTTATTTTCTCTCTAGTTCTAGAATGTAGGCAAGTAGTTTAGATTTCATTTGAAGCTATTGGGATATCACACACACGTTTTCATACTTATAATTTTGAGCGTTTTCACAAAATATCATTTTTCATAAGTATGAGGACCTATTCGCAAAATTCATTTTCCAAACAATTTGTTTTTAGTGTTAAAAACATTTTACAAAGTTTCACAATTTTTGGAAGTCAATTAAATATTTTACAGATTTTTTAAGAGAGTCAAAGATAGTTTTTGCATGTATCAGTTTGCGGTCGACCGCCATGGTCGACCGCGCCTGAGTTTTTTTCTGAGTGGGCAGCAGAAACTTTCGCGGTTGACTGCCATGGTCGACCATGAGCTCAAAAATTATCACAGTTGACCGCCACGGTCGACCGCAGAAGTCTCTAAAAATTTTCCATGTTTCAAAGCTGGCTCGCGGTCGACCGCGAGAATTGTACGGTCGACCGCCGCTTATTCAAATGGTCTTTTTGGGTACAGATTTCAGCACCGATTTTTCCAGGATTTGGGGGATTAAGGTATGGGTTTAAACAACTGTATTTTCTCCTATTTAAACCCTTTATACTCCTTCTTCCTCAAGTGTCCTAAGCTTTTGAAAAACCAGAGATCTGTTTCACTGAGAGCCAAAATTTTCAAACCTGATTTTCTCTGTTTTCAGTTTCACTTTCCAGCTTCAGTTTAATCTTTCTCCTTGCCATAGGGACATTGTAAAGAGAGAGTTTTTACACCATTACTACTATTGAGAGCTTGATCTAGTGAATATCAACTGTGTGGGAGTGTGATCTTGTGGTGATCAACTGTGTAGTTGTGAGATCTCGTGAAGATTGTTGTGTAGAAGAAGTTACGGCTTCCAAACCGAGTTGTGTAGTGGATTCTCCTCGAGAGTAGGGAGCGGGGACGTAGGTCAGCGGGCCGAACCTCGTTAACACATCGTACATCACTTGGATAACGATTTCTCACTCTATCTCCTTTATATTTGTTGTTCATTATTGTGGTATATTGCTTGCCTTATTTTTATTGCACAATTATAACCTTAAGACCCTAATCACCCCCCTCTAGGGTCCAACACTAATAACTATCTTCTTGTCCTGTGGATCCCATAACTTGAAGCCTTTAACTCCATCTCTAAATCCCACAAAGACAACTTTCCTTGCCCTCGAATTTAATTTACCATCACTGACATGGTAATAAGCTGGACACCCAAATATCCGAAGCAACTCATAGTCACTAGCCATAGAACCAAATCAACGCTCTAAAGGAGTCTTCCTATCTATCGCAGTGCACGTCGACCTATTCACAAGATGGCTCGCATAAACCAACGCCTCAGCCCAAAAGGATCTAGGTAATCCACTGCATCATCATACATTGCACCTTCTCCAGTAAGATACGGTTCAATCTTTTAGTCACCCCGTTCTGTTATGGTGTCTCTTGAACTGTGAAGTGTCTTCTAATGCCGTGATCCTGACAAAACTACAGAAATGGATCACTCTTCTACTCTTCACTATTATCTAAACGTAGAGTCTTCACCTTTCTACCTGCCTACATCTTCACTTTCTTTTTCTACTCCACAAAAATATCTAGGAACTAATGTTTATGCTTCATAGGGTATACCCAATTCCTCTTGGAATAATCATCAATGAAAGTGATAAAATAGTTGGTCCCATCAAGTGATGTGTTCTTGGAAAGACTCCAAACATCTGTGTAAATGTACTCCAATGTACCTTGGGTGTTGTAAATAGCGGTGCCAAACTTTACTCTAGTCTTCTTTCCAAGTATACAATGCTCATACAGCTCCATCTTGTAGGTCCTAGCACCTTTCAATAGCTCCTGTTTCGCTAATGACTGTAGAGATTTATCTACTGTGTGTCCTAATCTCATGTGCTATAATGTGGTAGTATCCTCCTTTGTAGTGATAGAAGTTGCCAGACCTCCTGTAACTGTCTTGCCCTTCAAGTAGTAAAGAAAGTTTTCCCTAACTCCTCGCATCACCACCATAGAACCTTTCGTGACCTTTGGTGTAGCATCCTCTAAGGTCACCCGATAACCTGTTGCCTCCAAAGTACCAAGAGAAATAAAATTCTTAGTCAACTGCGGCACGAACCTCACTTCTTTCAATTCCCTCACCACTCTGTCATACATCCTAATCCGGACTGAACCAATACCACCAATAGGGTATACATGGTCATTTCTCAGAAGCACGACATCCCATCTTTCAAGCTCCTCAAAGCTAGAGAACCAATCCCTCCTAGGGCATATATGATATATGGCTCCTGAATCCAATATCCACTCCGTAGAGTCGGCATAGCAAACTGACGGTAGTGCAGGACACGAACAGCCCGAAGAATTTGAATCTGAATGCTCATTAATATCTTTTGTAACATTCACTTTTAAAGCTTGTATAACCTTTCCTTTATTCTTCCCGGCATTTTCCTTCCACTTTGGGCAATTAATCTTCCAATATCCTTCTTCTTTACAATACCGATATTAATTTCTACTTATACTCTTATAGGCACTCCTATTCTTTGACTTTGAGCAGTTGAACTGGTGGCGGTTTGGATCTCGGTCTCGAACAGCTAATGCATCTCATGCCTTCTCGGAGGGTTCATCATCACTCTTCCTCAACTCATAATTCACCAAAGCTGAGGTCACCACCTTGTAGCTAACAGTAGTTCTTCCATTGATCATAGTTAGAACGAACGTACCATAATCATTTTCTAGCAACGAGCACAAATGTAACATCCCTTGTCTTCATCCTCAACCATGATATCCACGTTGGTCATATCTGAAAGTAGCTTTGTGAAATTGTTGACATGCTCCCTGATGGAAACTCCCATCTTCATCTTGAACTGGTAAAACCTCTTCTTCAAGTGAAGTCGATTCTCAATGCTCTTAGTAAGATATTTTTCATTGAGTGTTTCCCACATTCTCTTCGCCGACGTCTCATTCATAACATCATAAATAAGATCCGGCGTCAAGTATGACCGAATAACTCCACAAGCTCTACTATTCATTTTCTTCCAAACCTTATCCTACATGTCTTCGGGTTTCTCTTTTAACTCAAGAGTCTCCTCTAAATTCTGTGTATCCATGGCGTCCATTACCTGACACCTTCACAATCCGAAATTAATCTTGTCGTCGAACTGGGGAACATCAACATTCGTGTTATTAATGCTCAGACTCTGTATCACCTTCGTAAGAGATGAACTTGATGTGCTTACTTCTCCCATGTTATCGACCTAACTTTTCAGATAGGAATTCTTCACTGAATCCTTCGAACAAGCCTGAAGCTCTGATACCAATTGTTGTTCGTGGCAGAAGCCTCGAAGCGACACGAACACGAACAAAAGATAAATCACAACTAATAAGCCAAACACAATATCACAGCAAGACAACGAGTTTAACGTGGTTCGACATGTTGCCTACGTCCACGGGGAAAGGAGGGGAGAGTTCTTACTATTAGAAATCAAGAGAATACAAATAGAGTTACAAATCTCACCGATCAAACCCTAAAACAAAGCTCTATATCTCTCACAAATCTCTCATAATTGGATGCAACAATCCTCTCCCAAAGACTGCTCAAAAACGTCCTTGCTTAACCCTAACTAATTAGGATTAGAGTTATATATCAGCTCTAAAACAAACCGGGTTAAATAACTGACCCAACTGCAAACCTGCTACGCGGTCGACAGTGGCGGTCGACCGTGCAGGTATCGCGGTCGACCACGACGCTTGACCGAAAACCCCCGACAGAGAATAAATCGATACCGCGACGGTCGACCGAACCAATTCCCGAGAGTTAAATCGCCTACAGGGTCTACGCGGTCGACCGCCTTAGTCGACTGCCTTCAGCTCCAGAGCCTCCTGCTCTCCTGTGCATGTTCGCGGTCGACCGCCGTTGACTCGCGGTCGACCACCAGTCTGCTTGGCTAAGTCTTGCTGATTTCCTAAACTTCTCTCACCACTTCTTCACGAAATTCCTTTCACAATACCAAAACTTTGGATGTTATTATTGGGCCTTAGGATTTTTATACTCTAATATGTATTCTTTTCGTAAAACTTCATGAGGCTTATTCTACTGGAATCTAAACCTGTATGAGTTACCAGAACTTCAAAGTTCTCGCCACAATTTAGGAATATAGTTTATACTATAACAAGTATTTTTTTCTATTAATAAAATTTTTGTGAAGGCAAGTTTGTAATTGAAAACTAAGCTTCCATGTGCATTCACATGCATTCCAACCCTCCAGTGTCCCACTGTTCCCCCTTTCTTTTCTCCTCACGTTCTTAGTGGTCACATTTTGCTGGTTTTCTGCTTCCTGTGCTTCTTTGCTTGCATTTTATTAGCTGTTTCTGATGAGACCTCGTACCAACCACTAACACAATTGTTCCCTGCACTTTTCTTTTTACCTAACATTTAACTCTCTAACTATATCTATAGTAACTTTATACAAATTTACATGAAACCTTATCTTCTAGAACCTCTCTGTTAATAGAACCGAGTGAGGTAAAGAAATATGGAGAAATGTCTATATGATTAAGGTTATCCGCCATGAAAGTTTTGGTTCATTTTGAAATTTTTTTTGGGGGGGTGGGGCGAGGGGGGAGCTGGTGGGCGCTAAGAATTTATGGAGTAAGAATTGATCAGAACGTTCCGCAACGGTGCATCCAAAATTCTTTTTTTTTTTGTGGGGTCTGTGGGGATGAATTGGGTATATATATGCCCCTCCCGCTATTGAAGCAAATTTCATAGCGGTTGGGGAGGGGGGGCTAAGAATTTGGAGTAAGAATTGGATCAGAACGTTCCGTATGGTGCGGAGCATTTTGATCCATCTAGAATTCATTTTGGGGGGGTGTTTGGGTATTTACTGCCCCCTACGAAGCATAGATCATGACAATTTAGTGCATTGTTCTCATAGAAATGTACTCAAGAATTTAGATCGCTTCACAAAACACAACTAGTTGGTCATACATGGAATGAAGTTATGAAACTATCATTGGTGAATTGCATTTGTTTTCGCTTTTCATCCTATGCAAATCATATTCATACTCTGAATAATAATAAACTATTTTGATAGAAGAAATGGACACTCCACTGTAAATTGGCAGCCAAGACGGTAGAAATGAAAAAAAAAGTCAAGAGATTAATGAATTGTCATAACATTAACTTTATGGATTTGTTGTAACTTTCTTTGATGCAGCCTGCACTCAACATTCCTGTGGCAGTTTTCATCCTTATGTCCCTATTCCATCACAGAAATCAGATTTTTTGCTTCTGAACATGACCATAAACATCAACATATAATTTTCTGAATCATTCACATGTAAGCTTCTATGTACATTTGAGAAATGGTATTTGCAGATAACCCTTCTCATCTATATCATCGATAGTATTTATCATCTGTCAACACGTCCATTAGCAGTTATCACCCTTAGGATTGGTCACCCACATAACAGTTGATTAGTCTCAAATGCCAAAATAATGGGTGATAAGTGGTAATAAATGGTAGAAAAAAAATTATAAGAAAATGAGATGGGTAATGTAAAGAAAAAACAAATCATTGAAGAAAACACATTGAAAAAGAAAATAATCCCATATTACATCAACTGAAAAAGATACATACATTCCACATCTCCCAATCTATAAGAGATTAAGAGAAGAGCTTGGGTTCAGTTTTAGTCTCCTTTAGCTTCATTCTCCTTTGGCTGGTTCTTCTTGGCCTTCATGAAGCAGAAGCAAGAGCAGCATGGGCACTGAAACAGGAACTTCATTGTTTATTGATTTAAGAGGTAGTAGAATTGAGTTAAAAGGAATATTTGCCCATTAAGAAGCTTTTATTTTCTGCAGGCTTTATAATGAGAAGATGCCCAACATATGTAGCTGGCCATAACTGAACTTACTCTCACAAATATTATTCTTGTGGGGTATTGTGTTGGCCCCTCTCGGTGAGTGGGCTCCTTCATACTCTTTTTTTTATTCCTCATTTATTTTTAGGGGTTTTTATTTCTTGGCCCATGTGTTTACCCAACTTTACCTATAAACTCAATCATTATTATTTGTATCTTTAAATCAATTCTCTTTATGTATTTGTCTTTAAACATAATTTCTAAAATACAATACTTTCATATGTGGGCCCCCTAAGTTTTTTCTTAAATTCCAATTATAGCCCTTTAGATTTTATCTCATGTAAGTGGGCCCCTTTAAAACAATTAAAAAAAAAAAAAAAAAAAAAAGAGAGAGAGAGAGAGAGAGAGAGAGAGAGAGAGAGAGAGAGAGAGAAACGAGGGTTTTCATTGTTTCTCTCATCTCCCGTGCACGGGAGAGGAGAGAAATAGGCGGGAACTCTCTCCCCCTCTCCCCCTCTCCCCTCCCTTTCTCTTACTCCATTTCTCAATTAACTAGCCTCTCTCACTCCATTAATATATTCTTACACTCTCTCTTATAAACTATAGGTTGTCTAAAAATTACAGCAGATAGCTGACCCCATCAAACACTAACGATGAAGGTTACAATCAAATATCTTTCACATCAACAAATGAATGCTACAATTAAAAGATTTTTATGTAGATCGAGAAAGGTTACAATTGGACGACCTTCACGATAACCGATAAAAGCTCTGATTCAACAGTCTTCAAAACAACAACGAGAGTTACAATCTGACAACTCTCACATTTCAAGGAGCAAAATCAAAGATTACAAAACAACAATCTTTGTAACGCTTTGACAAAAGAGATTACAAGTCAACGATCTCTTCTGTCTAAGATGCAGAGTAGAGCTCATCTCTACTTCCCAGAAATGAAATGCCAGTGGCCTCGTTCCAGAGTCAAAACAATGCAACCACCGCATAATCAAACCACAAACCCAGCTTCAATCCAGCCATAAACACAGTTTCCAGACACTGCAAACGCAGCTCAAATTTAGTTACAAACGCAGCTCAAATCCAGTCGCTAACATAGCTTCCAGATGCTGCAAACACAGCTTCTAAACGCTACAAATGTAGCTTCTAAACATTGCAAACACAACCTCCAAACGCTAAAAACACAGCTTCCAAACACTGCAAACGTAACTTCCAAACGCTACAAACGCACCTTCCAAAGGCTGCGTTCGAACGTAGAATTCGTGCCTAGCAACGTAAGACCTGCGTTTGACTCATTCAAACATGAGTTGAACGGTTCCAGAAACTGTTTTCTCCCTAATATTTGAGGGATTTTCTCCCCACTTAGGAGCGGATTAAGGGGGCGATTACACCCCTTAATCCTCATATAAATACCTTAAAACTCAACTGAATTTGAGATCTCCAATTGGATCGATCTTTTTTGCATAAAAAATAATGCATAAAAAGAGATATCGGCATTTTGTGTTCTTAGAGATCCTGGAGCATCCTTCAGTAACAGAGATCTTTGAAGCTTTCTTTCTTAGCTTAAAAACTTATTTCGGTTAGATCTTAATTAACTCTTTCATAGAGTTTTAAACTCGTTCTGAGTTCCAAAACTCATTAGAGTTATTCTTAAATTTGCCGCACAAATTCTCCTTAATCTCAAGTCAAGAGAAAAATACAATGTTCCAATGAGGTGAAGTGTTTGGATTGTAAATGGGATACAAGGATCTGAACTCTCATCGACACCAAGAAGAACCCAGGTTAAACAAACGGAAGGATCTTCGTTGATCTTTATCTCTTTTGTAAATCGAGAATCTGATACAAGAAGATTGTAAATTCTTTTTCTAAATTGTTAGGGAGAGATTGCATTGAGAGAATTATAATTAATTCTTTTTCTAAGTCTGTTAGAGAGAATAATATAAATTCGTTTTCTTATTTTCTTCTTTATTTTTCTTACCAAACAATAGATGGTGACTCTGCTGGGGACTAACTTCACTAACAAAGAAGTGGTAGTGTAATCTGATATCAACCTCACTGGAACAATGGTCGAGACCCTCGTCATGGAATTCAACCAAGCCAAGTACGAAGAGGTACTTTCCTCTGGATCCCTTAGCCCTAAGGCTATGCGCAGGGTCCGTGTGGTCTCTAAAGATACAAAAACTGTTACCGAACCACCAAAGAAGATCCTCCCCTTTGGACTAAATGGATCGGACCACCCCTCCTCTGAAGGAGTGGGCTCGGACTTTGCTGGTCTCGTCAAGCAAGTCGAAGATCTCACAACTGCGTCAAAGCGACGTGTATCGGATCAGAAAAGGCCCATTAGGGTGACAAGCTCCGTTAATGCATATGACCTTGCTTTAAAGGCCTTAAAACATGCCAAAAAGAATGTCGCTCGACAGAGGAGAAGATCCTTATGACTAGCCTATCTCCAAGAGAGCCGATCTCTCAATCAACATGAATTCTGCGTTTGTGAGCCTCAGCTTGAGCATTGTGTTTCTGTTTCAGAACACAAATCTCACATTAATGAGCCCAAGTATGAGCCACGAATAATCAATCTAAAGCGTAGCCATCATAAGCATGTTCTAAAATCAAAACGCATCCCGCAAGGATGCGTTTCAACATTAGAACGCAGCCTGCAAGGACACGTTTCAATTTCAAAACACAACCCTCAAGGAAACGTTTCCCAAAATAAACGTAGCTCTCAGGAGCACGTTACAGATTCTGAACACAAGTCCCAGGACTGCATTGATCCATTAGAACACAAGTCCCAGGACTGCGTCTCATCAACAAAACACAGACATCGTTTTGGTGTTATTTGAATAGAACACGATGTGGTCTGTCATGTCCAAAGAGGTCAATGTGGAATCAAGATCCATGTTCAACAAGAGCCAGTCTCATCCATTGATGGACATGGGGTTCTATCTCCAACCTCACGTTCTGTGAGAGAATCTCGCCAGGTATCTGACTTAAGGGAGTTGCTTTTAAGGGAAAGACTAGTGATACGAGCCGCTTATTCATGTCAATGTGAGCGGCTCATTTCAACAGTTCTCTCAGAATACCAATGTTGTAGTTTAGCACCCCGACCATCGGTATTCGACCGTTTGGCAAACATCGCCCGACCTGCCAAGAGACGACAACACTATAGGTAGAAGGCTTTGGAGACCGAATATCCTACAGTTACTATTAACATGATTGGCAGAGGAAAAGCCTCAGCTCATAGCTCTGATGAATCGAAAACAAGTCATTTGCCGATCATCAGAGAAATCTGTAATGAGTTTGAAGGGATATACCAACACATCTGGACTCGGATGGGAGCTATTCCTCCTGTTAATTATAAACGACTGACTAGAGGAACAACTTCTAATGATGAACACTCGACCATTGTGGAGTCTTAGTCCTCAAGTTATTTTGTAGCGCATGTGAAAACTATTTACATGACATGGAGCTCAAAAGACCTAGCGAGAAGGGTCGATGAACATCATGCATGCTCCAGGCTCAAAAGGAGACTCTTAATCAACTACGAGATCTGTTGACTCAGCTTGTCACAGAAAAAGTCCAAAGAGCAAAATCTTCCCGAAAGACAAAGTCGTCAAAAGGGAAAGATAAGGTGAACGAGAATTCGGACCATGAATCTCACAACATAAAGTCTACCTCTGAGGAAGAGAAAGAGGACGAGAATATACACAATCCTCAGTCGGCCAAGAGGGAGAAATTAGAAACTCGCCTCAATGCAATTGCCAATAAGAGCGAGCTTTAAGACGATGGAGTAGTGTGGCCTTATCTTGCAGAATAGGACATAACTCCCTATCCTCCGAAATTCAAAGCTCCAACCCTACAAGATTTTGACAGCACGAGATCGCCGAATCAACACATCTACTATTTCAAGTTGCAAACTGGAGATGTGATAGAGAACGATGCCATATTGACTCATCTTTTCATCGGCACCCTTAAGGGACCAAGCAGAGGAAGAGAGAATCCATAAAGACCTTTGTAGAGAGGTTCCGAAGTATGGCCTTACGATGCCTATCAGGTATGACACAATCTACTTTGGTGGAAACTTGCAGGCACCACTTGCATACCTATCTCCTGGCTCAAATAGGAGTAGTAGAATATTGCTCCTAGAAGCAATTGGTCTCACAAGGAGAGCAAGTAGAAGAGATCGTTGCCCGAGTCAGAGCTGAAGAAGCTAACAAGCCAAAGCCGTAAGCACAATGCAACCAAGGTAATGCTCCCAGACCCAAGGGGAAGGAGACTCTGGCCGCCGATACCAACACTCGAGCACCACCTACAAAACAGGGCAAGTCATCAGATCAACAGAGGGTGCCCAAGCAGTACTCTTTTAAGGAGTAACATGTGGACACCCTATTCCAGCTACTTCAGAAGAATAATAAGCTGAAACTTTCTAAAGTGAAGAGACCCGAAGAAGTAGGAAAAGTGGATGACCTAAATTATTACCGGTGTTACAAAATGTTAGGACATCTGACAAGGAGATGCTATATCTTCAAGAATATTCTACAACACCTGGTCGATGCTAACGTGCTCAAGTTGAAGCCAGAACAGAAGACCATAACGGTATTATCCCATAACGGTCCACTTTGGAGATTTTCCTCCCATAACGGTCGCGGACGGTATTATCCCTATCCATAAGAGAGAAATACACATGAAGAATGCTGACCCGTATGGCCAGAAGGATAAAGGTTTGGTATCCCTTACCACTCTAAAAGGAGAGATGATGTGGGTTCATCGCGATTTAATTGAAGACCAGCAGTGGACAAGTGCATTAACAAAGAAGAAAAGAGGCAAGGCTAAGTCATCCAATATGATTAGGCCCTCTATAAATAAGGATGATGACCCTCTCAAACCTCTCATAGACTCGGAAGAAGAGAGGATTGTCCTTGCAGCAAATCAAAGACATAACCCTTGCTCCCGATCATGGAAAGAGTATTTGAAAAAAAATGGTCAAAATGCTCAAGGAACAGAAGAACAACCCAAAGAGACTAGGGGTTCTGCTCCTAAGAAGACAACCGATAAAGGAAAACAGAAAGAGCTTCGCTTCAACCAGAATCTTCTCCAACAGGAGACTGGAGGATCAATCACTCCCTTTCGATTCAACGTCATGGGACAATTAGCTAACATCCTTATGAGGATCACCTTATACGAGCTCATATGACTGTCCAAGACAACAACTGAAGCTCTAAATGAAGCTTTGACAAACACAGAGAGATTTATTACTCAAGTTACTCCAGTTCCATAAGCTTCTAAAGGACAATCTTGTGTACAATGTCTACAAGTTACAAAAGTTTGCCATGCATATCATTCACTCAAGAAGATATACAGATTAAACACAAGCATGATAGACCTCTATACTATATGGGGTATATCGGTTCTTCTGAGATCAGTCGTGTCCAAGTTGATCCAGGCTCTGTACTCAACATCATGCCATACCAGGTCGTACAAGTCTTAGGGATTTCCCTGCACCGGCTGAGTTCTACTCAGACAACCATCTTCATCTTCAACGCCAACATCACACGACCCTTGGGTAAAATCAAACTCAGGTGTCAAATCAGAGATCTCAAGTTCAAAGTGACTTATTACATCATAGATACGGACACGTCTTACAATTTATTGTTAGGATGACCTTGGATTCATGCGAATCACATTATCTCATCTACTCTTCATCAGGTCATAAAATACGTTGATGGGGAGGGAGAAGTCAAAACCCTGATTATCGAGAAGCAACCTTTCAAAGGGGTGGAGAACGTTCACACTGATTCGATCTTTTACTTGGATTCTAAAGAGCCAGAGATATCAAACGAGGTCGTTGACAGTGGCAACGAAACAGACATTGAGCCTGATCCTGAGGAAGATTGTCCATGGGAGTTGAATCTCAATGTAATGAGTCAGAATGAGAATAATAACAGTATACCGAGTGAGGGTGAGTGGTATATTAATGAAGATTTTAATTTGGCGTACTTGTCTGATGTGTTCTCTGAATAGGAACAGATAGAGACCAATACAGATGTAGGTACTAGTTCATGGCACACATTGTATACCGATGACTCACTCACTTTGCCCCTCAAATCATCCCTCACCGCATTCGAAGAGATGGAGGATGTGCAAAAGGCTTACTTCATGGTCCCGTCCAAAAGGAAAGGGCAAAAGCCAATCTATTTTGGGAAAGTCAATTCCAAATTACCCTGTCGGGAAAGTTCAGAGGATGATCCAAGAACTCCACAATTCCATCATCATGAACCTAACTCCATCCATATAATGAGAAGAATGGGTTATGACTTTGGTAAACAGGAAGGTTTAAACTTTGGGAAAGGAAGGCGAGCACCAATTCGATCTTTCGCTCCAGAAGGAAAACCTCCTGATTATTATCACAAAACTAGAAGAGGGTTAGGTTATGTTTTATCTCCTCCCCTTTCAGAAGATGAGACCAACAACTTTTTGTGTCAAGACCATTCATCTGAAACATCCTCATGGGAGTCCGATGTAAGTGTTGGAGCAATATTTAAAAGCATGTTCGTGAACATGACTTTAGTTAGTCTTCCGATTGAAGATACAGAGGATGACCAAGAATTGATCGAATCAACCAACAATCCTTGGATAAAACACCTTAACATCTTGTGGAATATGCGTTTCGAACAGCGCAAACTACCCATCGAAGATAAGGTGATTCGGGTCAACATGAAGGATGAATCCGATCCTAAGCCAATCTTCATAAGCGAGAGCTTATCACCACCCAAGAAAGAAGACCTCATATCTCTCATCAGAGAATATATAGATGTCTTCACTTGTAATTATAAAGATAGCATGGTCTTGATCCCAAAGTACCCATGCATCACCTTAATATTGATCCGGATACGAAACCTGTCAAACAACAACAACGCTGGTTCCGCCCAGAGATCATGGAAGCAATTCAGTCAAAAGTCAAGAAGCTTATCGACTCTGGCTTTATTAGAGAGGAACAACACCTAGACTGGGTTGCTAATATCGTTCCGATACCAAAGAAAAATGGCAATGTCTGAATTTGCATCGACTTTCGTGACCTAAATGATGCTTGTCCGAAAGATGAATTCCTACTCCCCATCATAGATGTCATAATTGACAATACTTGTAGGTATGAGAGGATGTCTTTCATGGACGGATTCTCAGGGTCTAACCAAATTAAAATGTACCCTGAAGACAAAAAGCACACTACTTTCAGAACACCCCTGAGGGTGTACTATGATACGGTAATGCCCTTCCGATTGAAGAACGCTGCTGCAACCTATCAGTATGCCATAAATATAATCTTTCACGAACATCTACGTAAAAAGATAGAATATTATGTTGACGATATTATAGTAAAGAGCCGAAACAAAGGCGATCATCTTGCAGATCTAAAGATGATGTTCGACATCATGTGAGCTTATCAACTGAAGATGAATCCAACCAAATTGTTACTGGGGGTGTCTAGCCGTAAATTCTTGGGATTCATAGTCACATCTAAAGGGATTTCTCTTGATCCAAAAAAGGTTCATGTCATCCAAGAAATGCCACCTTTGAGAAATATCAAAGAGCTCAGAGGCTTGCACGGCAGATTGGCGTACATCCGGAGATTCATATCAAACTTCTCGGGATGCTGTTAGCCCTTCACCAAGCTGATGAAGAAACAAGTTTCATTTGTTTGGGATGAAGATTGCCAAAAGGTATTTGAGGAGATCAAGAGATGCCTCACGCAACCACCAGTCCTAGTGGCCCTGATATCAAGGAAACATTTCTAGTTATATGTGAGGGCCATGGATCATTCCCATGGAGTCTGCTAACCCAGAACAATGATCAAGGACATGAGCAAGCCATATACTACCTTAGCAGAACTATGATTGGAGCCGAAGATTGGTACAATCTGGTGGAAAAAGAGTGTCTCGCCTTGGTATTCACTATCCAAAAGATGCGATACAATTTGGTCGGACAATCGATTCATGTCATCTCCAAAGTAAATATTTTGAGAATACTCATGACGAAGCCATCTTCTATCATAGTATGACATACAATTTATGCCCCAGAAAGCTGTTAAAGATCAGGCTCTGACAGATTTCTTAGCCGACCATCCAGTATCTGAATAATCAAAATTATATGAAGATTTACCAGATGAAGTCGCCGAAGCTTGTGCAACTTAAGAAGTTATAAAGTATGGAAATTGTTCTTTGATGGTGTGTCTAGAGCAAACCCTAATTGAGGAATCACTGCTGGCATGGGGGTGGTACTTGTATCCTCAGGCAGTCATGTAATCTCAAAAGGATTCTCTCTAATCGAGCCATGCACCAGTAATATAGCGGAGTATAATGCTTTGCTACTAGGAATGCAGTTGGTCGAAGAGCTCAACATTCAACATCTCAAGGCATATGGTGATTTTTAGCTTATCGTGAATTAAGTCCGAGGAGAATATAAAGTATGTAATGAGGACTTAGTCCCATATCACTTCACCATGCTAGAGCTAGCTCAGAAGTTTGGAGGCTTCTTCATTGAATACATCCCAGGAGTCCAGAGTACATATACAGATGCTTTAGCCTTGTTGGCAACTTCTTTAGCGTTGCCACCAAAAGAAGAGACGACGATAGTCATCATGGACCATGACTTGTACCACCCAAAGTTTCCTTTAGAATACTACTCAAATGAGCAATAGCAGAGATTGCCTATGCAACTTCAATTGAGCAATTGAGCTGGAACCAAGGGATTGGCGATTCCCATATATTGATTATATCTTGTACGGGATACTGTTCGATGATGCTAAAGAAGAGGCTACCATCAAACGGAAGGCTCTCCGATTATATTATAATATGGTCTCTCAATTCTTATACCGCAAATCACACGATAGAGTCTTGCTTCATTGCCTCTCTAGAAAAGAAGCACAAAAGGCTCTTAGGGAAGCTTATGACGGAATGTGCGGAGCTCGTCAACCCGGAGCTAAGTTAAGAGACCGTCTCCGACGAATTAGCTATTATTGGCCAAAGATGCTTTCAGATGTTTCTGACTACGCTAAATGTTATCACGCATGCCAAATCAATGGTGATTTAATTCATCAAGCACCAGAGAACCTACATCCGACTTCTGTGTCTTAGCTATTCGAGATGTGGGGAATAGACATTGTTGGACCCATCACTCCGCTAAAGGCCAAAGGGCATCGGTTCATCCTAGAAGTGACCGATTATTTCTCTAAGTGGGCAGGAGCAATTCTGTTAAAAGAAGTCAAGGCTTCAAACGTGATCAAATTTATTAAACATCACGTCATCTACTACTTTGGTGTAGCGAGACGAATAGTCTATGACAATGGAATACAATTCGTCAGTCGTGGTTTTTAGAGATTCTGCGACAAGTCAGGATCCAAAGTGTCGCATCGACGACATACTACCTTCCAGCTAATGGCCTCACAAAAGCATTCAACAAAACTATTATGAAGCTTCTCAAGAAGTTTATTTCTAAGAGCCATTGTGATTGGGATAAAAAGCTTGACGAATGTTTATGGGCCTACTGCACAAGGGTGAGAACCATTACAAAAGCCACCCTATTCTCTTTGGTATATGGTTGCGAAGTTGTCTTACCATTGGAAATTCAGATTCCATCTCTAAGAGTCGCTCTCGTGACAGGGATGATAGATGAAGAATAACATCGATTGCATCTTCAAGAACTTAAAGTATTGGATGACAGTTGACTTCAGGCTCAACAACAAATCGAGTTGTATCAAGCTCGAATCTCCGAAGCCTATAACAAAAAGGTCAAAGAGAGGATCTTCAAGAAATGTAATTTGGTCCTAACTGTCAGACGACCCATGGTGATGACGCACAAGACTAAGGGGAAATTCAATCCCAAGTGGGTAGGACCCTTCATAATAGAATCAGTCTATTTGAATGGAGCATACCGTCTCATTAACCAGAATGGCGAAAGGCTCATGATGCCTATCAACAGGAAATTTCTCAACAAATATTACTTGTAGGCCATGAAGCTCTATTTCTTCTAATCCCCAGCCAAGTCTGAGATAATAAATCAACCTTCCTTAAACTGGAGGTTGGTTATTCAAGATTCACTGAATAGAGAGTAGTAGATCATGTAAACTTTCCCCAACAAGCCTAAGATGAGACATCAATTTTATTTAGACTAGGGGTTGGTTACTCGAAGTTCATTTGAATGGAGAGTAATAAATCGTTCACCTTGTATATCGTTAAGTTAACATTATACCTCTGACGATTGAAATTTTCTAAAATTATTCTAGCAATAATAAAGAGAACTTCTGATTCATGCTAAGTTAACATTACACCTATGGCATTTTCAATATTTTCATTGTCTCAAATTAAAACATAACAAGGAAAAGGCAATGCAAAGCATTATCATATCATTTTCATTCATCATTGTTAATATGATACAGAGTGATAATACTTGACATGAAAATGATACCAAATAATAAATTTCTATCCCCAGCTAAAAGCAATATAAGATTCAAGTGCCAGGGCTCATTAATTTGAGGGATCTGAGCTTAGACTTAAACGCGGACATCTTCTTCTCATGGGCCGCTTGAACACGTTCAGCCACTTTGTTCCTAAGTTCCTCGTCAGTACGGCCAATGGTGAAAGTTGTCAGTTCAGCTTGGAGTTGATCATGCTGCTTCTATAAAATCATGATTTGGGTCTCTATTTTATATAAGCTCTTGCAAAGGGCTTCCCGATGATGCACTTTTGAGATTCGAGCCAGAGAAAGAGCTTGTTCCACTTCAGATTCCAAATCGACGCACTGTAAATCTACAAAGGCCATTAATTCTGCTTCCATAGCACATCATCCTGGCTCTTGATTCTATTTAGGCAGCTAATCGGATGGGGCTTAAAATCCTCGAAAGCAACTTGTCCAAGTCTAACGATATTGATTGTTAATTTCATCAAACTTTCTAGCTGTTCGATGAGTTTCCTTAGGATTCTTAAACTTAAAGGAAGGGCAATCAGATAGGCCAAACCTACAAATTCGGAACAGTTTCTTCTTGTGGGTCTTATCTTGTGGTCATTCCATCAAGAGGTCCCATCAAGGGAACATATTCTGAACCCCTGATCCTTAACTTCCTTTCAGCTTCTACATCCTTAGGAATAGAGGGAGTTGATTGAAGCACTTTATCTCCTTTATCATTTGGGAGAGTGACAAGTACAGACTTCATCGCGTCCCCCATTAGCTATGCCTTCTTGGAGTTTTTGGCTGCAACAGGTCTTCTTTTACGAACCCTCCTCTTATATTAGCCCTCCTCCTCAGCAATAAGAGCCTTCTTCCCCGATGATCTTAATGTGAAAGGTCCAAGGATGGGTGCCTCCTCACGGATTTCTTCAGTCGTCTTCTCTTCGCAAGATTCGGTAGATGGTGGCTCTTCTTGGACTTCTCCAACTTCAGTTGCTTCTTGTTCGCAGGATAAATGTTTATCTATCCCTGGCAGACAAGTCCTTGTAAAACTTTTCCTGGACTCATAAAGCTCTCAGATTTCATTAATACATGTAGTGTATATGTTATACTCTAGAATCCGAGAAGCCTCATAAAACTAGACTCAGAAATCTAAAATAGTAGAGCAGCTAGGCGGTAAGTTGGGCAAGGTGAATCAATCATGGGTCTCTCCAGTAGAGAAAAAATACCATGCATGATCACCCTTGTACAAATTCCCGACTTGAGACAACTCTGGGTTAGGGTTACCAACATGAAGTTGGTCATACCCAAATTGCTTGGCAAACCGAGAAGGCATATAAGGCTTGATAACACATTTGTGCTCCAGGCAGAAGACCAAGTAACCCACTCTAATTATAAGGAGCCATCTGAAGACGCCCTCCTCTAGAGATAAGAAGCCCTTAAAACCCACATCTGTAAAAGTTGTGCTCTCCTCTTCAGCCCTATCAAAATCGGGAGAGCAGTAGAAACTTTTATAACTATCCCCTTGAGACAAGAGCTGTCGAGCCCGGACTATGTAAATGTTAGTCCACATGGCCAACTCAAGCCTCTTCACAAATGGAACAGAGGCCTCACTATCTTTGGTAACCGCTATCATCAATGAAGGGCAATGCAACACGAACCAGGCTAGCAAGTATGTGTATGGCACCGGTACACGAGGTTGGGAAGTCTTCCAAACTTTCCTCCCAGCAACATTTATCTCTTAGACGTCGACGAATTTAGAAGTCAACGCCTTTAGGCTGCTCTACACAAAGCTTACCATTGGAGTAAGGAGACTCACGGGTCTCCCATAGGCCAATAAAATAGCTGAGTATACTACATCACCTATAATGGACTCAACTGGCTTCGATAACACTACACAACATTTCAGCCATATCATTAAGAAGCCAAGAGGAGAGCAATATCGAAGATGGGCGTCATAGCCTGGTAGTAAAAGTTCTCAAATTCAGTACCAGCTTCAAATCCATCCTCTGGATGTTTATTCTTATATCTAGCACTGGAAGACTTAATGCAGGCTTTGTTGCTCTTGAAAGAGAGTGCAGGAAGTTGAGTCACATTAGCATCCTTCTGACTCAGATTCTGAAAGAGGTAGTCCACCCATGAAGTGTGCATAATGCCTCCTCTGTGTAACCCCACCACTTGAGTGTAGATCTAAAAATGGCATATCAACTCCTAGAAAGTTATGTAAACTTCGGGATGTATTGCCCTCAAGATAAAGAGCTCTTCAGTAATGGGGATGAACTCCTCATAGTACATCTTGCCGAATGGAAACCCTGATACTGCATACATCTCATGGAGAGCGAAACACAACTCTCCGATAGGTTTGAAGAATGTGCAACTATCCAGATTGTATCACTCCAGCATAGCAAAGAAATTAGGATAGCTCTGACCAATCCTACGCCGGTTGGCCAACACCGGGATTGTAAGGCCGGATTGGGCAAGTGGCTCCTTAAGGTCTTCGAGGACAAAGTCCACCATGTGAATCAACCAACCACCTTCTTCAAAATATACCCAGCTGGGAGATCTGAAGGCTTGCGTAAAGAATTTACCCTGAGCAGCAATGAATCGATGAATGAAAACATTCGTTGGAAGGGGCATCTCTTGAGTAAGATCTTTTTTCTCAAATCTACCAGGTCTCATACCCTTGATTTGTCCATCAATCTGTATATGAGATCATCGACAAGATCCAAGTGATACGTTCTCCCTCTCCTTGACAAGGTCAAAAGCCAAACCCCTACGGTAGCTGACACTCAGAAAATAGGAGAGCTGATACATTCTCTTTATGCTTGGGAGAAAGAAGAAACGGTCGTTGATTCCTTGCAGTAGCCTGGAGTCTTCCACATGTATAAGTCTTCCATCCACCGCTATGCAATCCCCAAACAGAAATGCTAGCTTTATGAATTAGTCGCGGCTAGCCAGTGTCTCCATGTTGAGGTTGGTGATCAAAGTTCTAAGGGTGGAACATCTAGCATCCATGATCTAGTGCATCCACTCTAAAACAGGGAAATTGCATAGTGGAATTCTTTCACAGAAACCAAAAGATTCGTCATCATCTAGACCACTAGTGTACCCAAAATGATGATCATGAGAACACGACACATTGGGAAAAAATATTGTAAAACAAAAAGTAGTAGTTAGTAGCTGAAGCAAGTTACTGATATAAGTCCAAAATAATAATCTCAAATGTAGATGTCTATAGGTGTAAATTTTGATTTTCTAAAATGCGGCTAGCCAGTGTCTCCATGTTGAGGTTGGTGATCAAAGTTCTAAGGGTGGAACATCTAGCATCCATGATCTAGTGCATCCACTCTAAAACAGGGAAATTGCATAGTGGAATTCTTTCACAGAAACCAAAAGATTCGTCATCATCTAGACCACTAGTGTACCCAAAATGATGATCATGAGAACACGACACATTGGGAAAAAATATTGTAAAACAAAAAGTAGTAGTTAGTAGCTGAAGCAAGTTACTGATATAAGTCCAAAATAATAATCTCAAATGTAGATGTCTATAGGTGTAAATTTTGATTTTCTAAAATAGGGGTATCATTTGTATTGATAAGAATAGCTTATTACAAACTAATGAATCGAAATTATAACAGAAGCGGAGGGTAGGCCCTCCTTGTTTAACGTGGGGACTTTGATAGCGATAGGATGCCTCGCTCGGTTCTCGCACCGAGTCTTCTTCCCTTAGATGATTCGATCTAGGTTGCTGGTGAGCTTTGGTACGCAGTAGAAGCTCGTGTTGGTCTAGTTTGGGTTTCGGAGTTCGATGGCGATCAGAAGCTAGGGGAAGATGCTAAAGTGTAAAGATCATGCAAAGAGCCTGTTATCAACTCAGTTAAGAGTTGAGAGCTGATGGTCCGACTAACTGATTAGATTAATTAATTAACTGCGAACCTCTTTCCTATAGGCAGGAGAGGTTCTTAAATAGAGGAGAGACGGCATGGTCACTCCCTAGAATCATGGGATGTGACCATGTACTGTTAGGAGATACCATGCTTCTCACTTGTACCATGAGCGGCTGCTTGATAGGCTCGGGGTACTGTGCTCCTCCCCTTCACATTTCTCACTTGTACCATGAGCGGCTGCTTGATAGGCTCGGGGTACTGTGCTCCTCCCCTTCACATCATGGGAGATGGGAAGGCCCATCCCTATACGTGATGTTATGGCCGTTAGGTACTCTGGCGAGTCTGGTGAGTTTACCGATTGCAGGCGAATTCGGCTCTTCAGTAAACTTAACTCGTGCGGGCGAGTCAAGTGTACAGGTGAGCGTAGCAACATTGTGGATTTGACTGGTCACTCACACTATAGACGGCCGCTTGATGGGCTCGGAGTACTGTGCTCCTCCCCATCACATCGTGGGAAATAGAAAGGCCTATCAATGTACATGATGTTGCGGCCGTTAGGTACTCTGGCGAGTCTGCCGAGTTTACCGATCGCAGGCGAATTTGGCTCTTGAGTAAACTTAACTTGTGCGAGCGAGTCAAGTGTGCAGGCGAGTTTCTAATCACCTGGCAGATCGTCAGATGTATAGGCGAATTTGGTAATCGCGTGGTCTTGGTTCGTACTAGCGAGTCAAGCACATGGGTGAGCCCAATTTTCAAGTCGTGCGGGTGACTCGAATACGCAGGCGGATTTCAAGCTTATCTGCAAAGGTAATTTTTACCGCCTATAAGACCCCCTTTAAAGTTTTTCAGATCTAAACCAACTTGTGTGTGGTTTGGAATACTTTGAATAAAGAGGTTCTTGATTAGTTAAGGCGGATTTGACTCCCTTGGCTAGGTCGAGACCTTTGGGTGAATTCGAGTGGTGCGAGTGCACCCAGGTGAGATTAGTGCCATTCGAGTTAGGCTCCCCCCCCTTTTAGATGAAATTTGGGCCTATAAGAGCAAGCCGCGTGTACGTGGGAGAAGTTCCCATGCTTGTTAATTAAGACGACGCCTCGTCTTCATGCACTAGCCTCAATGGGGCGGATCCGACGATGTTTTTAATCTCAACCATTGATCTGATAAGAGGTCGTGTGTGAGTCACCCGATCTTGACCATTCCGTGTGGTATTCCAAACGTTTCGCTTTGTTTGTGCCCGCTCGATTGGAACCGCCGAATTGAAACTGTCTGCTTCAAGTGGTCAGCAAATCTTGATGGTCGAGATCCTACGTATATAGCGTCGATTGATCTTCTTGGTAGGAGGATCACTACACTCACAAGTCCTCTCATTCAAACCTCCTTAGAGAAAACTCAGACTTCCCAGATTCAAAATGGCTTCGGGAATGGGAACATACGGTCCAAAGGGGAAAAAGGAGGCTGTCCGGCCTGAACCCATCATTCTTTCGGATGACAAGGAGGAGGAACGCACCTATGCTTCCCCTTAGCAGTATTCTCAGTCTCCTTTTCCTGGCCAAGGGGCCGTCCCTCTGATCCAACCCATTGCCATGGTATCGGTTGGTCAGGAATTCGCCTCTCCGAGTTCTAGATCTGCACAGTGCATCCTTAGGCAACTGTAGAATACCATGCAGCAGGCGGTCTCTATTACTATCCTCGGCTGGGGAACATATGCACACTTTAAGCCCTTCCTAATGGACTGCATTGCCGCCCTCAAGCGTACGGGTGGGGCTTGAGAGGCCTCGCGTTGTCTGGTCAGTCTCCTCGGTTTCGAGTCGCGTCTAGCATGCTTGAAAGTCCTGTTGTGGGTTGATTCAGAGCAGGACGTGGAGTGGCTCGTGGCTTAGGCTCGTATCAGAAGGACACGGGAGTGGGAGATTCAAGAGAGGGACCTATCAGGAAAGGGGGCTCTCGTCGCAGATCTGCTCACCCAGTAGTGTCTGCTGCAGGCAAAGATTGATGCCTCCGTCTCTACCATCGCTAGAATGAAGGCTCAGCTCATGGAAGAAGAGGCGGCTCTGAAAAGTCTGCAACTTAGAAGTACGAACATTCATGGAGCAGTTGAAAGGGAGATACAGGCCCTTTAGATGCTTCGTCAAGAGGATTTTGTCACTGCTGCGTCTTTTAAGACCAAGATCCGAAGGGAGGCGAAGGATCAGGTCTGAGCGGATCAGGCAAGGAGGATAGCCTCCGCTGAAGGTGAACTCACCTCCTTTTATTGAGCTGGCATAGGTTCGACCGAGTGGGTCAATATCTTAGGGCTTTTTCTTGTTTTATCATGACTTCCTTTGAATGTAACATCATAACTTTTAAATGTATTGTTAAATTAGCTATGAATGGAATCATGTTTTCTTTATCTATCTGTCACTTTTTCCATATCTTATGTGTATATTCCCCCATCATGATTGATTCTTGAGATTTTTGGTAAATCCCCAGCTTCAACAGGTTTAATATGTCTTTACCGATTACCATTTGAATCGGGCTAGTCATACTATTCTCCTCAGTATGATGAGTTGTCGAGAGGTTTCTCTTTGGATTTTTAGCAAACCCTCAGCTATCAATGGGTTTGACTTGCCTTTACCGATTATATTTTGAATCGGTCTAGCCATACTATTCCCCTCAGTATGATGAGTTGTCGAGTAGTTTCTCTTAGGCTTAATGCTAAAACTTCTTCTCTAATTCTATGGGTGTGCCTAGAGGGTGTGTCAATGGGTTGTATCGATTGGTAGGTCTGACTGTGCAGGTGAGACTATCCCATTCATGTGAGTTGACGGCTCGACACTTCTGACGAGCTAGGCTACTTGAGATTTGCCTTTACGGGTGAACTAGGCCAAATGAACGAGCGGCTCAGGCGAGACTCGTTCTCACCGACAAGGCGAGCTAGATGTTTGCAGGCGAATTTCACTTTCACAGGCAAGATTTGGAATGATAGAGAGAAAGCCATGTGTTCACAGGTGAAATTCGTCCTCATAGGCGAAGTTTGAATTGGCGGAAGGAGAGCCACGTGTTCGTTAGCAAAACGTCGTGCTTTCCAGCTAAGGCCGTGTGGGCTCGTCAGGTTGCATTAAATACAATTTGACAAAGCAGCGTCACTTTCATGCGCCTCACTCAATGACAAATCATGACCGTAGTTTTCGAATCCGGCCGTTAGACTCAATCATGGATATTGGTTCAGGTTCTGGGTTTCGACTTGCCCGACCCGTTCCCTGTTTCGATAGTTCCTCTGTAACCGCCGAAAACCAAACTGTTGAGAGCGATCTGGGCCGTTAGTTTTTTTGTGGCCACGTCTTTCAATAGCCAACGTCTCGTCTCTTGAGAGTGGTCTAGGCCGTTGATTTCGATTGTGGCCACGCCCCTCAACCGCAGGCGTCTCGTCTTTAAATAGGCTTCGTCCTCTTCCCGTGAGGACTACTATGCTCAGGAGTTTCTTCTTGCTCGAAATTTTTAGTGAGAAAGAACTACAGGTTCATCTCCGACTTTTCAATATGGCACTGAAAGCTAAGAAATGTGTTTCGAAGGGAAAGGGTCCCAGTCGCTATCCTGGTAGCGTCACCGCCGGTACGGCCGCCAACGCTCCTGGGACACACTTGGGTAAGTCTAATGACTTTGCATTGACGATCGACGCTGGGTCGGGAAGATGAGCACTGCTCGTCTTCTTCAGTGGATTTTTCCATTTTTGGCAACTTTCTCGATTTGAGTGAAACTGGCCTTTTTTTAGGCAGATTCAGCTTTGATTGGGTGAAGGCGACTTCTGCTTTGACAGGCGAATTCTGCTTTTGTCAAGCGGATTTGCCCCTTGTCAGGCGAATTCAACACTTATCAGGAAAAATTAGTTTCGCCGGAGGTACGGGCTATATGGCGCCTCCCTGATTCCCTTTCCTTGATCCTGTGCCCATGTTCGTTGCCGACAAGCCGAATGAATTGATCAAGAGAGTAACCGACGGGCACCACTTGACGTTGCGCGAGATGACTATGGACGCAGTGTTGATGGACGCGGCTAGGATAGAGCTGAAAAAGCCTAAGTTCTTGTTTAGTGATGCCACTATTGACCCTTCAGCTCTGTTGCTTAGGGAGAGCAGGTGGCTCTGTATTGTGGGTGGAGTCCATTACTACCTTCCCAGCATGTCGAGGGGGTTTTCAATCATCGAGTTGTGGTCGCTTGCGGTTCTGAGAATGATGAATTAGGATCTGACTCCGACCCAAGATAGGGTGACCTGCGATGTCTTCACGGGTCCGACGGCTGGGTACGGGGTCGACAGTTCCTGCAAGCGTGTGACCGCTCTGTGTCCTGACCTGTTGTACAATGAGTTGCCCATCGGGGAGATGACTGCGGTGGCCGAGACCTTCTGTCACCGTTTCTTTTGGGCCAGGGGACTATTTCCTCCGAAGAATTTTAGGGCTCCAGGGTGAATTTACTTGGCGCCTGGTAGCAGCACCAGGTGGTCTAAGATCACCGAGTACATCTTGGATGAGAATTCCGACCTTGAGGATTCAGAGATGTATTTGGCTATTCGGGCCACTCAACAGGGTCTAAAGATCAACGCTCCTCAGTTCCACAATATTTTAGAACTTTATTGTCTGGACAGTGATACGTTCTTCACCCCTAATGGTGAGCTTGGCATAACTCTCCATGAGATGTACGACATGTCCGGGCTACCTATGGGGAGTTTTCCATACGAAGAGTACGTACCGGGTCAAGAAGAGATTGACCACCTTTCAACCCGGTTCCCTCTGATGGTGGAAATTCTATGGGAGCTGTTCAGCCACTACCACATATGCCTCAACACCCTAGGGGCGGTAGACCATAAAGGCAAGAAGAAGAGGGCTCCAGGGATCAGCCATAAGAACTAGGCTGACTACCTGTTCCTGGAAAATAATGTCAAGGGAAGGCATATTCTGCAGCTAGGCGAGTGTGTCCAAGCTAAAGTAGAGAGGCGGATGGCCGAAGGGGGAGCTACCGAAACCCTCAAACATGACGAGGATGGGTTCAAGTTTGGGATAACTTTCCACTTGTTCCATTATCAGGCTAGGTCCCTCATATCCGGAAAGGCTCTGCACGCGGGGTACCTCATGCTGTGGTTGAAGAGGTACGTGGTTCCCACTCATTCCTTCGAAATGATTCCGGTGGAGGTCATATATCCCATGGTTCGCTTGGCCTACGGGAAGCCTTATGCGTTGGTTTCAGCGATGGTGGCATGCATCCATCGGAGACTCTGTACGTTGACGGCTCAATTTTGTCGAGTGTAGCATCCCGACGAGGAAGAAGGTGAAGTTGCTAAGACTCCTAATCCTAGAGTAGGGCTGCCGTATACCTATTTTATGGCGTGGTTTGTTTACCACTGTGAGTGCTTGATGAGAACCCTAGCGGCTCTCTAGGAGGGAGGGTTCGTTCCGTTCATCCAACGTCTGGAGAAATGCTCCTGGAAGTGTAGAGACATTCCCAACATGAGGAAGACGCTATCCCACTCCGGTCACGACAATTTTCAACATTTCTTCCCCTACTTCAGCGGCGGAGGGTATGACGAATCTCTACAGGACGTATCGACGGCGGACCACCACACTGTCCTCTCCTACGGTGCCTTTTGATGGCTGGTGAATATCCGGCCAGGGTATCACATCCTGCGAACAAGCTATGTCTGCTGCCTTGAGTCTTACATTCCTTGTAGGTTTGCCCGTCAGTTTGGGTATGACCAGCTGTACGTAGGGAACATTAACCCTTACTTGCATTATGAAAGAGGGTTAGTGGATGGCGCGCGGGGGTGGTTCTGGACCTATGTCGGCGGCACCAACGCACATTTCGAACTACCTGCATAGGATCGCGACCTTCACCATACGCTCCTATATTGCCGGTGGTATCGGAGCACCAGTGCAAATCCTGAGGGATTCCGGTTCTAGAGTTCTTGCTTGGTGTAACATGGGCCCCGCCCAAGGGTAGCTCCTCATCCTTCAAGGCAGAAGGGTCGCTAGACCATTGAAGAGTGGTTCTCGGAAGTCCCTACCGAAGACACAAGGACCTTTATGCGGGTTTAGGTGATTTTGGGGCGTTTGAGGCTCGAGCTCCGTCTCCTGGTCCTTCGTTAGACCCTACCAGTGGGCAGAGAGAATCTGATAAGTTGGCCCGGGCGGGTGAACGCCTAGAACAGGTCCAGGGAACAATAGCTGGACGAATGGGGATGCCTGTGAAGGAAATCGTGCTATGTCTACATGCATAATACACAGCGGAAGACATGCATGTACAAAAATACTAAGCATGTAGAGAGCATGAAATATTCATTTGGATCGTCTAATTAAATCTAACATGATCCTTATTATTAAGTGAGCATACAAGAGTTAGAAAGTCATACTTTCGTAGCGTGATTCGATGGAAGATAGAATAACCCCTAGCTCTTGCTCCTTGTAGTAGAAAATCTCCTTGTAGTGGATCTCTAAGTCTTCAAGTGAGCTTGATAAAATGGGAGTCTTCTTAAGACACAAGGCAAGATATCCACCCCGGGGTTCTTAAAATCCTACTACTTCCTCTTGCTCAAAGATTGCTAAAGTTTAGTAAGAGGAGAGCTCTCTTTTATTCTCTTATGGAAAAAAACACTTAGCCAATTTTTCATTAACCTTTCCATAAGAAAAAGAGCTCATATTTATAGAGTGAAATGTGTTCATGATATGAATGACTCATCCTATGAGTCATGCAATGAATCATCAAAAATTAATGATTAATCAAGTGAGTCATGCAATGAATCATCTTATGAATCATTACATTTCAAAACCATGTGCTAATAAACCATGTGCTCAAACCATACCACTAAGTGACTCATCTCATGACTCATTATACATGGTATGTGTATTTCATAAATGAGAATACCAAATTATTATCACTAATACAGTATTTCATAAATACGGTATATAGTATTATTCCAATCTTTAACTAATTAGTCACTATATGACCAAATAAATCAAGAGTTGACCAAAAGTCAACTGTTGACCAAAAAGTCAACTAGTTGACTAAAAGTTAACTTTATGGGAAAAATACTGGAATTCATTTCCTAAGCACATAGCATTCCGATTTTACCGATATACATAACCGTTTATGTGTATCCGGAAGAAATCATATATGCGTATCAATCATACGCATCACTCCATAAATTGTGTTTCATAGGATTCAAGTACGCGCTTGGTGTGACTCTAGGGCCCAACTTAAAAAACTCGGTAGTGGATCATATCCATAAGTACAACAGAGGTGCTAGCTACACATGAAGACCACCCGGGTATAAGTTGTGATAAAGGTCTGCAAGATGCTTATCCAATTTTATCAGGACCACTCAATGATAATACCGTACAGTCCGGTCTCTTCGTCAAACCATGTCAAACTATTGAGCCTAGGGTATGGCAAACTGTCAAACCCTAATAGCTTGATTAGTGTTTATTGATATTAAACTCATAACCTATAAGATCAAACTGACACTCAGTTTATCTTATTCACCTTGGCCAAGGATTTTCAGGCTATAGTTATATCAAACAATCTTATGACATCAACCCCTATACTGGGAGAGACGAATCCCTTCTTGGCATCTCAATATCTACTTATGTCTCGGGATGTACCCAACAAGAACCGTTATGCACAATTCAATAAGAACTGTGGTTAGGTAAAAGTCTAAATACATCTTTACTGACATATAAGATATTGCACTCATGCCTCAGGTCAAGAGACTACTATGTACTATATCACTTGAGAACTTCTATTTGACAGTTAAGTATATTACCAACTAGATGTTCTCGGCGAGTCGTTCAGTCAACTCATTCACTAATGAGTCACCTGTATACTGTATCTTGATGTCTCACATCAATGATCTAAGAGATTGATCATCTCCTTCAAAAGGAGAAATAAAGCATACACTAGTCTAAACCAAAGTGATGATGTCCTATCTCAACACTTCATCAACTAGGAACATTTTAGAATATACGTTACCGACTAATCAGATCTCTTCATTACGATCACTATCCGAAATGTCTGATAGTCTAGTATTTATTCTAAGGACATTATCTGTATATTTAGAACATCAGATAAATCTGACCAAAATAGCATACTATCATTTTGAACAAGGATGTTATATACATATAGGTCCTGTTACAATATACAATAATTGCCTGCAGGGCACCTATATCTAACAAACCTCCACTCGCACTAAGGCCAATTATAGTATCTAATACCCAATAGCTCAACAAGTTTCTCAAATTGTGAACGAGCAATTGCCTTTGTGAATGGATCTGCTATATTATCTTTTGTGTCTACTCTTTCAATCTTGATCTCCCGGCGATCAACTATCTCCCTGATCAAGTGATACTTCCTCAGAATGTGTCTGGACTTATGGTGAGATCGGGGTTCCTTTGTCAGAGCTATTGCAGCATTATTATCACAGTATAAAGGTACTGGATCTTTAATGGTGGGAACAACTTCCAGCTCTAAAAGGAACTTCCTCATCCAGACAGCTTCTTTAGCTGCATCATTAGCTGCAATGTATTCAGCTTCCATAGTCGAGTCTGCTACTGTATCCTGCTTGGAACTTTTCCAGCTGACAGCTCCTCTATTGAGGGTGAAAACATATCCTGATACAGACTTACTATCATCGATATCGCTCTGAAAGCTTGAGTCGGAAAAAGCCTCCATTCGGAGGTCACTTTTACCGTATATCAAAAATAACTCTTTAGTCCTTTTAAGGTACTTAAGTATATTTTTGACCGCTTTCCAGTGCTCTTCTCCATGATCAGATTGGTATCTACTTACCAAACTGAGTGAATAAGCGATATCGATTGGTATCTACTTATCAAACTGAGTGAATAAGCGATATCTGGTCTAGTACATAACATGGCATACATGATCGATCCTACTGCCGAGGCATAAGGAATTAGACTCATGCGTTTCCTCTCTTCATCAGCCCGGGGAGACATCTTTTTAGAGAGGGAGATTCCAGGAGATGCAGGTACAAAACCTTTCTTGGAATTTTCCATGCTAAACCGTTTTAGCACTTTGCCAATGTATCTAGATTGCGATAATCCTAACATCCTTTTAGATCTATCTCTATAGATCTGAATACCCAGTATACAGGATGCTTCACCTAAATCTTTCATGGAAAATCTTTTTGATAGCCAAATTTTAACCGCTTGTAATGACGGTATGTCATTACCGATTAAGAGTATATCGTCTACATATAAAATAAGAAACGATATAATACTCCCAATTATCCTTTTATACACACATGGTTCATCTGGATTTTTGATGAAACCAAACTCTTTGATAGCATCATCAAAACAGATGTTCCATCTCCGTGATGCTTGCTTCAGTCCATAAATAGATTTAAGCAATCTACATGCTTTTCCACTGCTCCCACTAACTACAAAACCCTCTGGTTGCGTCATATATATGCACTCTTCTAAATCACCATTTAGAAATGCAGTTTTAACGTCCATTTGCCAGATCTCATAGTCATAGTGAGCAGCTATAGCAAGTAGGATCCGAATAGACTTGAGCATAGCCACTGGAGAAAAAGTTTCATCGTAGTCCAAACCAGGTCTTTGACGAAAACCTTTAGCTACCAGTCTAGCTTTAAAAGTCTCTACTTTTCCATCTACACCCAACTTTTTCTTAAACAACCATTTGCAACCTATGGGTATCACCCCTTTAGGAGCATTGTCTAATATCCATACTTTGTTGGTGTACATAGAGTCTATTTCAGATTTCATTGCATCATGCCAAGCAACAGAGTCCCTACTCTCAGAGGCTTGCTGATAACTTAAAGGTTCGTCATCATCTATGACGTGATCTAACATGCCACCTTCAACTAAAAAATTATATTGTGTCTTAGGTGCATGAGATCGCCTTGGATATCTGTGGAGTGGTTGAGGTTCTTCTGGTATAACTGAATTTGCTGGTTCCACTAATTTATCAGTAATATTTTGTATCTCTGAAATTTCTTCCAGTTCTACCATGCTCCCACTAATTTCTTTTTCAAGAAATTCCTTCTCTAAGAAGGTGGCATGCCGAGAAACAATTATCTTTTGTTCATCGATGTGGTAGAATTGATATCCAATGGAATTCCTTGGATATCCTACAAATTTGCATAATACTGAGCGTGCCTCTAACTTTTTGGGATCTTGCTTCTTTACATAAGCATGACATCCCCAAATCTTAATATAATTAAGATGTGGTTTCTTCCCACTCCATATCTCATATGGAGGTTTAGGCACTGCTTTAGTTGGAACCCTATTCAGTAAGTGTGTTGCTGTTTCTAATGCATACCCCCAGAATGAAAAAGGTAACTCAGTGTTACTCATCATGGAACGTACCATATCTAATAGGGTACGATTCCTTCTTTCTGACACGCCGTTAAGCTGTGGTGTAAAGGGTGGAGTAACCTGAGAGAGAATCCCATTCTCTTTTAAAATACCTAAGAATTCCGAGCTCAAGTATTCACCTCCTCGATCCGATCGAAGAATTTTAACTTTCTTGCCCGTTTGGTTCTCTACTTCATTTTTGTACTCGATAAATTTCTCAAGTGCTTCAGATTTGTGTTTCATCAAAAACACATGTCCAAACCTTGAAAAATCATCAGTAAAAGTAATAAAGTAGGAGTAGCCACCTCTGGCCATTGTAGACATAGGACCACATACATCACTATGTATCAGTCCTAAGAGTTCTGTAACTCTTACTCCAGTTCCTGTAAATGGAGTCTTGGTCATTTTACCTTTAAGACAAGACTTGCAAGTCTCATAAGACTCAAAGTCAAATGGATCTAAATATCCATGCTTATGAAGCTCGCCAAGTCTTTCTTTATTAATGTGACCAAGTCTGCAATGCCATAAGAAAGCGTCATTCATAACTGAGTGCTTTCTTTTATTAGTGTGATAAGTGTTCAGAATTGTATTTTGATTAAGAATATAGATGCCATTGCACAATGTTCCATAAGCAATCAACTTTTGATTAAATATGATATTCATAACATTGTTCTCCAACTTAAATACATATCCATCTTTATCTAATAAAGATATGGATATTATATTACACATCATAGTTGGTACAAAATAGCAGCTATTTAAAATCAAAACGTTTCCATTTGGTAAAGCTAGATGAAAATCCCCTACTGCAAGTGCTGCAACTATTGCACCATTACCAACTTGCATAGTCATCTCTCCAGCTCCAAGTTTTCTATAACTTTTAAGTCCCTGTAACAAATTACAGATGTGAGATCCTGATCCGGTATCTAATACCCAGGATGTATGATTTATAGAAAAACAATTCTGAGTAACAAACACACCTGTAGATGAAGCAACAACTTGCTTATTCTTGGTGAGTGAGGCTAGGTATTCTGGGCAGTTCCTTTTCCAATGTCCTGACTTATGACAATGGAAGCATTCTGCTGTCATCATTTTTGCCTTTCCTTTATCCTTCTTGACAGCCTTCTTAACACCTTTCCTTGGTTTAGTAGTTTTCTTCATTCCTTTTTTCTTAGCAACCAATTTGCCAGAAGAGGAAGAAGATTGCCCTATAGCCAAGACTGGTGTTTGTCCCTTTTTCAAAGAACTTTCTTCCTGTCTTAACAAATTAAGCAAGGCAGGAAGAGTGGGCTCCAGATCCATCATCAAAAACTGTGATATGAATCGGGAGTATGCTGGTGTCAAGGACTGCAGAATGATATCTGTATATCTATCTGCATCTAGGCCTACGTTCAAAAGTTCAAGCTCATTGACATAGGCGATCATTTTGAGGACATGATCCCCAACAGAAGATCCCACAGTCATTTTCGTCTGGAACAGATTCCTAGACGCCGCGTACTTCATTTGTCGCGGTTGCTCGCCATACAGTTCTTCTGTATTACGAAATATGGATCTGATATCCATATTCTCATGTTGTCTCTGATGGACCAAATCCATAGAGGCAATGGTGAGGCATTGAGCAAGTGAACAATCTTTATCCCATGTATTGCGGATTTCAGTTTCCGCTATAGTGGGTTCTAGGCCTAGAACAGGTTCGGGCGCAGTGAGGACATATGCTACTTTGTCATAAGTTAGGGCAATTTTAACATTCCTCAACCAGTCTTTGTAATTAGGACCGGTTAACTTGTTCTGTTCCAATATGAGTTTTAAACCAGACATAATGGCCTGAAAGAGAGAGAAAAGGTATTTTAGCAGATGTTCAATACATAAAATAGATTTGGTTTATTTTTATCTAAGTTATGCCTCCCACTATTTTTCGAGTCCCTCAAAACCTTATAATAGGTGATCGGAAAACAACTCATTGTTTTCAAGTGGGATCAAGATCCAATTATCATTGAATGCATCAACCTTGGCGTATGTCAACAAATTAACACATTCAATAATTGGTAGACAACTTTTGTCTTTTACACTCTTGTAATTCTTGATATGATTTTACCCCTAGTCTTTTATGACCTTGACGTATGCCAACAAATCATAAAATGCTAGTCAAGTTTGTACCCATCATTTCTTGACTGGCTTAAATTTAACTTATGCAAACTCTTGACGTATGCCAACAAAGTTGCATAACCAACTTAAGCTATCCTTATATCTTATATACAGATGAATACTATTTAGCCATAGAATAGTTATGCCTTGACGTATGCCAACAAACATAGTATTTATAAGCTTAATAGTATTTAACTAAAATGATGGAGGGCTACGGACGATTTCTCAAATCTTTTACCGTAATCGAACTTGATATAGTTTAAAGATGCTCTATATTTATACTTGCAACAATTAAACTAGCCAGGAAAGCGCAAGATTGGTGGGAGGGTTCCGAGCTATTCACCGGGAATATTTATCGGACCTTAATTAAGTAACCACTTCTCTTTAAGACTATAGCGCGAAAGATTGGGCATCACCCCTAATCTTAAGTTGGGCATCACCCCATGAGCTATATCTCATAATTACTTTCCTTGACACTAGTTAAAAGCTCATTCTAAATACATCTCTTTTAACTGCTTTAGGTTTATTTATCTTTCACACTAACACTATGTTAATGTCGATCTCACCACTCTATGGTCAATAAACTCTTATTGCCATGTCTCACAAAGTTTAAAAAATGAGTTTTTATAATAAAAACTATTCTCTAGTGAGATAGAGATATAAACTTTGCAAAAAATAGCACCCAATTGTATTGACATCTACAATTTGGGGCACAACCAACATATCAACATATGTAATGTAAAACTTATATAGAATGGTAGTGGACAACTAAAGAAAATAAAATGCAACTACACTAATTACATTTTAGCAAGCCATATGCAACTCCTTGCGGTGCTTGTTCCCTTGCAAACTCTGTATTATTACAATCATATAAACATAGGACGTGCAAGCCCCATTTATAATGGAAAAACCATCTCGTAGGATGGGTAATAATATTGCATTAAATATAAAGCAAAAGCTATAAATGAAATAACTAAACTAAGCAACCATACCCCCCCACACCCGAACAAGGGCCTATACCCGTAGGCGTAGCCCATGATCGGTGAGCAAGTGCCTAAACCCGTAGGCGTAGCCCATGCTCGGGGAGGGAAGAGGTCGTAAATAATTATTACATTTCTAACTTTATTACATCAATATAAAACATACAAGAGAATAGTTGTCCACTACCATCCATAAACATAACATTCATACAAGATGATAAATCATATAACTTAATCAACATTAAGAAATATGCATCTATCTAGTTATGCAACATATTGGAAACTAGATAGCATAAGGATTATCCAAACTCAAAAAAGACTAACAAGCTTCTAACATACAACTACACTAGTTGTAATTAATTATTTTATAAAATAACTTGAATTAATTAACTAGTTTCATGTAAACTAGAAATTAGAAGCAAGAACAAGGTCCTCCATGAGTTAGATGTACATGTTAAGATTCAATTAGATAGAACCATAGCTCTGATACCATGAAGGAAATCGTGCTATGTCTACATGCATAATACACAGCGGAAGACATGTATGTACAAAAATACTAAGCATGTAGAGAGCATGAAATATTCATATGGATCGTCTAATTAAATCTAACATGATCCTTATTATTAAGTGAGCATACAAGAGTTAGAAAGTCATACTTTCGTAGCGTGATTCGATGGAAGATCGAATAACCCCTAGCTCTTGCTCCTTGTAGTAGAAAATCTCCTTGTAGTGGATCTCCAAGTCTTCAAGTGAGCTTGATAAAATGGGAGTCTTCTTAAGACACAAGGCAAGATATCCACCCCGGGGTTCTTAAAATCCTACTACTTCCTCTTGCTCAAAGATTGCTAAAGTTTAGTAAGAGGAGAGCTCTCTTTTATTCTCTTATGGAAAAAAACACTTAGCCAATTTTTCATTAACCTTTCCATAAGAAAAAGAGCTCATATTTATAGAGTGAAATGTGTTCATGATATGAATGACTCATCCTATGAGTCATGCAATGAATCATCAAAAATTAATGATTAATCAAGTGAGTCATGCAATGAATCATCTTATGAATCATTACATTTCAAAACCATGTGCTAATAAACCATGTGCTCAAACCATACCACTAAGTGACTCATCTCATGACTCATTATACATGGTATGTGTATTTCATAAATGAGAATACCAAATTATTATCACTAATACAGTATTTCATAAATACGGTATATAGTATTATTCCAATCTTTAACTAATTAGTCACTATATGACCAAATAAATCAAGAGTTGACCAAAAGTCAACTGTTGACCAAAAAGTCAACTAGTTGACTAAAAGTTAACTTTATGGGAAAAATACTGGAATTCATTTCCTAAGCACATAGCATTCCGATTTTACCGATATACATAACCGTTTATGTGTATCCGGAAGAAATCATATATGCGTATCAATCATACGCATCACTCCATAAATTGTGTTTCATAGGATTCAAGTACGCGCTTGGTGTGACTCTAGGGCCCAACTTAAAAAACTCGGTAGTGGATCATATCCATAAGTACAACAGAGGTGCTAGCTACACATGAAGACCACCCGGGTATAAGTTGTGATAAAGGTCTGCAAGATGCTTATCCAATTTTATCAGGACCACTCAATGATAATACCGTACAGTCCGGTCTCTTCGTCAAACCATGTCAAACTATTGAGCCTAGGGTATGGCAAACTGTCAAACCCTAATAGCTTGATTAGTGTTTATTGATATTAAACTCATAACCTATAAGATCAAACTGACACTCAGTTTATCTTATTCACCTTGGTCAAGGATTTCCAGGCTATAGTTATATCAAACAATCTTATGACATCAACGCCTATACTGGTAGAGACGAATCCCTTCTTTGCATCGCAATATCTACTTATGTCTCGGGATGTACCCAACAAGAACCGTTATGCACAATTCAATAAGAACTGTGGTTAGGTAAAAGTCTAAATACATCTTTACTAACATATAAGATATTGCACTCATGCCTCAGGTCAAGAGACTACTATGTACTATATCACTTGAGAACTTCTATTTGACAGTTAAGTATATTACCAACTAGATGTTCTCGGCGAGTCGTTCAGTCAACTCATTCACTAATGAGTCACCTGTATACTGTATCTTGATGTCTCACATCAATGATCTAAGAGATTGATCATCTCCTTCAAAAGGAGAAATAAAGCATACACCTAAACCAATGTGATGATGTCCTATCTTAACACTTCATCAACTAGGAACATTTTAGAATATACGTTACCGACTAATCAGATCTCTTCATTACGATCACTATCCAAAATGTCTGATAGTCTAGTATTTATTCTAAGGACATTATTTGTATATTTTGAACATCAGATAAATCTGACCAAAATAGCATACTATCTTTTGAACAAGGATGTTATATACATATAGGTCCTGTTACAATATACAATAATTGCCTGCAGGGCACCTATATCTAACAAACTCCCACTTGCACTAAGGCCAATTATAGTATCTAATACCCAATAGCTCAACAAGTTTCTCAAATTGTGAACGAGCAATTGCCTTTGTGAATGGATCTGCTATATTATCTTTTGTGTCTACTCTTTCAATCTTGATCTCCCGGCGATCAACTATCTCCCTGATCAAGTGATACTTCCTCAGAATGTGTCTGGACTTATGGTGAGATCGGGGTTCCTTTGTCAGAGCTATTGCAGCATTATTATCACAGTATAAAGGTACTGGATCTTTAATGGTGGGAACAACTTCCAGCTCTAAAAGGAACTTCCTCATCCAGACAGCTTCTTTAGCTGCATCATTAGCTGCAATGTATTCAGCTTCCATAGTCGAGTCTGCTACTGTATCCTGCTTGGAACTTTTCCAGCTGACAGCTCCTCTATTGAGGGTGAAAACATATCCTGATACAGACTTACTATCATCGATATCGCTCTGAAAGCTTGAGTCGGAAAAAGCCTCCATTCGGAGGTCACTTTTACCGTATATCAAAAATAACTCTTTAGTCCTTTTAAGGTACTTAAGTATATTCTTGACCGCTTTCCAGTGCTCTTCTCCATGATCAGATTGGTATCTACTTACCAAACTGAGTGAATAAGCGATATCTGGTCTAGTACATAACATGGCATACATGATCGATCCTACTGCCGAGGCATAAGGAATTAGACTCATGCGTTTCCTCTCTTCATCAGTCCGGGGAGACATCTTTTTAGAGAGGGAGATTCCAGGAGATGCAGGTACAAAACCTTTCTTGGAATTTTCCATGCTAAACCGTTTTAGCACTTTGCCAATGTATCTAGATTGCGATAAAGTTGCCCTTTCGAGGAGTTCAAGGAGGCTCTTGACTATCACATGGGCTTCTTGATCAAGATGCTTGGCACCTCCGCCGTCAAATCGTATTCCCAATGTTTGGAGAAGGCAAAGTGGAATATTCGCGAGCTGCTCACCCTTCGCGCCATGGACCCTAAAATTCTTCATCTTGCATCTGGTGAGGTCCAAACAGTATTGGAGGAGCACGATCGTAGATTGGATGGGACAATGTTATTAGAGATGAGGCTGACGGAAGAGTTGGAGCGTGTTAAGGCCGAGGACGAGCGAGTGAGCCGAGAGCACCAAAAAGCTGACTCCCGTATGTCTCGTCTGTCTTTAGAGATAGCAAAGACCAAACAAACCATTGCTAATGTGCAGGCCTCATTGGCCGCCTAGGAGAAGGCTCGCGAATAGCTGATAGGGGAGTTGGAGGAACTCGAGTCTCGATGGTAGCTAGTCATTGACGCTATTGAGGAGAAAGACCGAGCCCTCAAGGAGGCGAGGCACTCTGTTCAGGACTTGGTTTTGTGCACTGAGGAGGATATTCATTGAGAGATCTTGAATAGGCTCGAGCTTAAGTGCGCTGTAGAGATTCGTGAGGTGGAGTTGCGGCTGAGAGCTTTGTAACTTGATTTTGATTGTATCGTTGTATTCAAACTCCTCTTAATGAATGGAATCATGCTTTTGTCTCAGTCACTGTTCCTCTCATTTTGTGTGTATGCATTTTCATTTTTTCTCACCGTTTACAATGGACGAGGTCAAGTTCACCGCTGGTGAATTCGCGCCGGGTGAGTTCTGGCGGAAGGCGAATTCTAGCCACGAGCGAATTTCAGCTTCAGGCGGAACTAAGACTAGCTCAACTCGTGGTTGAATCTCAATTGGGTCCAACTTTTAAGCGGACGTGAGAGTGTTGAAGACTCTAGCTATAGACAGACTTGAACTAGGTAGGCCGAAGTGATACACGAACCTAGGCTATAAGGCAAACTCTAGCCATGCGAGTATGAATGATGAATTCGACTCGTAGGTGGGCTTCGCTATTAGTGGGCCACACGTCTGTTTGTGTATTAATACGTTCACCAGTTAAGACGACGTGGGCTCATCGATCTGCATTAAAGGCGATGTAGTAGTGTGTTCTCCATTTCTAGCGCCCGATATGGGCCGTTGGTTAGAGATCATGCTTAAAACCGCCAGATCTCGACCATTCACATGGGATTCTGAAGTGTTCGGCCTTACTTTTGGCTGTTTGGTTTGAATTGTCTAATCGAATGGTGGGTGATTATCTGAGCAATGTGTATATAATGCTTATCTCCCTAGTTAGAAGAAGTTATAGCACTTATTGTTTTCTTCAGAGAAAACCCTAGTTTTTTGCATCCGAGATGGCATCGTGGGTAAAGGTGACTGTTTCGGAGAAGAGACGGGGCGATTCCTCCTCCGCCACCACAGAGGCAACCACTGTCGAAGGTATTTTTGCTTTCAATCTTCGTGAGTTGTTTCACAATTTTAATCCCTTCATTGTGTTGTCCAGGTCGAGAAGGTGCACCGGCCATCGAGAGGTCTCCACCTGAGCCTATCCTTGTCTCGGATGATGAATCCGGAAAGCCTACGGCTACGTCCACTTCACAATCTGCTCCACCGTCCGAAGCAGTACTCTGCTTTGAGGTTCCACCTATCATGATGCTTTTCAGTGGCCAAGAGCCTGTTCCTTCAGAACTTCTTCCTATACCGGCTCGTGTTGAAGAACTGGAGAATGCTGCGAAGCAAGTGATCTCCCTCGTTAGTCTTGGTTTGGGGGCATATTCTGATTTCAAGCAGTCCCTCTTGGATCATGTGGCTGACCTTAGGTGGCTGGACGAATCCCTACGCGTTGTATGACGAGGCTGCTTTACTTGGAATCGCAGCTGACGCGCTTGGAGCACTTGTTGCGTGTGGATCCGGTGGCTGACGGGGAGCCGTTTTTGTCTCATGCTCGGCGTCGGGGAACGTGTGAACAGGAGGTGCGGGCACGGAACATTATTGACTTGGAGTCCCACATTGGCTTTTTGACGGACCAGCAGTGTTTACTGCAGGCCCGGATGGACGTCCTTACTTCCACCATCTCCCGCTTGAAGGCTGAGTTGGAGCAAGCGGAGACGACCCTGAGGGGGCTCTAATTTAAGAGCTGGAATACTGGCAGGGCCATCGAAGAGACAACTCGAAATCTTGATACGCTACGTTAAGAAGATTCTACTGCTACTTCAACCTTCGAGGTCTGGACTAAAAAGGAGGCCAAGGACAGAGCCCGGGAAGACCATGCAAGAAGAGTGGCCGTGGTCGAAGCTAAACTCGTGTCCTTCAGTTTGCTAGACTAGGCTTTCAGGGCTAAAGCAGTGTTAAGACATTTTGTCTCATTTTGCTTTCAATGTAGCGTTATAACTTATTTGATTGTAAAGTCATAACTTTGTTCAAATGTATTGTCTTAGAACTAGATGAATGTTATGTCTTTTCGGTTTCCCAAATGTGTTTGTGCATATATTCCTCCTGTTACTGTTGTCTCTTATCCTTCAGTTTTTTATTTGTTTGGTCGTCGTGGGTTGGTTTTTAGCCATAGGTGAATTTGAGCCATAGGCGAATTCTAACCGCAGGCGAGTTCAAGCTATGGGAGAATTCTGGCCATATGCGAATTCCAATTCTGGGCGAACCATAGTCATAGGCGAATTTGAGTTAGGGGTGAACTGTAACCACAGACGGACTTTAGCCAAAGGTGAATCAAGCCACAGGCGAGATGAATGCTGATTTGGGCTAGACACATGTCCGGTCGTGGTCTCACGTGCTTGTCAGCTGGGCTGACGCTAGCACGTCGCTTCACATTAAAGGTGGTGTGATAGAAGCTCTTCGTTCCCCTCGCCTGATCTGGGTCGTTGAATGATATGCGCGCACTTGGACCGTACGTTATATACCGCTCCCCCTTCTTGTTGAAGAGGTCACAGTGTCTATCACTCCTTACTCATTCAGGATGGCACCATGAGCAAAGACATCTGCATCGAAGAAGGTAGAGAACGATGCCTCCTCCTCGGCTCCTGTACTTGACCGTGGTCCAGAGTCTAAACCCTCGGACTTAGCTAATCCGTAGGTCTAGGTTGAGGAATTGGAGAACGCCATGAAGCGGGTGATCTCGCTCGTCGATCAGGGTCGTGGTACCTTCGCGGACTTGAAGCCATCTCTCTCAGATCTCGTGGCCCGCATCTGGCATCTGGGTGACTATAGGCTCACCATACGCTGCTCGATGAGACTTCTCGATCTGGAGTCACTTTTAACAAAGTTGGAGAATCTGTGGCAGGCGAATTTGGAGTCCGATGTGACATTATTCTTGGTTTTAGCCTATCGTCATGGAATGTGGCATCGAGAGTGCCGAAGGTGGGACATAGAAGACAAAGAATCCCTTATCAGTCATTTGGATCTTTGGCAACGCCTGTTGCACGCTGACATGGAGGCTACCGCTTCTTCAATTCTTTTGGGCATGATCTCATATGCTGAGGGGGAATAGACTTTGATGGGCCAACACATTCAGAGCGAGACCATTCTTGGTGATCTTGCAAGGGAGAGGTGCATCCTCCTGATGCTATGCCAGGAGGATGCCACCGCTAACGCTTCTTTCGAGGTAAGGGTCCAGCAAGAGGCAGAGGACGAAGCTCGCACCATGCATGTGGAGAAGATAGTCGCGGTCAAAGCTAAGCTTGCGTCTTTCAAACTTCTAGAATAAGCTCACAGAATAGGAATAGGTTCAAGATGTCCTGTTCAATCTTTTGTTTCTTGGATGTAATGTTATGACTCACTTGATTGTAAAGCCATAATTTTGTTCGAATGTATTGTCTAGAAACAGCTAATGAACTTTGCGCCTTCTTGATTCTTTGAGATGTTGTTCGTACCTTCCTTTTCATTTTTTTTGTAATGTATCGCTATTCAGCTCCTAACTCATGTGATAGGCAAACTCAATAGCCGGCAAGTTTATGCCCCAGGCGAGTTCGTGCCATAGGTGAAACTCAAATGCAGGCGAGTTTGTGCTGCAAGCAAAACTAAAGCACAGACGAGTTTGTACCACAGGCAAAACTCAAACATAGGCGAGTTTATGCTGCCAGCAAAACTCGAGCATGGGCGAGTTCATGCCGCGTGCGAGCTCAAGCGTAGGCGGACCGTGTGTTTGCTTGCGGTCCCATGTACTTGCCAGCTAAGACGGTGCATTATTTCACACTAAGTGTAAGGTGACAGAACACCTCACCTTCCGTGCTTAACTTGGACCGTTGGTTCAGAATCCCAGTGGTCGAGGCCTTTATGGGTGTCGAATTCAAAACGCCATTAGAGATCTGAGTCGCTCGATACATTTGAGTCAGCAAATCTCAACCGTTGAACCCTTGGCTATATAATGTGCTCACCATTCTCTTAGTAGAGTTCCCATGCTCACAAAAGTTCACATGAAGAAAGCTTTTTCAAAGCCTTTCTCGTTCCGAAAGCTTTTTCAAAGCCTTTCTCGTCCTGACCAATGGCTTCCGAATCCAAGTCGTGTGCTCCTAAGGGGAAGGAAGTCATTTCTTCCTCCGATCCTGCCGACACTATCGTGGCGCTGACCGCCACTCTCAACCCGACCCTAAGGTCCGTAGCTTCAAACCTTACTCCGACGCTTGCCATTCTCCAAAAGTTAGAGGATGACCTACGTAGGATGGCCACCATTGTTAGTCAAGGCGTCGGGAGATACTACGATGTGCTCCCCCTCGTGACTGATCATCTCGAAGAGATTAGATGCTTGAGTGGCCCTCAGTTCGCCCAGTGATGCGAGCGATAGCTCCATCACTTGGAGGGGTTGATGTACCGCCTGGATGTGCTGGTACATGCCGACCCTAAAGACGAGCCGATGCCTCTTGCGATTAGTGTGTTGTTTGAGCGCGAAGCTTTGGCCAGGCACATCCTAGAGAAGGAGGCCGAGCTCAAGCGCCTGCACAAGAAACATCATGCTTTGCTGGCTGAGATGGATGCCTATCTTGACGTTGCTTTCTTCATGGATGTGGGGTCCCTCAAGGGAGAGGAGAACCTGATGAAGCTCGAGCGTGAGAAAGTGTGAGTCTGTCGCATCGCTGAGGCGGAGGCGAAGTCGCTTCAAATCCTCCGTCAGGAAGAGGAAGATGGTGAGGCTGCCCTCGTCAAGCTTTAGTAGCTACAAGAGGAGAAGGTTCGAGCTAGGCATGCGGCAAAGCTCGCATATGTCAAGGTTAGGATCGTCGCCTTCAGCCTGTCGAAGTTAATTTAGAATGTTTCCTTTGCACTGCTGTAATTTTGTTGATGTTGGTTGCATCTTTGTTTAAAAACATGATGTGTTTTTTTTAAACTCGTCTTGGAATGGCTCCTTATGCTTTTGGTTATTTACTGCTCCTCATGTGTAGCCCTTTCTTTATTTTCTGCGTTGATCTATGCTTTAGGAATTTTGGTTAATCCTTGATAGTCACTGTATTTGACTTGTCTTTATCGACTGTTGCTTGAGTCGAGCCAGCTACATTGTTTTTCGTAGTGTGGCGGGCCTTCGAGGGTTTATCTTAGACTTAGTTGCTAGGATCCTCCTCCACCCTTGGCTGTTCGAAACATGGGGTTGGGTTAACTTTGATTCTCGTGTCATAGTTCAGGCGGGTTTGAGATGTTAAAGATTGACAATCTAACCCAAACAAAATGGTTGCTTGTGCATGCGACCAAATCAAGGTCCTAACAATGACCCGCTATTTGGCGGGTTGCTATTCGGGGGTCGACTAGAGCATGTCGCCTGGAAAGCCGCCCTAAATAAACATCATCGCTTACTAAGATGATGATGTCATGATAATCGAACCGTTCAGGGATGTAGGAGTGTGACGATTGATTGTTGTAGGATCCGTCACATGGTGCGCTGCTACCCATCGATTGTTCCAAGAGAATATTAGAATGCTCGGGATAGGTCGGGTCATTTAGGGACGTACGAGTGTAATGACCGATAGGAGTAGTAACACGTCGCATGGTAGGTTACTACTCGGGCAGTGTCATTCATGGGAATGACGGAGCCTACTCTACCAGAGGTAATCATTAACCCGATAGAATCTTATCGTGATCGGAGCAACTATGAGGGCCTATCATCCTATGGGAGGGGATTGATAGGTTGATGTCGCTAGAGGTGATAGTTAACATGACTTGATTGTTTGTTGTGATGTGAGCAACTCTGTGGGCATACCATCCTATTGGAAAGGATTAGTAAGTTAATTTTGGCCAGAGGTAATAGTTAACATGACTTGATTCGAGGGATCCATCATCCAGTTGAATGAGACTGACGGAGAAACGACTATCAGAGGTGGGGATTTAACTTGATAATCGACCTTGGTCCTAACTGTTGAAAGGTTTACCCAAATGGGGATCTGGGCTATCCCTAAGAACACTATATGTAGCGTCTTATAGGGGTTTCCCGTAAGTAGTGATTCATATCCGCGAGTACGTCGGAGTATATGAAGTAGGAACAGTTTAGCCTCGTGTACCAGTTAGAAGGGAAAAGGGGCAGTTTAGACTCGTGCACTTGTGGGAGTGATAGGGTAGTACTAAGGGTAGTACTTCTTTAGGAATTTTCCGTTGATAGACATTATGATCTTATCATCGTTTGGTTTGATGAGACGATAATCTCCATTCGAATAGACTATCTCTATCACGAACGACCCTTCCCATTTGGGCTGGAATTTACCTTTCTTCTTAGAAGTGAGAATCATCGGTCGTCGAACAGTGAGTACCAATTCTCACTCCTTGAAGGATCGATGCTTGACTTTCTTGTCGAAGGTCTTAGCTATTCGAGCTTGGTAGAACTCAATGTGCTATTGGGCTTCCAGCCACCTTTTATCCAATGCTTTAAGTTCTGCAAGGCGTCGTTGATGATTATCCTCGGTCGTCATCCCTATCGCTAGGGTGACACGAAGGGATGGAATTTGAATCTCTAATGGTAATACGGCCTTGTAACCATATACCAATGAGTAATGCGTGTTGCCAGTCGGCGTGCGAACCGTTGTGCGATACGCCCATAAGCTCTCGCCAACCTTCTCGTTCCAATCACGCTTACTACCGGAAGTCAGCTTGGTTAGGATCATAATGATTGTTTTGTTGAAGGCCACAGCCAAACTGTTCGCCGAAGGATTATAGGCTGTAGAGAAAAGGTTCTGGATTCTGAACTTGTCACAGAACAGGGTGAACGCATGATTAACGAATTATGTGCCATTGTCATAAATGATACGTCGAGGTACGCCGTATCAATATATGACGTGATGTTTGATAAACTTGATCACCTCATTGGTTTTGACTTCCCTCAAGAGGATGGCTCCGACCCATTTGGAGAAGTAGTCAGTGATTGTCAGGATGAACCGGTGACCCCTTGCTGATGGCGGGGATATCAGCCCAACTATGTCTATTCCCCATGCTTTGAACGGCCATGACGCTGCTATCATATGCAGGTCTTCAGGAGTGTTCGCGTGGAAAACTGTATTCTTTTTCATTGATATGATTGTCATCTTGGGTTACAAAGATCCGGTCTTTTATAGATCCGGTTACAACTAAATCAAAGAAAAAAAATAAAAATTACAACTTTCCTCTTTCGAACGAATCGCAAGCTCCTGTTTTGCGGTCGCTTGCTTGTGTGGGTTCTTTGCCGACGCCGGGGTTAATCCGTGGACCACCGCGCGATCTAGATCCGGTCGGATCTATACGAGTATGCGGTTATTATTCCACGAAGGGAATAATAGCCGGGAGGGATTAATCCACTAAGGGAATAATCGCTCAGATCTCG
>NC_033795.1:52589900-52598911 GCF_001876935.1 Asparagus officinalis
ATTAAGCTTTCCTCTTGATAATATAAATATCGAGACGAGGATGTGGTCGATGTAAACCTCATACCTAGAGAGCTGGGCAAGTAGAGCTTGAGCTGCATTAGGTTCCACAGTATCTGATCGACTTCATGATTAAGCTTTCCTCTTGATAATATAAATATCGAGACGAGGATGTGGTCGATGTAAACCTCATACCTAGAGAGCTGGGCAAGTAGAGCTTATTAAGCTTTCCTCTTGATAATATAAATATCGAGACGAGGATGTGGTCGATGTAAACCTCATACCTAGAGAGCTGGGCAAGTAGAGCTTGAGCTGCATTAGGTTCCACAGTATCTGATCGACTTCATGGTACTATTTGTAGTAAGATTTTACAGCCCTCGAGGAGCGAGTGGTTTATCTGTTTCTGGCAACAGTACCACTTTCAAGAGTTCCACCACCAGTTGTCCTAGTTATGCCTATCGAAGAGGCAATACTAATAATTACACTATCACCATAACCATCTATGGATAGAGCCGCAGAGTAGGAAGCTTGGCACTGTATGATAAGAAAGACATCAGACACTAAGAGCATCATAGTTTTAGGGCACACTAGATTCATGTGCAGCTTATAAATGGAAGAAATATATAAAAATTTCTTAACATTGACTCGGTACCAAAAAAAAAGTTAGATGTATTTAGCGTAGAGCATAGCATCAGAGAATGGCACCGACTTTAGATTTTCACCGTAGCAGCGAATATCACTTATCTAGGAGATTTTTTTACTTCATCGACAAATAGTTGGAGCTAGTCTGATTAAAGCAGAGAGATATGCTTGTAATTAATTATGGAGTCATGACCAGCGTGGTGACAATGTCAAGGGCAAAAGACCGATTATAAGATCTTTATAAACCTAGCAGTGAGGTAAGGATTTTTACCATCAGCAACAAAGATAATGTATGAAGAGAGCACAACATGATTTGAGAGTGTCGTAGCAGCGCAGGATTCAGTATACATGTTACAATTGTAACAAGATCGAACATAGGACGAAGGATTGTCACAATACACAAGCAAGGGACCAGCATGACAGAGGTCAGGGTCAGCAGTCTCAGGGTCACGATTACGACTAGCTACGTGGGATAGAGGTACAACATGTTATTCTGAGGATTGAGGGGACGGAAGGCTAGATTTGTGATATCCAAGAGATTCCTGAGGGACAGATAGTCCTATTATATCCGACCACCGGAAACGCAGCAGTCGCCTACCACCGGCAGAGTTTATGCAGTCGTACCTTGTGATCATGGTGTGAACGGAGCTTTCTTCGTGATTTCCTTACCAGCTCATAATTTTGCATTCTTTTATCTTTCATGCCTTCATGGATAGACTTCAGTTTGTAGCACGTCCTTTAGATATTCCGTTAACAGTCTCTACTCCTCTAGAGGAGGTGTCCCTATTAGAGAGTGTATATAGGAGATGTGTCATCAGTCTAGATGAGTTTGAGTTGACCTTTGACCTGATCATTTTGCGAATGTCAGATTTTGACGTCATTCTTGGTATGGATTAGTTATCATCCTACCATGTCCGTATCGACTGTTTCGCTAAAACAGTCAGCTTGTGAGCACTCGTTGAGTTTATATAGATAGTAACAATCTCATAGGGTAACCAGAATACGAAGTCATTGTTGGCATACATAGAAGGGGTGATGGTTCAGGATCAGGGTGTAGATTTGAACGAGATCGGAGTTGTCTCAGGGTATCAGATGTCTTTCAGGACATACCTAGATTTCCTCCAGTGAGAGAGGTTATTTTCCTACATTGAGTTGCAACAGGCACCATACCGATATTCTAAGCACCCTATCGTATGGTACATGCTGAGATGAGGGAGCTACAAACTTAGCTAGATGAGTTATTATCTCAGAGTTTTATTCTCTGAAGTCATTTTCATGGGAGCACCGGTCCTCTTTGTAGAGAAGAAGGACGGTAGCATATGATTATGTATAGATTTTTATAAGTTGAACAAGGTCACTATCCGGATTAGGTATCCACTACCAAGGATTTATGATTTGTTCAACCAGCTGCGGGGAGCGTAGCATTTTTTGAGGATTGATCTTCGTTCTGGCATTCATTGATTATGGGTTCGGGAGATGGATGTTCCTAACATCGCCTTTCTGACTCAGTGTGAGGCTTTTGAGTTTCATGTCATTCCATTTGGGCTGACTAATGTACCTGCAGTATTCATAGACTTGTTGAACCGGGTTTTTGTCCGCACTTGGACTAGTTTGTGATCGTGTTTATTGATGATATTCTTATTTATTTGAAATTGGAGGCAGAGCATAAGCAGCATCTTCGATTGGCTCTATAAAATTTTGCAGGAGCATCAGTTGTACACCAAGATTAGCAAATGCGAGTTTTGACTATCTGAGGTTAGATTTCTTAGCCGCGTCATTAGCAGAGATGATATTGTAGTAGATCTAGCTAAGGTTGTGGTAGTATTTGATTTGGAGCCATCGACTACAATTACCGAGATTTGTAGTTTCTTGGGTATGGCTAGTTATTGCAAGAAGTGCATTCAGGACTTATTGAAGTATTCACCACTTACATGCCTTATGAAAAAGGGTGTACAGTTTGTTTGGGGCACGAAGTGCCAAGAGGCCTGTTTTCGTCAAAAGTTGATGCTATTGTGGAATTCATTATATCTTCAATCGATTATAACGAATTCAAAAGAAAATAGTCTTTTTATAAGACCTCTTTTACACAATAAAAGGGAAATTACATCTTTCTAGAAAATAACACAAAAATCGTTTATCGATTCTTGTTTTGTGTGACTTTGCCTGTGCCAGGAGTGCTTTGGCTCGTGGACCACCGATTCACAGATCGTGAGGGTTTTTGGTATTCTTCCTTCGTTTAGAAGCAAGAATGAAAATCAGTGAGTATCTTATCAAAGTAAGATAAACACTCTTCTTAAAATCAAGTCAAAGCTCAAATCTCAAGGAATCACACAAGTAATTCAAGTCTGCTGCTTTGTCTGCTCTCTGCTCTCAGATCTACTCGAATCTGCTCGATCCCTATAAATAATGGTCCTAGGGGGGTATTTATATCCTCCAGGAGAAGTTCAACTAAAAATACAATGTTTCAGAGAAACTGTGCCTGCGAGACAGTGTTTGCTGTCTTGGCGGCCGAGACAGTGTTTGCTGTTTCCGAGACAGTGTTTGCTGTCTCGGCTTCCGAGACAGTAAAGACTGTCTTGGAAAACCCAAACTGCCTGACGGTTTCTATTGTAACTGCCTTCCCACGTTTCAAACTCCGTTATTTTGACAGTTATTCACATGATTCTCACCCACGATGTTTTCCACGTTCTTTGACAGTTAATGGACATGTGTCATGCAGTTATTTCAACAACTTTTGATCATTTCAGAGCTATCTCGCGTGAGAGACAGTCAATACTGTCTCGCGTGCGAGATAGTCAACACTGTCTCGCACTACAAGATAGTATGTACTGTCTCGCCATGCGAGACAGCAAATACTATCTCGCACAGCGAGATGAGTATAGACTGTCTCTCGTATAGGAGCTGTCTCGCGTGTGAGACGACAGTGTCTCGATTCTTTCGAAATAGTGTAAGTTCACCTTTTTCCTTCTCGTTGTCTTAAGCTGTGTTCGGATATCTTTCAGCAATTTTTAACACCTACAGATACCCCCTCTAAAGTTTTCTAGACTTGTTCTTTTATAGAGGGGTCTGGGACACTTTGGATAAGACAGGTCTGACTTACAGTCTCTTTAATATTTTTTTGACTAGATCGTGTAGAGGGACCCGTAACTGGCTTCAACTCTTGACCTCTTTATCTCTTAATCTATTCAGTACTTTGTAGAATAGCTAAGATTTTTTTTGGTACTACGTCTATCACTTGACCGTTGTCGAGATCTTGAGTCAAAGTCAAAATTTGTATTTGTGGATTCAGCTTTTGTCACCAAATTGATACTCATATACCCATTGGGAGGTCGTTAGGTTATCCTTAAGAATATTTTGAGTAATATTCTCCAGAAACTTCCTATCAAATGTAGGAAAATAGTTTAGACTCGTATACCTGTTGGAGTATCTAAAATAAGGGTGACAAGCACCATCAAGTGGCAAATTCTGCCCAAGACAATCATCACTGTCTCGCTCAGTGAGACAGTGTTTTCTGCCTTGCGTTGCGAGACAATTAATACTGTCTCGTACAGCGAGATAGAGAGTGCTATCTCGCTATCCGAGACAGTGAATATTGTCTCGAACTGCTGAGTCGGGGGTATAAAACCCTGACTTAGGGTTTTTCAGTGGTTTTTTCTTCACGTTGATTTTCAGCGATTCTTTTGGGCAAAATTCCAGCGATTTTCAGTAAGTTTTTGGCCTCTTCTTCTTTTCTTTATTTCTTATTTGGGTGGAGCTCTTGTTTGGGGAGATTTCACTCGGATTTGGAAGGACTCTACTAGGTTTGTTCTCCCTCTAACTGTTGAAGTCTCAATTTTTCTTTAATTCCATCCCATGCACGCGTATGTTGTGATATTTTTGCCGAATATATACTCAAAAGCCTAACTTTCTCATTGGATTTCGATAGGTATCATGTCACCGCGAAGATCCCGAGTTCCCCAAGGCCGTTCGACTGCCCAGACCACCGAGAAGGCTGATCTTGCTGCTGCTTCATATGGGGGTATACTCCTTTCACCTTTTCACCCATTTAAACATTGCATCTTGTCAATTTTATCTGTATATATCCATATTTGTATGTAAACCCTCATTTGTCATCCTTTGAGATGCATTCAAGAAGAGCCGGTATCTTCCTTTGAGGGGATCAACACTGGAAAGTGTTTGTTTTGCTTGGACAAAACACACTTCAGAGTATACAGGGGCGATTTCATTCTATCCTACGTATGTTGAAAGGTTCTGATATGCCGTTATAATGCTCATGCATAGTAACGCATATCTCTTTTATATGTATGGTAAATGAAAATGGTCACACCTATTACGAGATGGCGATTCTATCTTATGGAATAAGATATACCGCTCTCTAAAAATTTAGGACTAATCTTACCCCATCTTTGTGTACTTTTTCTTTGTCAGTGCATTTTCCTTCTATAATCTTCACTGCTAGTGAGGTCACAGGCCAAAGTAGTGCCACTCACTCCTATTATTAAGGAATTCCGTTAGTTGAGTCAGCTCCCCAGTTCAACTCGAACTACAGCGAAGGAGCTATGGAATTGATACGATGAGGTAGTTATCGTATTCTGCGACGGTTAATCACAGACGCGACTTTAATTTCAGAGCAAGATTCGAATTAGTGTATAAAGAAACCAGATTTCTTATTCGGTGACTCTATAAGAGACCCGGCAGTCATTTCTTGTAGACCTGCACAGTGGTTGCATGCGAGTGGGTCGACCTTCTTGTATCTACCCTGGATTCCTCGTGAGCATTCACTTTTGATGTTCAGGAATTTGTCAGTTGGACGAGAGATGTTCTGGAGATTGATCAAAAATCATGAGCGCGTCCATTGTGGTTACATTAGGAAAGAGGCTACCCCGAGCTCCAGTGACAGAGCTTCTGTGCGATGACTTCATCTTGGTGTCTTAGGCCAAGATAATCTGCCCCAGAATGAAAAGGCGGCCTAGGCAAACACCATGAAGAACAGGTTAGCTGTGTTGGGCAAAGAATTTCCTATCAAGAAATTCAGATGTTATGGATGCGTTCACTATTTTGGAGACAAGTGGTGGACTAGAATGACTCGGTATGTATTGAACCACTGGGGACGAGAACTAGCAGAGTTAGGGTTATCAATTCCGATTCACACCAGCATGTACGGTCTGTAGATTAGCGTGGATCACTTCTTTGCTTTATTTGAGATTTACAATCCTAACACCAACACTTTCTTTACTAAGAACGGGGAGCTTGGACTGCCGTTGCACGAAATGATGAAGGTATCAGGGCTGCCTATAGGTGACGTTCCATATCAAGAATTCTTCCTAACTATTAGTCAACTGAATAGGATAAAGGATCGGTAAATAGTGACTTATGACACTTTATGGGAGTTGACATGCCACTATCACATAGCTATGGCCGAAATGGAGACCAGAGCTAAGAAGAAATCTCCTCAACCGAAAATTATGAGCGAGTCCATTGTTGTTTCATTGGGAAAGAGGCTACACCAGGTTCTAGTGACAGAACTTCTGTGCGAGGACTTCATCCTGGTGTCTTAGGCCAAGATAATATACCCCAGAATGAAAAGGTGGCCCAGGCAAATACCATGAAGAACAGGTTAGCTGTGTTGGGCAAAGAATTTCCCATGGATGTGTTCACTATTTTGGAGACAAGTGGTGGACTAGAATGACTCGGTATGTATTGAACCACTGGGGACGAGAACTAGCAGAGTTAGGGTTATCAATTCCGATTCACACCAGCATGTACGGTCTGTAGATTAGCGTGGATCACTTCTTTGCTTTATTTGAGATTTACAATCCTAACACCAACACTTTCTTTACTAAGAACGGGGAGCTTGGACTGCCGTTGCACGAAATGATGAAGGTATCAGGGCTGCCTATAGGTGACGTTCCATATCAAGAATTCTTCCTAACTATTAGTCAACTGAATAGGATAAAGGATCGGTAAATAGTGACTTATGACACTTTATGGGAGTTGACATGCCACTATCACATAGCTATGGCCGAAATGGAGACCAGAGCTAAGAAGAAATCTCCTCATATCAGCTTGAAACAATTCGCGGATTATTTGTTCAAGAACCTTGAGAGTCGTTCGGAAAAAGTGTGTGGTCTATCCCCCTTAACTCCGAATAAGATCAACCGATTGTTAGAGAGGACGAACGCACAATCTTACACTTCCTGCTCAAAAGACGGATTTCCTCACGGTACCAAATTCCCTTCTTATTTGTGGCAAGATGGTGTTCCAATCAATTCACCACCTTATTAGCTGGTTTTTTGGCCATATGGTTATAGAGGTGTGTTGTCCCCCACCAACCTTCTGATGCGATGCCGATTGAAGTGTTGTATCCGGCTGTTCAGTTAGCTATAGGTTGTAGGTTATCCTTACTTCCTGCCATGGTAGATGACATTCATAGAGGATTGCGGAAATTGGCTTCTGTATTCACTCAAGAAGAAAAGAAGCCATCCGCTGGGATATCTGTGCCGAAGCTAGAATTACCATACACCTACTTGATGACCTGGTTGGTACTTCATCGGCCAGACTTAATGGAGGCTCCTGAGACAGTAGATCCAAGCCTCCCTCTACTACAACCTCTTAAAGGTTGTAAATGGGTCCAACATCGATGGATAGGTATATCTAGGCAATGCAAAGTCCACAAGTGCTGGGAATTCTTTCCTTGTTTCCCTCAATTCTCCCGAACTTACAACTCAACTCTACTGGATGCTGAAGAACCTAATCAGAATCAAACAATTTTGGATGTCGGTTGCTTCAGATGGTTGATGAACATTCGACCGGGTTATCTGATATTCAGGGTGAAGGATGTCTACTACATCGAGCCTTATTTTCCATGTCGGTTTGCTCGTCAATTCAGCTATGGCCAACTGTACGTCAGCAACCCGAATCGTCACCTTAGGGTTCGCGGTGGACTCATTGACGGGCAAGAGTCTGGTTTTGGAATATTATTGGCTGTACAAAAGTTGAATTCGACCTCCCTTTGGAGACACCTCCTCTGCAGTTGACCTTCCTCTATTGTAAATGGCTGATAGCTGCTAGTACCGTTGCTTGAAAAAGGAGGATATCCGAACTAGAGGAAGAAAGAGCTTCCCAACGAGTAACAAAAGTAGTCCATGAAATTGTGCTATCACCTCGAAGAAAAGAAGCCATCAAATCATCCAGAAAGGGAAAAGAACCTGCTCGCCCAGCTGATAGTGAAGAAGAGCTTGAATTTGATGAGAACGAGACTTCTGAGAGGGCGGATGAAGCTAGCTCAAGTTCTGAAGCAACTGAAGAGGAGACGACTGGTCTTCCGGACTCTTTCTTCGAAAGATGATGTGTAAACCCTTCTATTGCTCACAGGGCTCAACATACTGATCCAGCTTGACCCCAAGACGCTCTAAAGAGAAGGAGAGAGAGAGTCGTTATGACGTATCCCAATCGGATGACGGTAGAGGTCCTCAGCGGAGATGAAGAGGAGGAAGAAGATGTAGTGCCTCTTGTTCACTGGCAAAGATCGCAATCCTCAACTAAAATTCAAACCCAAGTCCTTCCCAGAACTGATTTATGTACCATGTATCGTCACAAAAAATTCGGGGTTCAAGATGAAGCGCGTCCACTAAAAAGACGGAAGAAGGCCGTCTCTAAGCCACGTGTTCGTCTTCCCGCTTTAGAGGAGATATCTACCCGCATTGTTTCTTCGGATGAACAAGGTAACAATCCGTCTTTATTGCTCTTATATTTCTTAACACTCGGACTTATCTCACACTCAATTTCTGTAGGGAGTCAAGAAGAGGGAGAATTTCGGGTTGACACCGCTTCTCCCGGTGGCATGGAAGCTGAGGAACCCAGCTTCATTCAACAAATGCATGATGTGCTTAAAGACGAAGCCGCTGGTATTCTAACAACTTTTGACGTTGACCCATCGACTTCAAACACAGGTATGAACCTTTCTCCCTTTAGAAGGCAATTTCGAAAGATGACTGAATCGGAGCGTGTGCCTCTTCTGATGACTTGTGCGCTTTATCTCCTTTTAGTTAAACTAAAAGAAGGGGGTACATGTAGCGGAGCCCTCGAATCCGTCCCAGTTAATGAAGGTAAAATTAACCCCTATTCTGTGTAAATTCCTCTAAGTATATATGTTACTTATGACCTAACGCTTTCTGTAGACGCCATAATGGGTGAATCAGCTGGAGGAGAACCCACTCACGTTGCTAAGGTCGAGGATTTCAACGAGCACAATCTCAACCTTGATCTCTCGGAGGACGACCATCAATACATCTCTGATTTGTTATTAGTAAAGGCTCCTAGGGCAGCTACAGACTCAGCCGTTGGAGTTGGTTCAACAAAAGGGTGTTTTT
>NC_033795.1:52598921-52636935 GCF_001876935.1 Asparagus officinalis
AATTATATAAGTGTTTGAATTATAGGACCGGTTACCGGGACTGATACTGCTATAATCACTAAAACGTTTAATCAGTCCGAGGGTCGTGGCCTTTTGTTGCGGGCAGGAACCGAGGTTGATTTTTAATTGTCAATTCCTGAATCTCAACCGTCTACTCCTTTAGACCTGATGATGATAGAAGCTACTGCTACTCCCCAGATTAGTCCCGTTGTAATAAAAATGAGACCAACCAAAGAAGTTGGTACGTCAACAGTTGTTGCATCTAGGATTGGTGAGTTTCATTGATTATTCATTATAAACTTCTGATTAATACTCCAACATACTCATTGTGATGTTCTTGTTTGTAGAATCATCTTCCGGGAGACTTGCTGACTTGGACCCAAAGCTATCTGAGGTCTCAATTGAACAATCATCTGATACAGCAAGTCTACCAACAAATGTTATTCCTGAACAAACTCCGGTTGTTGTAGAGCCTACTACGACGCCGACAAACCAAGGTAACCAAGTTGTGGAATCTTCCAATAAACATGGTATATTTCCGTTCGTTGCTATGTACAAGCGTATATATTTTATACTTATTTTGTTTGTTCTGTTTGCAGCTCCTTCATCCTTGTCTGACCATATTCAAGCTCTATTAGCAGATGAGGACCCGGATAAATCTGTCATTTTCTCAGATCTTCAAAGCTTCGTCTCTTTCTTAAATACTATGGTTGATCGAATTATCCTCAAAGGATCACCTTTCGGGTATTTTAGGAGATCTCTCGATCGCCATGTACTAGGAATTAGAGAAGATGGTTATGCCGAATTAGCCGATTCGATCGAAGCTTACTTAGTCGATCTTAAACAAAACATCAAACACTTGAAGGGTCTTCGTACCGACGGCACACCTTCTTATATTTATTCTCGAATGAACTTGAGGCTACAGGCATGGCGTGATTCTCAAAAGTCCGTTGAATCCGAACTCCAAAAGCTAAGAGCCCACACTAATCAACTCAGGGTGAGTGTTGCCAAAACAACACAAGCCAAGGTTGACCTGTATCGGGACTTAGAGTTGGGTCGAGCTGAGATAGCCCGTTTAGAAGAGCAACTCACGAAGGCTAAGGATGCTCATGAAATTTTGGAATCTGATTTGGTGGAAATAACTCAAGTTGAGGAAAACCTGTTTTAGCAACTGGATCTTTAGGACAAGATACCCGTTGAAAAAGAAAAAGAAGCCGCTGAACTTCAGAGTGTTGACGAAGAAGCTTTCAAGGTTAAATTGATAGCTAAGCTTGAACAGGCTTATATGACAGACCTCTCCAAGCTTGAAGATCAAATTCGTCGTTATAAGCTATTGTAATTTGAGAACATATATTTTTTGTAGCTTTGTTTGAACGCTTTTTGTCAATATAGTGAACTCTTTTGCTTATTGAGATTTTATTATGATTACTCATTCTTGTTTAGAATAAATAACCATAATACTTATAGGATTTTTGGCAAATCCTCAATCATCAACGGATTTGATATGCCTTTACCGACTACCGTTTGAATCGGGCTAGTATGTGAATTATCTAGATCCGTTTCACATATAACGTTAGGCTAAAAGAATAAAACTCTTTTAGACTTTGAACTACAATATTGAATATGTAAGCTACATGTGTTAGATGTAGGCTTATCTCCAATAAGGGATAGAGATAACATCCCCATGCGTGAACGACATGGATTTTGAAATGTAAGTATGTTACTTTTCCTAGGCAGGTAAATGATCCCAGATTAGAAAGAAGGAATTGAATAGTCTATCTCTTAACGGAGAGGAAGAATTTTATATTCATCTCCTGGTCTCTTGTTTATTGGTAGAGATGAACCTAAAATCGGAGAGGAAGAATTTTATATTCTATCTCCTGGTCTCTTGTTTGTTGGTAAAGATGAACCCAAAATCAGAGAGGAAGAATTTTATATTCTATCTCCTGGTGCAAAGAAAACTCAAAGTGGGATCTCCGCTTAGAGAATCTGGACTGGTTTGAATAATCCTAACTGTCATAAGGTTTGATTATTCAACTTGAAAGTGGACCTCTCATTCGTGGAATGAATGAAGAGGAGATTTTTGTTATGGCCCTAACTTTAGGAAGGTTTGACCAAGTGAGAATTGAGACAATTTTACCTTTAATAGGCTGAATTGTTCAGATATAATTGAGGTCATTTCGTTTATCGAAAAGGAATCTTAGTTTTGAAAGTGGACCTCTCGTTTATGAAAGGAATCGAGAGGGGATTTTGGTTTTGGTCCTAACTGTAGGAATGTTTGACCAAATGAAAAATGGGAGCGTAGTACAAGTAACAACGGAAAGGTTGACTTGCACTCATCACTCAGTAGGAATCTTTGATATCAAACCAAAGGATTTGATATAAAAGGATTGGTTAATCGCTACGGATCAACAAATCGAACTTTTTGAGTATTGCATCATAACTTCAATATCAGGAATGTTAACAAACATAGATACGACGGGAGTTTGAAAGATTTCTTAATCCATGAAGGATTTTGGTGGACCTACCGTCGATTAATTCTATCAGCGAGGGATTTTATGGTGCGGGGCTACGAATCATCGAGCTTCCCCCTCCACAATCGCTTTACGGGGGTTTTGTGAGGAAAGACCAACTGTATTCTGTCATTGAATCTCATCTCAACAAAAAACTTGGAACGTTACAATGCAGGGTTCTCAATTACCTTGGAAGCAATTAGACAACCACAGTAAAAGAATCTTAATCATTTTTATAATAATTAAAAATAGATTATTCAAATGATCAGTTTCTATTTAGAACAATCAACTGATCTCGGGTTATCCTAAAAATATCCTACATAGGATTCTCTAGGAACTTCCCATTTTATATAGGTTATCCTGAACATACTATGAATAATACTTCTTCAGGAAATTCCCATTTATCGGCATTATTAATTTGTTGCCCTCCTGAGTGATCAGGCGATACGCACCATTTGAATAGACTATTTCTATTACAAACGGTCCTTCCCATTTGGGTTGGAATTTTTCTTTCTTCTTGGAATTGAGAATCATAGGTCTTCGAATGGTAAGAACCAGATCTCCTTCTTTAAAAATTCGTCGTCAGACCTTTTTATCGAAAGCTCGAGAAATTCTAGCCTGATAAAACTCGATTTGTTGTTGAGCTTTCAAGCGTTTTTCATCTAACATCTCCAATTCCTTGAGACGTTTCTGGTGATTTTCTTCCATCGTCATTCCTGTTGCGAGAGCGATGCAGAGAGAGGGAATTTGTATTTCTAAAGGCAGGACAGCTTCGTATCCATATGTTAAGGAGTATGGGGTTGCTCCCGTTGGCGTGCGGACAGTTGTACGATAAGCCCACAAAGCTTTACCGAGTTTGTCATCCCAATCTCGTTTATTAACTTTCATAAGTTTTACCAAAATCTTGATAATAGTCTTGTTAAAAGCTTCGGCTAATCCATTAGCTGTGGGATTATAAGCAGTCGATGAAACATCGTTAATCCCAAATTTACCGCAGAATTTGATGAATGCGTTGTTGACGAATTGAGGAGCATTGTCGTGTACTATTCGCCTTGGGACACCATACTGATATATGATGTGGTGTTTAATAAATTTAATAACATCACTCGTCTTTACTTCCTTAAGTGGAATTGCTTCTGCCTATTTCGAGAAGTAATCGGTGATTGCTAAAATAAAATGGTCACTCTTAACTGAAGGCGGGAAAATAGGTCCCACAATATCCATTCCCCAAGTTTCAAATGTCATGACGTCGCTGATGGGTGTAAGTGTTCTGGTGGCTGATGCATATAATTTGCATGTAACTGACATACATGATATCGTCGGGCATAGTTGATTGTATCCTTTACCATAGTTGGCCAGTAATATCCCATTCTCCTAAGTCGGTCATAGAGTTTAGGACCGGGCTAATGTGCACCGCATGTCCCATCATGCGCCTCTTTGAGTGCTTATTCCGCTTCTTATTGGATAGACAACGGAGTAATAGACCATCATACGACCGTCGATACAACATTTGTGCTGTAGCGTTGTAGTAAAATCTCGGTGCTCTTCGCCGAATCGAATCCCTTTCTCTTATATCTTTAGGTAAGATACCATGTAGGACATAATCGATAATAGGGAAACGCCAATCTCAAACTTCGGCTTCAACTCTCGTTGAGTGTGTTTCTTTGGCAATCGAATCGTAAATTGGAACAATAAGCTGGTGAGTTCTCACTGTAATTAATTGTTCTATTTCGGGAGGTTGAGCCAAAGATACCGACAATGCTACTAATGCGTCTGCATATGCATTTTGGAGACGTGGAACATACTCAATGAAAATTTCTTCAAACGAGTTTGCTATCTCGATGGCTACCTGGTGGTATGGAATTAGATATTGGTTTCTGACTTTATACTCTCCTCGTATCTGATTAACTACCAATTGAGAATCACCAAAAGCTTCAAGGTATTCGATCCCCAGCTCTTTGGCAAAATTAAGTCTAATTATTAACACATTGTACTCGGCCACGTTATTAGAGCATGGTTCGGTCAGCGAATATGCTCTAGGCAAGACATGCCTTTCCGGGGAAACTAAAACGACCCCTACTCCTGAGGAGATTTTAGAACATCCGGGTGCGCTTACCACGTTGGTTGCTCGGGATGCCCCATCGAAGTATAATTGCCACACTAGTTGATATGACGTGGTATTAACTTCGTGAGTTTCATCCGGCAGATCGTCGTACAACTCGGCTATATATTTTGTAGGATTTACCGCCAAAAGATCGCAAATAGCTTGTCCTTTAACTGATTTTTACTGCTTGAAATGCAAATCATATTGGGATAAGAGTAAGGCCCACCTGGCTAAATGCCAATTCATGGAGGCTGGTTGGGTCATGAATATTTGAATTGGGTTTACGTTGGAAATGACATAGATCGTCTGTCCAACTAAATAATGTCACATTTTCTGGATTGTAAATACTAGGGCGAGGCATTCTTTCTCGATCATCGGATAACGAGATTCGACTTCGACCAATGTATGACTTAGATAATACACAGCTTGTTCGTGAACGTTATCGTCGTCTTGTGCGAGCAATGCACTTAACGAATGGCTCGTCTCTTTGATGTAAATAAAAAACGGTCTGCCCGATTTCGGTGCAACGAGAATAGGTGGATTCGCTATATATGTTTTAATATCTTCGAATGCCTTTTGACATGCTTCATCCCAAATGAACGACACGCCTTTCTTCGTGAGTTTAGAGAACGGTTGATATTTTCCGGACAGATTCGATATAAACCGACGGATATATGCCAATCGACCTTACAGCCCTCTAAGTTCTTTAAGATTTCTCGGGGGTTGTAATTCATGTATCGCCTTCACCTTATCAGGATCGATATGAATACCTTTTGTAGTGATGACGAACCTAAGAAATTTACTGCTGGACATTCCAAGGAAGGATTTAGTCGGTTTCATCTTTAACTGATGAGTCCTCATAAGATCGAACATCGTCTTCAAATCGTTAATGTGGTTGTTTTTATCACGGCTTTTAACATCCAGGTCATCAATGTAGCATTCAACGGTCTTCTAAAGGTGCTCTTGAAAGATCTTTATCATTGCCCTTTGGTATGTGGTGCCGGCGTTCTTCAAACCGAAAGGCATGACAGTGTAACAGAAGACGCCAAGGGGCGTTCTGAATGTCGTATGCTTTTCATCATCCGGGTGCATCTTGATCTGATTATACCCAAAAAATCCATCCATAAATGATATTCTCTCGAACCCACATGTGTTGTCAATAATGACATCTGTAATTAGTAGAGGAAAGTCGTCTTTAGGGCAGGCTGTATTCAGATCTCTAAAGTCAATACAGATTCTTATCTTCCCGTTCTTTTTAAGGACTGGAACAATATTGGCCAACCAATCAGGATGTTGTTCTTCTCTGACGAAGCCTGAATCAATCAGTTTCATGACTTCATCTTCTATTGCCTCCATAATTTGCGGACGAAACCGTCTTTGTTGTTGCTTGACAGATTTAACATCTGGTTTAATGTTAAGGTGGTGCATTGCTACACTTGGGTCAAGTCCCGGCATATCTTCGTAATTCCAAGCGAAAACGTTGATATACTCTCTAATAAGGTCGATTAGTTCCTCTTTCTCATCCGGCGAAAGATCACCACTAATAAATATAGGTTTCGGATTAATTTCATCACCCATATTAACTTGGACCACTCTATCCTCAGTAGGAGGTTCTCTTTGTTCAAATCGATCGCCGTATTGAACATTCATGTAATATAAACAGGGATCTTCCCAAGTGGATAATTGATCATCTTCTTCTGCAGTAGAAGGATTGACTACAGTCATGTTTGACATTAACCTTTTGAACGTTTCTCCAATGCTAGTGTCAGAATCCCAAGTTGAAGTATCGGATGAATACTCACTTTTATTTGTTAGCTGATTAATAATTTGCCCGCAATATTCATCATCAGATGACGAGATGTAACCCAAACCCCTTCTATAGCTGTAATAATTATCCGATTTTGCTGTTGGTACATAGGTAGGACGGGGTGGAACCCTGGCACCTTGACCAAAATGAAGACCTTCACCGAGTGAGAGGCCATAGCCTTGCTTTCTCATGTAACCATTTTCTTGTGAACTATACCGAGAGAAATGTCGTCCGGGTTCTTCATCATCTGAATTAGTGTTCAAGAAAAGATCAGGAGTACGGGATGGTTCCCCCTTTCCAAAGACTATTTCTTTTTCACCCCCTGTCTTTGCGGGTAGGATCATAGTTGTTCCAAATGAATTTTGGATGTGTTTCGTCATCATACAAGACGAACGAAGTGGCATATGCAGAGTAGGGTCATCATACAATTCCTGCATTACATTATCGAGACAACATGAGTACTCTAAATCATCATTTATTATTTCATCGGCAAGTTGCTAGTTACAACTTTCATCCGACGATTCTTCACCGTCAAGATCGATTACAAGAGGTTCAATGTCATTTATTACAAGACCTTCACTATAATCAAGCCCAGCTTCGGTATTAGCTTCTTCTCCGTTATCCGTACCATGGGCCGATGGTTCAGTATCGGATTCAGCACCATAAAGAAGGGAATCAGTAAAATAATTTTCTAACCGCTTAAATGGTTGCTTATCCGTGACCACCGTCTTGACCTTGTTATTAGTGTTAACATATTTCAGACACTGATAGAGGGTGGAGGGAACTATAAGATTACTGTGGATCCATGGGCGACCCAACAGCAAATTATAAGAAGTCTCTGCATCGATCACATAACAAGTGACCTCTGACTTCAAGTCTTCGAGTTGACACTTCATCCGTATTTTTCCTAACGGTCTTGACCCGCTAGTATTGAATCCGTAAATGGCGGTTCCTATAGAGGGCAGCTTGTTGACGGGGATTCTGAGGTAGTACATCAACTGAAATGGCATGATGCTAACAACAGAACCCGGATCAACTTGAATCCGGTTGACAACACTTGAGCTGATATACCCAGTGAAATATCATGTTTCGAATTCTTGACTTGCATATCTTCTTTGGTGAAAGCGATGCAAGGGAATTTTGTGGCTGCCATCTAGCTCTTCAGGGGTTGGCTTAATCTGAGTGAGAAATACCTCAGAATAAGCCAATGCTTCTTGCAAAGCTTCTCTGGTTTTCTTTGAAAGACACAGTAATTCGTACAGCGTAATCCTTACCGGGATATTAGCCAATTGAGCCATGACGTCAAAACGGTACGGAGCATTCGAGCTTTCCGGTTTATCTTGTCTAATCGTTCGATTGAAACAAGACTACCACGGAACTTGAACTTCTTTATGTTGGGGTTCTTTCTCCTTTAGTTTAGCTGGTTGTTGAGGTTTCCTAGTAGCTACAGGAGGAGTTGCAACTACCCCCAGTTCTACAAGGGTTTTAGCATTTGGGTTAGAGGTTTCAGGATATTTATAATGGTATTCGTTCCCACCCCTTGTAGCGAAAGATTCTTTCTCCTCTTCAGAAAGTGGTAGAGCTGGGATTTCTTCATCATTCTTCTTAGGGATCGCCGAAGCTCTGAAGCAGGACTTTTCCTTTCTTTTGCTCTTCGACTCTTCTTAGGCGTGGATGTCATCCACTGTTCGTCTCCAAGCAAATCAGGATGAACCCAGAGGACTTCACTATTCGGGGTTGTATGTGACACAAGTCCCTTTTGACGCTGTCCATGAGGATCATCATTGATGGTTTGCATTTTAACTTTTGATACCGGTTCGGCTTGGAACCAGGATAAAGGAACCGAACCAAAGCTAATAGATACAGCATTCGCACCTTGATACCGGTTCGGCTTGGAACCAGGATAAAGGAACCGAACCAAAGCTAATAGATACAGCATTCGCACCTACTTTCTTCTCTTTTAGTTTCAGAGTCACGATACCAACGTCGATCAAAGTCTGTATTTTATCTTTCAAGATGTAACACGCCTTGGTAGGATGGTGGACTCTTCTGTGGTATGCATAATACTTTGGGTCGTTAGCCTTCTTTGCTTCTTCTTGATTCGTGACTGGTGGAAGTTTGATCTTGTTATTATCTAATAGATACTTGAAGATGTCCGGCACTTCATCGTCTTTGAAAGAATACTCTTTTGGGAATCTGGGTTCCGAAGCTTTAGGCTGCCTCGGGGGATGCTGATTCTGAAGTGGTGCCAACTGGAAAGATGATTGTTATGGTTTTTGTTGTTACGGCTGTTGTGATGTTTGATGAGCATCAACAGTAGCTGTGGATCCTCTCCCTCTATCTCGAGGGTTAAAATTTTGTTTTTGAGGGTTAGCTGGTGGCTGATCCCTCTCCAACATGTTTCTCTTGAGAAAGCACTCAGCTTGTTCGCCTCTTACCTTTAACTCTTTCCATGTTTTAGAAGGCACAACCCCCATGACTTCTAATACATCTAAATACAAGTTATTATGACATGTCTGAAGAATAAACTCTTCCATGAGTGGATCTCGACAGTTCGCTGCTTTGTTCCGGAATCGTTTGACGAAAACATCAACTGACTCCCCATCTTTCTGCTTCTCGTCTAGTAAAGTGTCGATGGAGACTTTCGTGTCATCATCGAAGAAATTGGTTAGGAATAATCCTTCCATATCATCCCAGCTGGTTATACTCCCCGGCTTAAGATGACGGTACCAATCGAAGGTGGGGCCACAAAGAGTCCCGACGAATGACCGTACCATCAAAGCTTCATTCCCTAAGATAGCACCAAGATGAGATTTGAAATAGATTAAATGTTTCATAGGTGAGCCCCTGCCATCAAAAGGAGTAAAGTTAATTAGACTAAATTTTCGCGGATAAGGGATCAAGTCCCATTTCCTTGGGTACGGATATGGAATGCCCGTTTTCTTCACTTCCTGGGCTGTCATCAGAGCATTGACTTTGCTCTCAAGATCCTGTATCTTCTTGTCCTCTTCCTCACTCTTCTTTAAATAGATTTGAGAAGGTTGCGTAGATGACTTAGTATGACCGCTTCCAGGATTGTCTTTATCGGAAGGGGGATCAGCGAAGATGGTTTCATCCTCTTTATGGTCGCTATCGATCTTGGTTACACACACAGGAATAGCGTCACGCCTACTAGATTCAGCCTTTGGACTTGATTCTGGTTGCTGTTGTTGAGCCTGCAAATCCCTCACCTACTGCATCGTTAACTCCATCTCGATTTTGATTTCAGCTCTAATTTCTTCGTGTTGTTTAGCTAACGCCTCCTGCAGTATCTGAGCTAATTGGTCAGGTGTAATTGCAAATGATTCTCTGACTCGTCCAACACTAGATGTTGTATCATCCGAGGTGACCGTAGAACAGGTATCTGAAAGTTCCTCATCCGAAGATAGACCTTCATGCATTTTTTTGTAGTCTCGACGTCGGTTGGCCCTTCGTTGTAGCCATGACATCCTTTGCGAAAGACTCTGCTCAACTCTCCCTCCTGGAGAGAAATCAGTATCCGGATTGACCGAATGTTGCTTTCCTCTACCGGTCATATTAATAGTAACCTCTGGGAACTCATCTTTCCGAATTGCAGGTTTCTTCTTGTTAAAACGTCTCATTTTGGGTTTTGATGATTCATCGGAAAGTCTTTAAAATACTGAGACTCTTGTCGGTTCAATTTTGGAACAACCGCATTCTGTCAGTACTACCTTAATGAGCCTTTCACATGCGCAATGAGACTTTGTTTCTCGAGCAATCCTCTTTCGTGACTTATTAGTCTGATAGTACAGCTCGTCATTATTATGATTTGAGCAACCTATCTTCTGCCTTTGAGCCTTGTTAACATACGCAGGATGACTTATCATCGTATCTGGGCGATCCAAGGCTATGTGTTTACCTCCCACCACTTGTGAGTGTGAAATATTTACTGGCCCTAAACGAGAGTGAATTGGTATTTTCTAATTTTGGGTTTGTTTTGTTCTAATCGGGGGATACATACGACCCCCAGTGTAAGAAACTATCAAGGGTTTACTCGCCAGATCCGAGTGTTCTTTGATTGGGGTTTTGCCTCGATCGTCAGACAAAGGACCGAGGCGATCCGCCATTGTAATCTTGAATTTCGATAAGTCTGGACTAACCCAGGGTTTCACTGGTGATACAGTAGATGTGGACACAGTAGATGGACCCGGGACGGATGTTTGCGGTGTCTTTAGAATCCAAACTTTACGGTTCTTTGGTGGCTCTTCAGACACCATTTCTTTCTTCCCTTCTTGCATCTGTTGATGAAGGGCACAAGTGCGAGAAGCCTTCGCCCAACGCTTTTGTATACGCTCTTTGAGGGTCAAACGAGCCCTTTTGATAAGAGTCCATTCCTCCATCGTAAGTTGTGTAGAAATGTGATTAGTCTGCCGCTGAGACAACTGGATCACTTTATGCTTCCTCGACTCTAGGTCTGCATAGTAGTGAACCCCGTCAGTTTGTTCTAAGGCTTTAGCCAATCGATGAGCACGGTGCTGACGTTGTCTCTGATGAGCTCTCTTCGTCAATGTAGGTGAGTTTTGGTTCAATGACCCCTAAACTAATGAGGGGTCATTTGGAACAGATATGGAGCGAGCAGTATCCTTACCCACAATCGGGCAAGAATTTTCATTTGTAGTCTTCATTGAAGTTGAAGACTGAAAAACCTTCTTTGAAGATGAAATCTTCCTGCATTTGCGAGGTGAGGAAGATTTTGAGGATGAGGATGACAGATACTCCTCAAATTTCACTTGATCGAACTCATATTCGATCTCTTCATTGATCACGATCTTGATCGGCTGCGACATGACGGCCTCGGCAGCGAGACCGTTGGCTCCCACTGTGGTTGCCAGTTTGTTTTTGTTGAAAGTTGATGCTATTATGGAATTCATTATATCTTCGATTGATTACAACGAATTCAAAAGAAAATAGTATTTTTATAAGACCTCTTTTACACAATAAAAGGTAAATTACAACTTTTTAGAAAATATCACAAAAATCGTTTATCAATTCCTATTTTGTGGGACTTTACCTGTGTCGGGAGTGCTTTGGCTCGTGGACCACCGATTCACAAATCGTGAAGGTTTTTGGTATTCTTCCTTCGTTTAGAAGCAAGAATGAAAATCAGTGAGTATCTTATCAAAGTAAGATGAACACTCTTCTTAAGATCAAGTCAAAGCTCAAATCTCAATGAATCACACAAGTAATTCAAGTCTGCTGCTCTGTCTGCTCTCTGCTCTCAGATCTACTCGAATCTACTCGATCCCTATAAATAATGGTCCTAGGGGGTATTTATAGCCTCCAGGAGAAGTTCAACTAAAAATACAATGTTTCGGAGAAACTGTGCCTGCGAGACAGTGTCTACTGTCTCGACGGCTGAGACAGTGTTTGATGTCTCGGCTTCCGAGACAATTAAGATTGTCTCGGAATTCCCAAACTGCCTGATGGTTTCTATTGTAACTTCCTTCCCACATTTCAAACTCCGTTATTTTGATAGTTATTCACATGATTCTCACCCACGATATTTTCCACGTTCTTTGACAGTTAATGGACACGTGTCATATGGTTATTTCAACAACTTTTGATCATTTCAGAACTGTCTCGCGTGAGAGACAGTCAATACTGTCTCGCACTGCAAGACAGACAGCATATACTATCTCACACAGCGAGACAGTATAGACTGTCTCGCGTGTGAGACAGTCGACACTATCTCGATTCTTTCGAAACAGTGTAAGGTCACATTTTGCCTTCTCGTTATCTTGAGTTGTGTTCGGATATCTATCAGCAATTTTTGACACCTACAAGGCCTTTGAGACATTAAAGGCTAAGTTGACCACAGCAACAATGTTGACTATTCTGAGCAGAGATAGGATGTTTGTCGTAGATGCATCATTAGCAGGTCTAGGAGGTGTTTTGATGTAGACCCAGAGAGTAGTGGTGCACATTTCTCGTCAGTTGAGGATGCATGAGCAGAACTATTCCACACACGACTTGGAGTTAACAACAGTAGTCTTCGCACTAAAAATATAGAGACACCATCTGTATGGAGTACAGATCGAGTTCTTCACTAACCATCAGAATTTGAAGTACCTCTTCTCATAGAAAGAGCTTAATCAGAAATAGCGATAATTGGTCAAGTTCATCTAAGATTACGAGATTGTGATTCAGTATCATCCGGGGAAAGCTAATGTTGTAGTGGAAGCTTTGAGCAGGAAGCGCCAACATCAGGTTGCGGTTTTGAGGTGCTCGTTGTATTGAGATCTTCACACCCTTAGCCAATTTGAATTTAAGCCAGAAATTGGTGGGAGCAACACATATTTTGGAGCTGTGTTGATGCAACCATCTTGGAGTGATAGAGTAGTTAGAGCACAGCTAGAGGATTCTTAGATTAAAACTCAAAATGATGAGATTTCCAAAGAGCCCAAGGCGGATTGGTCCATTGGAGCAGATGAAGGCCTTCGAATGAAAAGCCGATTAGTGATACCAGCTATTGCACAGCTAAAGAAGGATTTGTTTAATGAGACACATTTCATTAGGTCCACAATGCATCCAGGCATAACTAAAGTGTATAAGGATCTGAAGAGACACTCTTAGTGAAGTGGTATGCATATGGAGATCATAGAATATATGGCTAAATGATTTACCTGCCAGTAAGTGAAGGTAGAGCACCAGAGACTGGCAGGAACCCTACAGTCTTTACCCATTTCGGAGTGGAAATAGCAGATACCTCTATGGATTTTATAGGAGGATTGTCGAAATCGAAGAAGGGGAATGATTCAGTTAGGGTTATAGTTGATCGGCTGACGAAGTCGGCATACTTATTACCAGTTAAGACCACCTATAAAGAAGAGACTTATGTGAAGATATTTATCCAAGAGATCTTGAGATTGCACGAAGTCCCAGAGACAATTGTAGCAGATTGAGACTCAGTTATTTACTTCATATTTCTGGAGGATTTTTTAGAATTCATTTGGTAGTCAACTATCTTGTTCTAGTGTTTTTCAATCGCAGACGAATGAGAAGACGGAGAGAGTTAACCAAGTGTTGGAAGACATATTACGAGCATGTATTATTGATTCCCAGGGTAGTTGGAAGAATCACATTCTCTTGATTAGGTTCGCTTTGTATTGCTGGCCGAAACTTGTGAGACAGATTACTAAGAGGGTAGTAGTGATTCATGAGCACACTCTTGTAGCGCACAGTCATCAGAAGAGTAATGCAGATCAGAGACATACCATTATAGCTAAGGTTGGAGACTATGTCTTATTAAAAATATCACCGATGAAAGGAGTTCAGTGATTCAGTAGTTAGGGAAAGCTTGCCCCAAAGTATATTGGTCCATTCATGAGAGTTGAACTTTTGGAGCCATTTCATATCGGTTAGATCTTTCAACATCGATGTCGAGTATAGACGATATTTTCCATGTTTTGATGCTTAAGAAGCATTTATACGATGAGGAGCAGTAGCGGTTATTGAATATTATGATATTTAATATGCTAAACTATGATAAATAGCATATTTTGATGTTTGAGTATATTAGGAATTTATTTGAGATCAATTCAGCTATATATTCCCGAATATGAGAATAAATCAGAATGCACAAACCCTTAGTAGTCGACTAATGTGCAGTGTAGTCGACTACTAAGAGCCCTTAATCAATTATCAAAATCTTATATATGGTAGTGTAGTCGACTACTAATCACGAGTAGTCGACTATCGGGAATTCCTTGACGTTCCAGGTTTTAGTTTTTGGGTCGGATTTGTGTTATTTTTCATGTCAGAATTTAGCCGCCTCCTCTGTCTAAACCCTAGATCCGATTTTTGAATTTCTTCGAGGTGTTTTGAGAAGCAACTTCGAGCGGAGGGCGAGATCAAGGGCTGTAGCTGAAGAGAGAAGTTGTACACATGTTTAGGAGATTAACACAGTAATAGAGGCAAGATCTTCTGCATCCGAACTTTACCTATAGTGTAGTTTATGTGTTCATGAAGAAATACAATTATACCGATGTTAGATCTAGTTGTTAAACATGTTAAAAAGGAGAATTTTTGATATAAAAGTTTCACCTGAGATTAGGATGTTAGATCTAGTTGTTAAACATGTTAAAAAGGAGAATTTTTGATATAAAAGTTTCACCTGAGATTAGATCTACATGTTTTACTTGTTGTTCATAAAAAAAGGAGAATTTTTGATATAAAAGTTTCACCTGAGATTAGATCTACATGTTTTACTTGTTGTTCATAACATAAACATGATCAATATCATTAGGTTACGTAAATCTACATTTAAATCTTGTTTTCTGTGAATTAATCATGCTTAAAACCCTAAACTTGTGATGTAAAGGGGCTCACATGTAAATTAAGATTTGTAAAATCCTAGATTAGGGATATTTTGGTTCTGTAATCAAAAACAAAATTATATAAGTTTTAAGTTTAATATGTAAGCATGATTTAAGTTGATTAAATCGATGATTAGGGTTTATGTTCAGTTCTTGTTTAAATGAAAGATTAAACCTATTTAGTTGAAATCAAGGATTTAGATAATCATGGTGATGGTTCTTTTGTTTTGTATTTACTAGTTTTATGTTGTATTAAAGTACAATTATCACGCGACGATTGCAATGTGTTGTTTGTGCATGAATCTGTGCAGGTTTCGACTTAGCAGATGACTACTAATAGTAGTCTACTACTCAAGTCCGAATTGACTTAACAGAAACTGAGTTAATACAGAATAGTCGACTAATGTTCTTGTTAGTCATCTACTAATCCTGAATTTTCTATAACAGAATCTGGTGGACTCAGTATAGTCGACTACTAAGCCTAGTAGTCGAATACTAAGACTGATTTTCTATGTTATGTATTGTTTTGTTTTGAATTGCGACTACAGGTTTGAGTTACATGTTATAGACATAATTATAAATGAATAGTGTTGTAATACATGCGGTAATACCCTAGTAAGGGATTTTATTAAGTATTAATTCAATTACATATTTCCTATATCATGGTATCACACTAGAGTGTGCGCAGAGATTTGTGTACCTATGTTGTTATATCCGCACGAGTGTCTAGAGGTCGGTCTACCTATGTTGTTGTATCCGCACGAGTGTGCGCAGAGGTCGGCGTACCTATGTTGTTGTATCTGCACGAGTGTGCATAAAGGTTGGTGTACCTATGTTGTTGTATTCGCATGAATGTGCGTAAAAGTAAAGAAACCTATATCTTTGTTTTCGCATAGTTATGTGTAGAGTTTGAAATGGTTATTAGTGCCATGCATGAATGTTCCATTGTAAAACCTCAAAAAATTGAATATTATGTGATAAATAATAATAAATATATTATAGAGTGAAAAATAACATATTTTGATATTTGAGTATGATAGGAATTTATTAAGATCAATTCAATATATATTTGTGAAGATATGAGTGCAAATGCACAAAACATGCACGAAGAAGAAATCTGGAAAAAATGACCAGTTAAGAATTTATATATTTTTATCTCTGATACAGTTAGAATCTAAGAAAATTCTAAAGATAAAAGTTGTAGGTATCTTCAACAGTTTTCCAAAAAAAACTTAAATCACCTCATTCTAAGGTCGGATGTGAAAGTTACAACCAAAATACTGAATATAATTTTTAGAAACTTTTAGTAGTCGACTACTACTCAGAGTAGTTGACTATCGGGAATTTTCCTGGGCTAACATGTTGCAGATTTTGGGTCGAATTCTTTTTTTTTAGCCCAATTGATAACCTAACTATATAAATGTGTTTTAAACCTAATTTTTAAGATATTTCATGAAAGATCATAGCCGTCATCTCCCCTCAAACCTTAGAGCTTTTTCTTGGTGTTCCTCGAGGAGATTTGAGGCGAGTCGTTGAGCGGAGGGCAAGATCACATGCTTTTGAGTGAGAAGGGATCTTGCACGTATGTCTAGAGGCTCAACAAGATGTTTCTGGCAAGATCACTTACATCCAAACATGCACCCTTAGTTAATGAATGATTTAAAGTGTTTAAATCGATGTTTTGCATGCTTATTTATAACCCGATGTGTTAAAAATGAGATTTTGGATGATAGATCTTAATAAAATGCTAGATCTAATGTTTTATCTTACTGTTTATAATAGAAACGTGTTCATGATCAATTGGGTTGTGTAGTTTGTAACTTGATTTCTGTGTTAATTATGCTTAAAACCCTAAATTTGTGATATAAAGGGCTTACATGTCAATCAAGTATGATTAAACCCTAGGTTTGGAATTTTTTGTCTTGTACATGTGAACAAATGAATTTATATAAGTTTTGAGTTTAATATGCAAGCATGTTTCATGTTGACCAAATAGAAAATTAGGGTTTATGTTAATTTCTTGATAAATGAGAAGATTAAACCTAAATTGTTGAATTATGGGTTTAAATAATCATGGAGATGATTCTTTTGATTTGTAATTACTAGTTTTGTAATGTATTAAAGCATGATTTATATGTGACGATTGCTAAGAGTTGTATGTACATGAAGTTGTGCATGTTTCTGCTTAGTAGTCGACTACTATAAGTAGTAGTCAACATTAATGTCCAGTTTGGTTTTTACAGAATCTATCTAATTACAGAGTAGTCGACTAGTGTACGGTGTAGTCGACTACTAATATTGATTCATGTTTTACAGAGTCTGAGTAGACTCAGTGTAGTTGACTACTAAGCTTAGTAGTCGAGTACTAAGACTGATCTTCTTGACATTGTGTCGTTTTGATTTGAAATGTGCGATCGAGGCTCGAGTTACATGAGAGTACATATGTGATAATAATTGTATATGAATACTATCGTAGTACACTTGTTGATACCCTAGATTGGGATTTTGTTAAGTATTGTTTCAAGTGCACTTTTCCTATGAATTTGTATCCGCACTAGTGTGCGCAGAGGTTTGTGAACCTATATTATTGTATCTGCACTAGTATGCGCAGAGGTTTGTGAACCTATATTATTATATCCGCACTAGTGTGTGTAGAGGTTTGTGAACCTATATTATTGTATCCACACTAGAGTGTGCGTAGAGGTTAATGAACCTATATTATGGTATCTGCACGAGTGTACGCAGAGGTCGATGTACCTATGTTGTTGTATCTACACGAGTATGCGCAGAGATAAAGGAACCTATATCTTTGTTTCTGTATAGTTATGTGTAGAATTTGAAATGGTTATTAGTGTCATGCATGAATGTACTATTAGTTGAGAATTTCAGAAAAGTGATGACTTTTATAACTTGATAGCTGAGTATTTGGTAGACGCCAAATGAGACATGACTCATTGTTGAGATAATTGATGATCAAAATATTATGTTATGTGAGTGCATGAGATACATATACTGATGTTGGTTATGAGGCTTTACTTTCAAGTATTTCTTGCTTTCAGTTCTAGTTTAGGATTAATATTTAGTTATCTACTATTTGAGACATATGGTATATACATGAGGGTTTCCTTTTTTGGATTACTTCGCTTGACATACTACGTCTCGTGTTGTAGATTTCTAAGTATTAACTCCATTAGATATGGGGAAAATAATTTAGGTAGACTATGCTTAATTGATAGAGCCTCCACTACATGTAGTAGCCCTTCCCCTGGGGTGGATGTAGGTGATCCTACTGTAGCGCTCTGACACTCTTGCTGTTGTTCTTTTTTTTCTTTTAGGTGGTTCAGAGCATCAGAAAGTCACATGATGATGGAGTTCTTGCATAGTCGTCATCATATGAGCCCAGGGATGTAGGTGATCTTACTATAGAGCTCTGACACTCTTGTTGTTGTTCTTTTTTATTTTTATTTTCCTTTTAGGTGGTTCAGAGCATCAGAGAGTTGCATGATGACGGAGTTATTGCATAGTCGCCGTCATATGAGCTAGTAGATGAGATTTTATAGTAGACAGACCTTATATTCAGCTATTAGAGTTTTCTTTATTTTTCTCATTTAGTAAAGATAGTGAGCCTTGATACATCCTTAGTTAATCCATGTCGTGATACATTCATATATTTTATGATGATAGATATATTCCAGACTTATTCATTGAGACATGATTTATTTATGAGACATTCTTTTTTATGTCATGTCAGTTATAGTTGTTTTCCTTCTTTTTACTGTTTGTACCTGCACTTTATTTTTGATTCCACTAGAGGATATTGTTGTGATTGGTAAAACTTATTGTTACACAGTGTGAGTGCATGGCAGGTTTGACATCTTTGGGTTCACCTTGGACTGTAGCCATGTGTGAAACTAGAGGCATCACAACTATTACTTGGGAAGAATCAAAAAAAAGGAAACTTATATGACTTGATAGCTCACAAATATTTGTCGGACACTAAATATGATATAACTCATTCATGAGTAGTTTACATCTGAGACATTCACATGTTAGTACACGAAATATATATATATTCTGCCTTGATGTTGAATATGATGTTTCACTTACATGCTTTCATTCCAGTCATTTTTTAGTATTATTATTTCATAGTCACAAGGGAAAAAGGATTTCTAGTTAGACTATGCTTAATAGATAGAGCCTCTATTACATGTAGTAGTTTTTCCCTTGGGGGCGATTGCAGGTGATCTTGCTTAAGTGCGCTGGCGCTTTTGTTATTTTTCTTGTTATTTTTATTTTCCTTTTAGGCGGTTCAAAGCATCGGAGAGTCGCATGATGACGGAGTTCTTGCATAGTCGCCATCATATAAGCTAGTAGATGAGACTCCACAGTAGGCTGGCTTTATGTTCAGTTATTAGAGTTCCTCTTTATTTCTCATTTTGTAGAAGTTGTGAGCCTTGGTACATTCTTAGTTTATCATGTCATGATACATTCTTTTATTTCTGGATGTTAGATGTACTTCAGATTTGTTTCATTGAGATATGATTTATTTGAGACACTTTATCCTATATCATGTTAGTTGTAGTTATTTCGTTCTATTGCCTGTTTGTACCTGCACTTTATTTTTTATTCCACTAGATGATATTGTTGTGATTGGTGAAACTTGTTATTTCATCAGTGTGGGTGCATAACAGGTTTGATATTTTTGGGTTCACCTTGGACTACAGCTATCTGTGAAAACAGGGGCATCACAGGGATTTGTGAAGCAGTTTGATACCAAGTACAAAAGCTTAAGGAAGTGTAGGCATTGGGTATTTTGTGTGACAATTTGAACTTTCCCCTGTGCAACCTGCCACTGAGTAATACCAGGCTCTTACCCCTTTTTACACATTGCCCGTATATGCAAGTGTCAGATTAGGATTTCCGACATAAATCTGATCATAGCCGAATTATCGAGAGAAGCGATAAGGCTGATATGGTTCAATAAAGCACTTATTCCCTTGTCGAAAGACAAGGTAGCCCGGGCGTATATTTATAAGCCACTAGAAGGCACCTCTGCTAAGGGTGGTAAAAGAGTTACGCCCCAGAGTATCTTGATGTACTTCTCCATACGCACCGCCTTCAATAGTGGGAAAGCTACAAGCTATCTTATAGTTATAGTCCCTCCTTAATATCTCTTGGAACTTAACTTGGTACCATCCAACCCACCAAGCAGTCTCTAATTGCTAGACGATAAGGGCTGAAGTATTATTCGATGCAGGAGTCAACATCAGGGAAGGACAGTGTAGCACGAACCAGGAAACCAAGTAGATATATAGCATCGGCACCTGAGGGATAGGAGTCTAGATAATAGTCTTCCCATCTAATTCCAACTTCTTAATCGAAAAAATTCAGAGGCTACCTCCCGAAGGCCACTCTGCAAATGGAATACCATGGCTGACAGGAGGTTCAAAGGTAGTCCATAAGCCAGAAGAATAGCTTGGTATAACACTTTCACTGTAATGGCATCCATAGGCCTGGTTGGTACTACACAACATTTTAACCAAAGTGTGAGAAAACTTGCAAACAAGACCATGTCGAAAATTAGGATCTCGGCATGATAGTGAAAACTAATAACACGGTGAATGTCGGGAAAACTTCTTCCTCTGCCTCAAAAGTGTAGTAGGTGGTTGCATCATCGATACGCTCATGGAGTTCTTCCAGTGTGTTGGCAGCCAAGCGAGTTACTTCTATATCCTTATCATACAAGTTTTGAAAGAGATACTCAGCCCACTGTCCTTGTTTGACACTACTCGCTCACTTACCGGAAGTCTGTGCACATATCTGGAAATGGCACATTAACTCCCAATAAGTGTCATAGATTTTTGGAGCAGCATTTTTCAAAATTTCCAACTCCTTACTCCTAGGAACAAACTCTTCGTAGGGTAATTCTCCAAATGATAGCCCTGAGATCTCAAACGTCTCATGGAGTGCAAAACCTAATTCACCAACAGGAGTGAAAAAGGTGTCGGTATGAGGTTGTAAAATTCCAACATGGCAAAAAGGCCACTATAATTCGGAGAAATCCCATATCAAGTAGCCAATATCGGGGTTCTCAACTCAAAAATCCTAAGGGGCTCTTCCAATTCTTCCAAAATAAAATTTACAATCTGAGCCCACCATTCTGTCTCATTAGAATGTACCTATATTGAAGCCCTAAAGACATGAGCGGGGAACTCTCCCTGCACAGAGATAAATTTTCTAACGAATGTATTCGTTAGCTTAGCAGGCTCACCGACAGGATGTTCCTTTTTGACTGAACCAGGCTTCACAATCGTAAAGTGGTTGAAGCTAGCTGGGTGAGCACCGTGATGAGTAATATGTCCAGTAGAGACACTACTTTGTTCCTGGACAAGTTCCCAATCCATAAATCACGGACCAGAAGCACACTGATAATAAGAGATCGGCCACATCCGCTTCAGATTTGGCAGAAAAAGGTGACAATCATTACTGGTCCTCAGCCACTTGTAATTTCCATCAAACATCCACTTTGAGTCCATCTTAATAGAATTTCCAAAAAGGAAGGCTGGTTTCTTTAAAACTTTACACTCTACTAACTCAAACTTTGCATCTGTAACCAGGGATCTGAGGGTTTCATGGAAAGTCTGAGTAATAAGTTTTGTCCTTTCTTTGTTCATATCCTAGAATATTGGATACTCTAAACGAAAACTGAAGAGTGTATTTTCCTTTGCACCTCCTGCATGACCAAAGTAATGATTGAAGGAAAGAAGCTTACTGGAATAGCGTACTTCAAATGGAAGAGACAACCAGTTAGTACGAAACTAATGATAAGTCCGAAAGAGACTTGATTCAAAATACAGAGGCTAGACCAGTGTTCTAAATTTCAAACGCAGGGTCCAAACCTACATTGTAAATTCAAAACACAGAGCTCAGACTTGTATTGTAAATTCAAAATGCAGGGTCTAGACCTGCATTGTAAATTCAAAACGTAGGGTCCAGACCCGTGTTCTAAATTCAAAACGCAGGTTCCAAATCCACATTATAAATTCAAAACATAGGATCTAGACCCGGGTTCTAAAGTGCAAGGGTTAACCATGCGTCCCAAATTAAGAAACATTGAGGGTACCCTCTATGTTTTAATGACAGAATGTTATAATCGCCCAAACTTACTATTAACTGGGGGAACCTACAGTGGCGGTGCGGTCGCCTGAGCATCACCAGTGACCTTTGCCGATGATGCACCCTGAGCAAGGGTGATCTTCAATTTGGAAGCGGTTCTCTTCTTGGGAGCCATTCCAAACCTATTGAAGAAGATGAATAGGATTAGTCCGAGTTTGAAATGAAATTAACTAAGGGAACCTACGGCGGCGGTGCGGTCGCCTGAGCATCACCAGTGACCTTTGCCGATGATGCACCCTGAGCAAGTATGATCTTTGATTTGGAAGCGGTTCTCTTCTTGGGAGCCATTCCAACCCTATTGAAGAAGATGAATAGGATTAGTCCGAGTTTGAAATGAATAGTACTCGATGAAGAAGAAAACAAAAATCTTCGTTGCGTTCATCGGAGAAGAATAGGAAAGTCTAATGACTTTTGATTTGACCCTGACGGTTTATTTATAGACAGCGGTGAGCTGTCAAATCAGGATAAGATTTGAGGAGAAGATCCCGCCCAAATGCAATGTTTGCATTCACACTAAGTCGGTTGAACTCCCAGACGTTTACTTCTATGTCTCAGAATCCTAAACACAGGACTTCCTCCTACGCCTTGACTCCAAAAAAATGCAGGGCTTCCTCCTGCGTCTCGCTCCAAAAACATAGGTTTCACTTATGTGTTAATTCACCATAACCAACAAAGCTATTATACATCTTCAGATACTTGGAGAGAAGCTAGCAATGGCTATCAAGGTGATGAAAGTCGAGAAGAAACTGATACAACAAGAAGCTATGCAGTCTCTTGGATGAGTACAAATAAGTTATAATTGTTGTCGCTGACAATATCGAGCTTGATCCCCCGCGCAACTCATCCTTTCAAATAGCTTAACATTCCCACTAAGATTAACAAGGATATTGTTCAAATCATTACCTTTGATAAGCTGATCAATAAAAGAGACAGAGCGAGTCCTTTGAAATTATCATTTTAGCCATATTTAGGCTGCATCTTGGATGTTCATCGATTCCTACAAGGATCATTTTTGCCAAATTTAGGCTACGCCTTGGGTGTTCATCAATTCCTACAAGGATCATTTTAGTCAAATTTAGGTTGCGCATTCGGTGTTCATCAAATCCTACAAGGATCATTTTAGCCAAATTTGAGCTGTGCCTTAGGTGCTCATTAATTCTTACAAGGATCAATCTAGTCAAATGTGAGCTACATCTCACATATTTATCGAAGTCTATATATTCAATATCATAGCAGGTTGTTATTAATAATACGGAAATCAATGTCTCACACGCATGGGGGATTTTGTTTCGATCCCTAATTAGAGACAAGTCGACGCCTAACATGTATCGCTGGTTAGTCTTTTCCCCGTGAAAATGATAAAGTCTATGTATTCAATATCATAGCACCAAACCTAAAAGAGTTTATTCTTTTAGCACAACGTTACATATGGAATGGACTTAGACAATTCACATGCTAGCCCGATTTCAAACAGTAAAGGCACATCAAATCCGTTGATGGCTGAGGATTTGCGAAAAATCCTATTATGATGCAGATCACCAGCATACGGATCCTGTGTAACAAATTCCACAATCAAGTTCATGATATCTTCAAAATAGATATAGTGAACCATCATTCAACAACAGATCTCAAGCTAATTTAGGGATCCAAAGTATTCTAAAAATTTGTTCCAGTCAACCATGAACTTTTAAAAACTTTGGAGGCGGTTCTGTAGGCTGTCTAAAAATTACTATAGATAGCTGACCCCATCAAACACCAACGATGAAGGTTACAATCAAATGACATTCACATCAATAAATAAAGGCTACAATTAGAAGATTTTCACGTAGATCGAGAAATATTATAATTCGACGATCTTCACTACAACTAATGAAAGCTCTGATTCAATAGTCTTCACAATCAATAGCGAGAGTTACAATTTGATGACTCTCACATTTCAAGGAGCTAAAATAAAGATTACAAAACAACAATCTTTTTAACTGTAATGCCCATGATTTCACACAAGGTTGCAGATCCAAAGTATTCTAAAAATTTATTCATGATATCCCTAATTAAGAGAGCGGAAGCTCTCCCTATCAATATGCATGGGTGAGTATATAATATAAATAAGTAATTTTCATTAATACCAGAACTCAAGTACATATTTACAAAAAAAGGCTAGGCTACTCAGGAAATTACCATAAGAATCTTTAGAGAGGGGAGAGGACCCTGGCCGTCACCCTCAACTAAAGAACCTAGAGTGAAAACCTGATTGACCCAAAGCCTAACATGAAAACCATTACATACCCTTAAACAGAGCAAAACCTCTAAATTTTTGGGAAATTAATGACAACGCTTAGCAGATTCAATCCCCCAATTTCCAAGGATAATATCATTTCTAGTCTTCCATGAGCAGGTTCTAAATAACACATTAATGTCCTCGTATAGTCGCCTAAACACCATCAATTTGTGCAGCTGTTGAAGATCAAATATGTGCCGATTCCTTTCCTGCTAGATATGCCAGACAGTAGCACTTAACACCATTCTAGACAGTTTATAAGTTTTGTCTTTCTCTTTGAACTTAGTTTTAATTTTTAGTGCTTCAGTTCTCAGGTCATCTATAACTGTAGAATCAAGCTGTAATTTAAGCTTATAGATTTTCCAAATATATGCTGAAAAGGGACATTGGAAAAAAAGATGATCTCTAGACTCAATCCCTCCAGAACAGAGAAAATACTCTTCATTTGAGGAGATCCCAAATCTGAACAGTCTGTCCCTTGTAGCCAATCTATTATATAAACTCTTACTCTTCATTTGAGGAGATCCCAAATCTGAACAGTCTGTCCCTTGTAGCCAATCTATTATATAAACTCTTAATCAAGCAACAAGCCATCTTGGGACTTGAGGAAGGAAACCAGACCACGTTGTATAACTCAAAATTTGAGTAGGAAGTTCTAACTTGGTCTCAAGCTGAAGCAAAAGAAAATTTTCCATTTGCATTAGGAAGCCAACACCAGTGATCCTCTTGACCAGATATTAGTATATTTGAAATAGATTCTAATAGAGGGAAAAGACATGGTAACACAACATGCCATTGATAGTTTTGAATGATGAGGGAAACTGACCAATTACTAGTTCCTGTGAGTTGAGGGTTTATATGATGAAGAATATCAGAGATTCTGCCTTCATGGATCCATGGATCAAACCAAAGAGAGGTTGTTTCACCATTACCAATAGTTTTCCTAATGCAACTCAAAGCTTTTGATTTAAGACCTGATAAATGCTTCCAAGTTCCAGAGTCCAGAACATGAGCTGGAGCATCCCAAAAATTACATCCCCTGATATATCTGGCATTCATCCAATTGGACCATAGAGTGGTAGTATTAAGTAGTCTCCATATCAATTTTAAGGCTGCAGCTTGACAGAGATCATCCAGTTTCCTCAATCCAAATCGACCTTCTTGTTTTGGTCGACAAACTTCTTTCCATTTGATAGCGTGTAGCTTACTTTTCCATAGAAAGTTAGAAAAAATAGATTCCAAACTGTGAACAATAGAGTGGGGAAAGTTATAAACAAAATACCAATAAGCAATGGTACTAAATAGAACTGATTTAATGAGTTTAAGTCTCCCCGCAAATGATAGGGAGAAAGTCATCCAGCCATCAATCTTGTTTCTAGTTTTATCAATAAGTGGAAGAAAATCCTTACCTTTCGGATAATTGATTGATAAAGATAAACCTAAATATTTAACAGGCAGAGACCTAATTGATATTCCCATTATAGAGCATAAAACATCTTTATTTCTGCACCCCTTACTGAAAAATATTTTGCTTTTGCTCTTGTTGATACTCGGTCCAGTATTAAGAGTAAGAGAGTCTAGCATATTGTTAATCCCTTCAAAAGATTTCATGTTAGCTCTACAAAATAACAACATATCATCAGCAAATAAGATATGAGAGACTTGAAGATTCTGGTTCTTCTTAAAATTTTGAATACTCCCTGAGATTGTAGCAAGCTCCATGTTAATAGACCAAAATTCCATCACTAAAACAAATATATATGGGGATAGAGGATCCCCCTGTCTTATACCCCTGTTACTTTGAAAATATCTAGTTGAAGAGCCATTTAACAGAACTGAAAAAGATGGAGATGAAAGGCATTCTTTGATCCAATTGATCCATTTAGCTGGAAAACCCATACAGTGCATAATATAGTATACAAACTCTCTATTTATGCTGTCAAATGCTTTGTGTAAGTCAATTTTTAAACAAGCTCTCTTCCCGTGTTTCTTAGAGAAATCTCTTAGTAACTCATGTGTCAATAAAGAACATTCACCTATTTGTCTCCCTTGAAGAAAAGCATGTTGATTATTTGAAATCAACTCACCCACCACACACTTTAATCTATTACTAAGGATCTTAGTAATGATTTTGTAAATAACATTACAACAAGAGATAGGCCTATAATCTTGAATGGAAGTGGCTTCTTTAGATTTCGGCACTAGGGTGAGGAAAGTGTGATTTATCTGTTTTAGGATTTTACCTGAAGTGAAGAAAGATTTCATAGCTAAGACTACATCATCTTTGATTATGCTCCAATTGTGTTGGTAGAAATAAACATTAAAGCCATCGGGACCTGGCGCCTTATCTGGATCCATTTTGAAAAGAGCATCCTTAATCTCCTTATATGTGATTTCCTTAATTAACCATTGAGAAGCTTCAACTGTAAGAATTTTCTTCACTATCACTTTAGGAAACACATTCCAATAAGAGGCTTGATTGAAAAGACCTTCATAGAATCTGGGAGCCATGAGCTTGATTTTGTCAAAAGTAGAAATAGGCGATTTGATTGAAAAGACCTTCATAGAATCTGGGAGCCATGAGCTTGATTTTGTCAAAAGTAGAAATAGGCGATCCATCTTGGTCAATAAGGTTTCTGATACTTAGCCATGAGCTTGATTTTGTCAAAAGTAGAAATAGGCGATCCATCTTGGTCAATAAGGTTTCTGATACTTTTTGTAGAATTCCTATGCTTAATAGCATTATGAAAGAATTTAGTGTTTCTATCTCCTCGTTGAAGCCATAGTTGTCTGCTTTTTTGCCTCAGCTCATTTTCTTCCTTATCTAATCATCCATTAAGTTCATAACAAACTGCTGATTTTGTAGCCTGCAGCTCCTCATTATCCAAATCATGATTTAATTTACTTTGAATGATTTCCAATTGATTAGATAATTTAATAATTTTAGCCTTTGTAGATGAAAAGGAGATTTTAGTCCATTATTTCAGAGCTGATTTAAGATATTTGAGTTTTGAAACCAACCTGAACATAGGAGATCCCTCAAAATGATTATCCCATACCCCTTTGGCCACTTCTTCATATCCCTGACATTGAACCCAATAATTAAAAAACCTGAAAGGCTTTGGACCTGAATTTGTGCAGGGCATGAGATGAACTATAGCCGAAGTATGGTCACTAGAAGAGGTGCTTTTATATTCTATAAAAACATGAGGAAATTTCTCAATCAAATTAGAATTTCCCAGAGCCCTGTCCAACTTACCATAGATTCTGCATCTTCCTTGTTGATTATTATGCCAAGTCCAAGTTGAACCAGTAGATTTGATATCAGATAGTCCACATAGCTGAAGACAATCATTAAAATCTTGAAGCTTTTTGGTAGTCAATTTCAAACCTCTAATTTTCTCTGAAGTGAACCTACACACATTGAAATCACCCACTAGTAACCATGGCATATTATTAACTTGAGTATAGGTATCTGAAATATCAACCCATAATGATGTTCGTGTTAATTCTGAATTCTCTCCATAAATGACAATCAATATCATAGTGAATCCTCCATTGTTCTACAGACTTATTGTTATTTGTTGTAAGGTAACTGATAAGACTGTTCCATACCACACATCAGCATCCCATGCAATCCATATTCCTCCTCTACTAGAAGCAGAATAGTTGTTACAATACGGTCAATGAGGAGGAATACATTTGGTAATTCTGTATGCCTTTGATGATTTAACTTTGGTCTCAAGCAAACCAACAACACTGGGCTGCAAAGATTGAATGCGTCTTTTAATATCCCTTCTCCTACCTAAATTATTCATGCCTCTAACATTCCAGAATAACATAGTCATGAGCAACTATTAGAGGAGGCCCTTGTTATCCTTTTTGAGCCTAAAGAGGATTCTTTAATTGACTTTACCTGAGTTTTCTTCTTCATCAACAGATGGCTTTTTTTCATGTAACAAATCAGGATTATTAATAGCAATTTGAAAATTCAAATCTAATCCTTTCCCCTTTACTTCTCTAGCTAGCAAAGAATCATTCTCCTCTATATTTTGATGGGACTGACCTGGTTTACCAAATTGTTGAGGTGAATCATAAGAAACTGAATTTGCAGGAACATTCTTCATAGACTTTATAGCAGAAGGATCTGATGAAATTGTGTTTTCTTTTGTACTTGTCTGCAGGAACATTCTTCATAGACTTTATAGCAGAAGGATCTGATGAAATTGTGTTTTCTTTTGTACTTGTCATGAAGTTATTTATAACAGGATGCTCAGGCAGAAGGATCTGATGAAATTGTGTTTTCTTTTGTACTTGTCATGAAGTTATTTATAACAGGATGCTCAGGATTATGAATAAAATTGTGCATGTCTTGTATCTCAGCACTCTGATCAACCGACTCCTAATCTATATAGTCCTCAGATTCATTATAATTCTCGTTGATACCAGCTACCTCATTTATCATGTCTTCAGAACCATTATCATTATCAATTGGTAATACCTCATTTGGTACTACCTCATTTGCAACAACATTTTCATATAACAGGTTATCACTTCCTATAGGTAATTTTGAAACAGATATAGCTATTTTGTCTTTATCGGCAGCATCTTCTTGAGGAGAATCATTATCTGAAACAAAATTTGGATTATCAGAGTTTGCACCAACAGTAATATGTTCATATTGATGAGACTCATAATTAGAATTTGAAGAGTCTGAAACAGGTAACTCAGCATCCTTACTCTTAACTGTTTCATTTGTTGTTTCTTTAGGGATCCATTTCTCAACTAGAACCATTGGACATTGATACTCAACATGTCCAAAAAGTAAACATCTGCTACATTTAGGCGGAACCCACTCATACTCCACATTAGTTTCTAGCCATTTTCCATTGCCTAAATCCATTCTTATAGATTTGGGAAGCTTAACTTTGGACGAGGTTTCCACAAAACATCTAGCATAGGCTAATCTCTCACCCGATGCAGTTGCTTGATCAATATATAGAGGAATACCTACAAGACTAGCAATTCATCCGATTATATTAGTAGACCATAGCTTGAGATGCAGAGAAGGAAATCTAATCCAAACTGGGATAGATGAAAGGAGCTCTCGTTCTAATCCAATGTTCTCAGACCATTTTTTTAGTATGATCAACCTTCCATCAAACAACCAAGGGCCACCATTTAAAACTCTGTTCATCTCTTCATTAGAACCAAATTTAAAAAAGAAATAATCATTCTCTCTAGAAAATATATCAAGGGAGCACGTTAATTTCCAAAGTCGTCCAACACATCCTTTAAGCTGGGAATAAAAAGGTTTACCTCCGAGAACATATCCAATTAAAGTGTTATTCCATTTTTCAACATTAAGAAGAATTTCTGATCTCGGAATAGATGAGAACATATCCAATTAAAGTGTTATTCCATTTTTCAACATTAAGAAGAATTTCTGATCTCGGAATAGATGCATATTGCAGGCCTTTACTATCAACAGATATTTTCAACATTAAGAAGAATTTCTGATCTCGGAATAGATGCATATTGCAGGCCTTTACTATCAACAGATAGAGGAAAATATTGTAAAGTACAATTTTGATTTATTTCTCTACCTATTGAACAAACATCCTTCCATGATGTAGATCCAACCGACTTAAATTTCCATGATTCAGTAATTCTCTGCTTCTGGTGCAAATGATGATTTTTTATATCTGATGATTGAATATTTGCACCATCTTTTTTCAAAGCATGTTGATTAATCTTATCAACATTTGATTTTGAAAAGTTTTTACGATACCTCCTACAGGGAATAAAATTGATCCAATCTTCTTGATCATCCTCCTCATTAGCCGCTACTGCTCCATTAGGATTGAAGGGGGCTCTCTTGTCCTCTAGATCTGCTCCATTATGAAGCTCCTCTCGATCTGTCATGGCCGAGGCCACAACATAGATTAGAGGATCGCTGAATCGCCAAATCGCCCAAATCAAAATTTGCTAAACAACTCACATGCAAAAGAACAATAAGAACACATGTGTATATATAACATCATGAAGGGCGTTACAAAGATTTCAAGATGTATATATACAAACCAAACATTTATCATACTTGCCCCAAAGAGATAAAATGAGGATCCAAAAAAGACATCATTAAAAAAATGTTTATGAAGGAGGATCCATGAAGGAAAATTATTTGCTTATACGTAGGGGGATAAGGAAACAAAATCAAGAATGGATATTTTCAAAATAAATCATAACAATATATGGATTTATGAAATAAAAAGAAGAAGAACAAGAGAATCATGCAAAAAGTTTTCAAATAAAAACAAATCAACCAAAAGAAATCATAAACCAAAGTTTATATCCAAAAACGATGTTTGATCAAATAAAAAAAATTGAAGAACTTGATCAAACCACATATAGAATGTATTATAAGGCACACATGGATGATCCATAAGCACAAACACATAAATATAATCATATAAGTGAAGTATAATGAATTCAAAGAAACAAATCAAAACAAGATTTTTGACAAAATGCAAGAGAGGCAATAATTTATCAAGCTCTTAAGCTTGTAACAACTCATATAAGAACTTTTAGTACCCGGTAAACAAGTTTTGGGAATAAACACCCAATAAATCCGGGGGGTTATATAAACACAAACCTCTCATCAAAACAAAACCAATAATCATGAAAACAAAAGAGTATGACCAATAAGAAGAATTGTTTTCATGTTCAAAAGTTTAAAGTATAATTTTTAAAACCAAGAAAATGAAAAAACACTAAAATACTTGGTTTTATAAATCAAATTTGTTTTAGTACCCAAGAATTCTTGGTTCCAATAGATTTAGGGACATGACCTATCTTTTAAGCTCGAAGCCCTAGGGTTGCGAACCCGTTTGGGCACATGTGGTGCACTAACAAGGTCAAAACAAAAATTACTCAAATGACCCTTCCGATTATAATAAGTACAATGGAAAGGAAACATTTGCTTTTGTTGACCAAACGGTTGTGCACGGGACTCATTTGCAAAAATAGATTGTTCTTTAAAATTATTTTACAAATGGGAAACTCTCTTCAAATCAAAATAAAACTTGGTCAAATGACCAAATCTACCACAATGATCACACTTAAACTTTTGTGATCTTTTAAAACCATTTGGCAAAAGTGAAGTCTTTTTCAAATCATAGCAAAATTTTGCCAAATGGCCAAAACATCCACAAAGATCACATTTAAACACATGATCATGCTTATGATGAACTTTATGAGTGTATGCATATACATGTGTATATGATGAAGGAACTTGATGAGATGCACAATAAGCTTTAGCATTCTTATATTTGTGTGCATCATAGCAAAATTTAGATAAATGGCATTTACGACCACAAATGGAGCACTTGTAAACTTTACTATATATGTGTGCATAATGAGTAGATGATTTTGACTTAGACTTGGCACACATATCCATCAGTTTCTTATGATTGTTAATGCATGTAGTTAGAGTTGAATCTAAAGAAGAAATGCGGTTTTTGACATTGTTCAACTCATCATTAGGCATATTAGCGTTAACTTTAGAAGTAGAACATAAATAATCATTTATAAAAAAAATCAGTATTATTTTTTATGTTCTCTACTTCTAACATGGCATTATCTTTTTTATGAATTAAACTAGCAACATTTGAAGTTAAAGAAATATGATCCAATTTTAATTTTTCATTGTTTTCTTTAAGGATCACATTTTCATTAGAAATAGTTTCAAACTTAGATGCTAACAACTCATGATCAGATTTCAAATCTTCATGCTTGCTTTGTAAATCAATAAAATCTTTATGTAATTTGTTATAGGTATGCAATAATTTTTTACTAGCACAAGCAAGTTCATCACTAGATAAATCATTAGTGGATTCGAACTCGCAAACCTCACTAGGGCTATCGCCTAGTGCTCGTGTGCATGATGCTCCAATAGAACTTGAAGAGAAAGCCTTCAAAGCTTATTGGATCGCCTCCAAGTCCCCTTGATGTGCTTCAATAAATTTCCAAAGTTTGTAAGCACTATCAAAATGAACAAACTTGTTAGACATAGATGAATCAAAAGCATTTAGCAAATATTCTAACAAAATCTTGTTCATAGTAAATAATCTTTTATCATTTTTACACCACTTGGATTTCTCTAAAGTGGGCATAATATAAGCATCATCTATAATTTCCAATAAATCAAAATGTTTAGATCTAACAAATAGCTTAAATCTAACACACTATTGGGCATAGGAGAAATTATATAAACAAGAAGCAACATTCATGGCATAACCTAAACAAGGTGCACCGTGCATATCCATAATGTATCTATGTGCAAGCAAGATACAAAAATCTCAAAATTGGATTAGCACAAAAAGATAACCTAGATCTTTAACTTAAGGCAATTAGACCTTAAATCAAAAAGCACAAAGCTCTGATACCAATTGTTAGACCCTAGAGGGGGGTGATTAGGGTCTTATGCTAATCTAATCCGATTTTATGCTAATTAAAACTAATTAAAAAGTTATTCTTACAAGATAGATATACAATATGTTATAAGCAAGAATGAGCAATATGAACAAATGAATATATCCTAGCAATGAGATATACTGTGAAATATATGCAAGGATATATAAACTAACACAAGGGTGAAATAAACAATCTACAAATGTGATAGGGCAATTGACAATGGCGACAAGAATGTAATGAACACTAAGCATAAATGAAACGCCAAAGAGAACTCAAACACAAGAAAATGATCACGGAGTTCGGACCTTCCGTCCTACGTCCCCGCTCCCCACTCCCGGGGAGAAATCCACTATCACAACCGGGTTTTCTATGCTCACCCGAATAACATTTACACCTCATAATTTCATTCACGGAGTTCGGTCCCCACGACCTACGTCTCCGCTCCTCATCTCGAGGAGATCTCCACTACACACTCGGTTTTCTAGCTAACCGAAAACTTTACAATCTCACAATATAATAAATGATTTGTTCTCTACAATAGATGAGAACTCAATGTAGACTCACACTCAATTGTTACAACACTCACCAACCTAATTATACTATATATGAAAATACAATAAGCTCAATGTGGGTGTGTGTAAACTATGAGTGAAATTAAATCAACTAAACTCAAATATAAATACTAGCTTAATAGAATGATAATCAAACAATATAAAAGTAAAGCTAGATTGAGTTTAGAAAACTTCCCCAATAAATGACAAGAGTGAGAGAGAGATGATTTGAAGCTCAAACACCAAGTGATGATCTCTTCTAGCTCTTGTGAAATTGATTTCACAAAATTAAACACTCAATTGCTTAAAAGCTTTTAAAACAAACTTAAACCAAACATAAACCCTTATTTAAAACTTTCTTAAACTTGTTTAAAACCCTCTCATTGTTGCTACTGAAAGAAGAGAGCAATGGGGTATTTATAGCCTCCCAAAACCTCAGCCAAAAACCCCAAACAAAAGACCAAAAAGCCCCAAACAACAACTGTAGAAAATAGCCGTTGGGAATGAAAAGACAGAGCGGTGGTCGACCGTGGGAAACTCACGCTCGACCGCGAGCAACTAAAAGGTTTGGCTACAGAAAAACATCCGGTCGACCGTGGTGGTCGACCGTGAGAGCATTCGGTCGACCGTCACGATCGAGCGTGAGCCTCTGAAAAACTTCCTGAGTCTCTATACTCAGGGGCGGTCGACCGTGGCGGTCGACCGTGGCGGTCGACCGCAAACTGACATATAAAATTCCAGGTTTATAAATAGTTTTCTTATTTTAAAACCATGTTTAAAATATCAAATAAATTCCAAAAAATATAAAACTTTGGGAAATGATTATAAACATGATAATACACATGCTACAAAAACTAGTTTTTAGAAAGGACTTCCCAAGTGAAAAATTTCATCATTTTGCCAAATAGTCCAAAACATAAAAATGTAAACACATGAATTTTGATACTTTAGCTTAACCATGTTTTGAAATATTACAAAATGATTTTGTGGACTTAATAAAAGATGTATATGATTATTGCTAAGTCCAAAACCTGAGAATATAATATTTTCACAAAATTACATATTCTATGCAATATATTCTAAAACATAATAGAATATAAAACAAATAAAAATTTAAATAAATTTGTTTGTTGTTTCATATCTATGTAGCTAAACCAAAACACAATAATAAATATGAAAAATATAATTTCATATTTATAAACATGAAAACTATAAAATCATGTATGTATATATGTAACTATATATATACATAGAAACCAAAACTAAAATGTGTGTGTATATATGATTGAGCTTAAGGTACTAACACACATAGTATAAAACCTAAACTAAATTACCCAAGCTTAATCTTGATCTTCAATAAGCTTGACTTGGTACACTTTGCGAATGAAGCTTGAACTTGTATGTTTAACTTGAATGTACATTGCTTCACTCCACAATTCCGCCAACCTCCATTGGATATGATCGTGAATGCGCAATTCCATCCATGCTCTAACATATTGTTTGTCTACAATAAGTAACAAAATAAAAACACTAGACAAATAATATTAGATGTAAATTGTTTATTAAGTCAACATCAAAACAAGAAGGCCAACTATCTCTCCCTTTTTGATGATGACAAATAATTTACAAAAAGGATATATGCATGAAAGAAAATAAATATATAAATTATAATTCACATGCATATAAACAATGAAATGTTCACAATGTTTCTCCGCCTTTGACAACATCTAAAAGGGAAACCAAAAGAATTAAGAGAGAGAAAGCTCCCCTATCAATATGCATGGGTGAGTATATATATATATATATATATATATATATAGGGATTGCTCCCCCTATCAAAAAGCCATATAGAATATTGGAGGACTTCTTTGGTGCCATTGAATCTCGTCGGAGAAGAAGAATAGTTTTCGCCGGAGATGAAAACGAAATTTCTTTTTCGTTAAATTTTCAAGAAGAGTCAAATGACTCTTGATTTGACCCCTAGCGGTCTATTTATAGACAGCTATGAGCTGTCAAATCCTAACGGACGGGATTCGAGGCCATCAGCCCGCCCAAACTCGACCCTCGCGTTCGAGTTGATTCAGCTTCCAAACGCGATGCTCACCTGCGCGTTCAAATTTCCCAACGCTGGGCTCACCCACGCGTTCCAATTCTCAAATGCAGAAGGCATCTCTGTGTTGAGACCACCATGAACAGCAATTTCTTGGTTACCAAAGCGATCAAAGCCAGGAAGAAACAAACGACTCCACTGGGGAGTCTGTTGGAGGAGTACAGATAGAGTACAGTCAACAACGGCGAAATCATCTGACTCGATCAGGCGGGAAGAGCAATCAATCCACCAAATTCTGGGATCCAAAGTATTCCGAAAATTCGTCCCAGTCAACCGCGAACTTTCGAAAACTTTGGAGGGGGTTCTGTAGGCTGTCTAAAAATCACAATAGATAGCTTATTCAAACAAGCTCCGACAACGGAGGTCACAATCAGACGACTTCCCAATCACTGTATCCGCAACTCCACAATTGCCACAAACGCGACCTCACCTCTGAGATGATTGATCTTGATGGCTGTGACAACAGCATGGCTAATATCGTAGCAACTATTAGAGATGCTGATGAGCAGTGGGACGATTTCAGAAATAAAAAGTTGGACTCAGTTGGTGAGTTGCTTGGTAGAGAGCTATGGGCGAATATTCATCTTTAAGACACTATGGATGTTGATTCCCGTCTAGCTCCTACAACGAAAGCTACAATCAAATAGCTTTCGGGTCGATGATCGAAACATATAGTCGAATAGTTGCTTGGTAGAGAGCTATGGGCGAATATTCATCTTTAAGACACTATGGATGTTGATTCCCGTCTAGCTCCTACAACAAAAGCTACAATCAAATAGCTTTCGGGTCGGTGATCGAAAGCGGCAAATAGAGGACTTTTCACATAGATCGAGAAAGGTTACAATTCAACGACACTTCCGACAACTGATGAAAACTCTATGCAGCAGTCTTCACAATCTACAGTGAAAGTTACAATCTGACGGCTTTCACACCCCACAACAGCTAAAGCTAGGATTATTGAACAACGGTCCTTGCAACGCTCTACAGAAGAAGTTACAAATCAGCTAACTCCTTCTGAAACGCGGGTGTCATCCCCGCGTCATAACTTTGGAAATGAAGGCGACCCTCGCGTCGTCAATGCACAAGCCAAACGTGAGCGACCCTCGCGTTCAATGGTGTTCAACCAACAGCGACCCTCGCGTCGTCAATGCACAAGCCAAACGTGAGCGACCCTCGCGTTCAATGGTGTTCAACCAACAGCGACCCTCGCGTTCAATGGTGTTCAGCTAACACCCAACTTCGCGTCTCAATTCAAAGAACACGAAGTTGAGGTTCTGAACGCCAGATTGGGCGTTTGACTCACTCAAACATAAGTCGAACGGTTCCAAAACCGTTTATCCCACGTTCTGAGGGATTTTCGCCCACGTAGGAGCGGATATAGGGGTCAGTTACAACCCCTTATCCCCCTATAAAATATCAACAAACTCGACAGAGTTAAGGGATCGGATTTTTGATAATCAGATCAAAGGTTGGGAGATCAGAATCAAAACCACACGAGTTGGTTAAAGGGCTGGCTCTTCGTAAACTGAAGAGTGGGTAAGTTAGATTCTGGAGATCAAAACCGTACAGGTTGGAGATTCAGCAGCAACGAAATCCTTAGAGATAGGATTTTTGAATCAAACTCAGAAGATCAAATCTGAGAGGATTCTTCGACAACAGAAAAACAGCTTGATCCTTAACCGAATTTTCGGTTCCAACAACTCTATTCACAGAGTTCAAACTCGTTCAGAGTTCTTAAACTCATTCAGAGTTATTCATAAAAACTTTCCACGAAAGTTCATCGTTCCCACGAGATAAAGACGGTCGGATCGTCAACGGAGAGCAAGTTCGACGCAATCAATCGAAGGAAGCACTCCATCGCTGCCAAGAAGAACCCAGTTTTAAACAAAGGGGAAAACCAAATTCGTTTTCCTCTCTTTTGTAATCAAGTTGTAACCGAGATCAAAGGAATCAAAATCACATTTTCTTTATTCTCTTCCAAACAAAAGATGGCGACTCCGCTGGGGACTAGCTTTTCCGACGATGAAGTGGTGGCTCAGTCCGACGTCCACCTCTTGGGAACGACTGTAGAAACTCTCGTCGTAGAGTTTGATCAGGCGAAATACGAGGAAGCCCTATCCTCTGGATCGCTTAGCCCCAAGGCTAAGCATGGTGTCCGCAAGATCTCCAAGGAGATCAATTCTGTTGTTGAAGAGCCGAAGAAAGCCCTCTCCTTCGGCCAGGAACTCAAACTGGCTCTGATGGCGGAAGCAAATTGGCTCTGCTGGCTGAAAAGCCCACGTCCGCGTCAGCACAGCGTGCTTCGGGCCACAAACGGCCTCTGGAAGAGACGAGTTCCATAAACGTCAACGACGTTGCTGCTAAGGCTTTGAAACAAGCCAAAAAGAACGCCGCTCGCCGACGGAGAAGATCCATCCGACGAGCACACTTACGAGAAAGCCGAATGCTGGCCCAATGCGAGCATCGCGTTTCTGAAGATCCAACCAATCCTGGCGTTCCCAAAGAAGAACGCTCACTGCGTGGTAATGAGCCCAACTATCAGCCTAGGCTGATACGGCTCAAACGCGACCCTGAGTGGCGCGTTGTTCACTCAAAACGCAGCCCTCAGAATGGAGCTGCCAAAAC
>NC_033795.1:52637935-52658689 GCF_001876935.1 Asparagus officinalis
CATAGGGTATTATGCGACAACGGGACGCACATGTGTATGTTCAGCCAACAGCAGTAAAATAATGCACCATAGTGAAAGTTGTCCCTCATTTATGTAAAATATTTGCAGGTCCACTTCATCATCATTTCCAAAACAAAAAAACAAAACAAAACAAAACCAAAAAAAGGAAAGGAAAGGTTTTTATATATATTCACCAATGGTGAAGGCTCTCTTGGGCGATACTCTGGTAATCCACCCCAAAAAGAAAACACATGCGGATAAAATGTAAAAGCCTTCCTTCAGATCACATGGTAGATAATAAATTGGAGTAGTTCACGTTGAAATTAAAAGAGAACTTCAGAAAATCAACTGAAAGGCATTAGAGACAGTTTTAATTTTCTCAACCTCCAGGTCATAACAGGTCGAAAAGCATGTGTTTAGTAGTCAGAATCTTAGAAAGTTATGAACTGAAATTAAATAAAAATAGACGTGAAGAATGAAGGTCAAATCATGAAGTTCACAAAGGATGAAAGAATAGGATGAAATTAAATTACCATTATACTCTGCAAGTGCATGGCTTGATAAGGGTCTGTCATTGTCATTGTACTCTTGCAGTGGGAATTCCCTATTATGCTAGTAGCAGGTTCTTCACGATAGATAGAACCGCAAGCATGTTCATCAAACCTTTCCACTTCCGGCACTACATTGGATGAGTCAAGTCAACTCCTTGAGTCACTTCATTTTCTCAGTTTGAACCACCTAAATATATTGTTAATGCATTTTATCAGTCAATCAATCTAAAGCAAAAAAGAAGGAAGTTTGATTCATTGCTTATGTGATTGTTACCTTCATTACCTGAATGTCTTAGGCTCTCAATAATGACATTCTCCTCTTTATTCACTTCCCTCTGATGAGGAAGAAGACTCTTTAGCTTGCTCAAAACACCTTGGAAGAGCCATGACCGGAACTCGAGGAATATCCCTAACTAAAAAAATCATACATGTATAGAAGAAGCAAAAAATCTTACAGCCTCTTAACATAGAAATTATTATGCCTGTAGTTTCGCTGCCTCTTCTTTCTGCATGTAAAACCCCATAAAAGATGGGTTTTGATCGTGCTATACTATGGTACAAACACGAACTAGCACTGCCGAAAATGTGGATTTAAAGTTAAAAATAAGGGATGTTTTAATACCAATGATCAAGATTCAGACGCAGTGACCACTAAATATAAAGCTTTCTGTTATTTGTGATTAAAAAATATTGCGGCTACTAAGTAACTGGCATGTTGATAACTTAATCAATAGTTCAGCAACCAAAGATCTAGAGAACGTCTCGATATGGATTTCTTCGATCATGATATATCCAACATTAACCTAAGAATTTTGCATATAGATTTCACCAGTTCAAGAAACCAAAACCCATAACAAGCAACAATTTACGATGTTGCAAAGTTCCATATTTTCTGCTTGTGGTGAATTTCACTGTGCAAATATGTTCTTGATATGATGTCATTTTTTTTCCATTATACTTGAGAATTTAGAAATCCAAAACCATGTTAGAGAACACAATTTATTTGTAAGTTGGTGTTTTATACTCCACATCAAATAACCAAATGGCTAAAATCAGGTCATCGAGTCTGGGAGAATTCATCTGTATCAAATGCTCAGGTGTTCATAGAAGTCTTGCAGTTCATATATCATAGGTATTCACTAGCTAATTATCCACTGAGGGGAAAAATTGTCTTTAGACCAGCCCACCAAACAGAGAAAAGCGAGATATTAAATACAAGATCAAAAGGTGAAAACCACAAAGGCATCAAATAATCCTAGAGGCAAGAGAATGCAGAAGGATGTACATGATCAGCTAATTAAGCCCGTAAAATTCTCAAATTCATGGACCCAATAGTTTTCCCCCTTCCTTTTTTAAGACATGAGACCATACGAACCCAAAAAAAAAAAATTGTTTTTGCGGTTCCAAATTCATGTGGTGATAAAAGACATCTAACTGCTGTTAGTTTAGATTAAATCTCACCGTAAAATCCCCTTCATAAAAACAACAGAAAGGATCAGAAACAGAAACAACTCAAAAATCAACGATCAAACTATTACCTCTTTGAGAGGAACCCTCGCGTCTCAAGTACTCGTCCTTGTTATCTTCACTAGATCTCGAGAGAATCTCCATCCGCCGATTCTTCGAGGTCTACGAAAACTTAACCCTAGGTTCAGAGAGAGAGAGAGAGAGAGAGAGAGAGAGAGGAGATGATGGTGGCCGACGGCAGGAAGGGGGGGAGTAGAGGAGAGGAGGAAGAGACTACCTGCGATGGAGAGAGATCGAGATCGAGATCGAGATCGAGATTTTGAGGAGTCGGGACTTCGACACGAGCGTGAGAGAGGAAAAAAAAGTGGAGTCGGGGTTTTGAGGGGTTGGGATTGTGTGGATGAGGATTTGATAAATACCAACTACTTTCGTGAAATTTGAAATCCATAGTTTTGGGCTTTTCAAATTCGCTTTATAAAATGACTTGATTTAAAATCATGATTTAAAGTTGAGCCCAAACATAATATTTGGATTTGAAATGATCAGAATTTCAAATCCAAGCCCAAATCAGCATTCCCAAACACAGCCCAAAGTAATTGTAGTACTTGATTTGGCACATACTTAAAACATTCTTAAGGGCAAAACCCCCTAATCAAGATAAGGTAAGGGATTCACATACTTAAAACATTCTTAAGGGCAAAACCCCCTAATCAAGATAAGGTAAGGGATTTCATCACCCTTTTCTTAGCCCACAAATCACTAATTCTTAGCCCACAAATCACTAATTCCTCACTTCACAAACCCAAGCCTCCTAAAACTCATTAGACGTTGGCCCTAAGGACTCGAGCTCAATAAGGAACAAAAAACCCTTAAGTGAACCGGTTTAAGTTTTTTTGGATTAGTTGGTGTCTAAGGCAAGGTTTAGGGGTTGCATAAAGCGCTTCGCAAAGAACGAGATACTTAATTGATCTTTGATCACCCTCTAGTACTATCCTTACCTGGCTAACTATCCGGGTAAGTACTTAATTGATCTTTGATCACCCTCTAGTACTATCCTTACCTGGCTAACTATCCGGGTAAAACTTTAATCTTTTCACTTTAGGAGTTTTTGGTTAGGAGCTGGTCTAGTTGAGTTAGGCTAAACCCTAGAATTAGAGTGATTGAAAAGTGATTACTTTGATTTGTTTTAGTTAGAATTTTTCTTTATCCTTTTCTTCTCATAAAAAAACTAATTTTCTTTCTTTCCTTTAAAAAAAATTAATATAAAAAGAAGTTATTTTGGTGTGTGCAAACGTGGGTTAGGGATAATTCTCATCGTTTAATTCGTATTGAACCAATCCAAGAAATATCAAATTAACCCGTTCTCCAGGATATGTGTTACCCCACCAGAAATACAATTCCATCTTGCATAAGGCTCTCCGAAGCAAATGGAGCAAATTTCAAGGTTAAACCACATTACATAAACATGCTTTCCAAATTCCTTGGAAATGAAACAGAAGATGCATATATCTTTATCTCGGAATTTGAGGAAGTGTGTATTATGATTAAAATGAGAGAATTAACCGAAGATACGATTAAGCTCAACTTTATTCCATTTGCTCTTAAGGACAAAGCTAAAAAATAGCTGTACAGTTTACCGACAAATTTCATCTCAACTTGGGATGAATTTGTCACTGTTTTTCTCAAGAAATTTTTCCCTATTCATAAAATGGTAAAGCTTAGAAATAATATTCAAAACTTTAAAATTGTCCCAGGGGAGCCATTCTGGAAATATTTAGACCGATTTAGAGATCTCCTGATCCAATGTCCTCATCATGGTCTCGAGAAATGACGATTATGCCAAGTCATATATGAAGGATTAGACTATTCTTCAAAAACATCTTTAGAATCGATGTGTTAGGGAGATTTTATGAGAAAAAATGCCGATGAAGCTTAGGAATTCCTAGAGAGTCTATCTGAGAAAACAATGCAGTAGGAACACTATGATGACAGGGTTTCATCAGTTTCCCAATCTAAGTCTAGTGGTCTTTCCCTGGAGTCAAACATTGCTTCTGAAGCGAAGATGGCAACGATTCTACGGAGGTTAGAAGCCTTAGAAATTAAGGAACGAGCTCCAGCAAATCAATCATGTTTCTGCCTCGGGATGTCATAATTGTCAGTCTCCTATCCACGTTTAAGAGGAATGCCCTTTTCTAGGAAACAACAATACATTAGAACAGATGAACGCTGTATTCCAGCGTCCTAAAAATGATCCATTTTCTCCAACCTACAATCCATGTTGGAGAAATCATCCTAACTTTGCATAGAATTAAGGGAATACTCCCGGAAATCAAAACTTCATTCCCGCGTCGAACCCATAATTCCTTAGGGGAAATACACTTCCGTTCAACACACCAAACAATTTCTAACAAGCTAACCCAGTTTTTCCAACCCAACATCCTCATCCTCACCAGCCTACAAATCCTTTAAATTCTGATCATGACAAATGTTTTAGTGTCTTAGAAAAGGGTTTAGAAGCTATGATCAAATCTTCTACGCAAACTACCAATATATTGACCCAATCATCCACCACTCTAAATTCTTTTATACAAACAACCGACCAAGTGCTCAACTCGAACACTTAAGCCATAGCCTGGTTAGAAACCCAACTTGGGCAACTAGCCACTACCATGAGCGAGAGAGAGAAAGGAAAATTCTCAAGTCAACATGTTGCAAACCCTAAAGACAATGGATCTAGTTCATCCCAACCAGCCTATGTGAATGCAGTTCACACTTTGAGATCAGGAAAACAGATAGACAACCAAGTTAGAATGCCACCGGATCATTCTCCCATCCAACACATTCCTTTCGATGACCAAAATACTGAACATGAGATTGAGCCTGATCTAGATAGGTATAGGCCCGTTGCCCCCTTTCCAGATAGACTCAAACCTAGAAAAAACTACCTACAGGTTGAGAAAATCCTAGAAACATTTAAACAGGTCAAGATCAACATCCCTTTCCTAGATGCAATCGAACAAATCCCCTCTTATGCAAAGTTCTTGAAAGACTTATGCACTAAGAAAAGAACCATCAATGTCCCCAAGAAATTATTCTTAGCTGCCAACCTCATGAAATTTTTTCGAAACCTATGCTGTTAAAATATAAGGACCCTAGTTGTCCTATAATTCCATGCGTCATAGGTAACACTCACATTGATAAGACACTTCTAGACTTGGGAGCCAGTGTTAACCTCCTTCCTTATTCAGTCTATCAACAGCTAGGTGTAGGAGAACTTAAACCAATAAGATGCACTCTACAATTAGCTGATAGATCCGTGAAAATTCCCAAAGGAGAGGTAGATGATGTTCTGATCAAGGTTGGGGAGTTCATTTTTCCTGTTGATTTTATTATCTTAGAAACACAACCCGTTTTCAATCTCAAAAGTCAAATCCCAGTCATTCTAGGAAGACCATTTTAGCCACCTCAAATGCTTTGATTAATTATAGGACGGGTCAGATGAAACTATTCTTTGGAAATATGACTGTTGACCTCAATATCTTCAACCTAGGAAGGCAGCCTAGTGATCCATCTGATCAACCCATGGAAGTGAATTTCATTCAGGGAATATCCAGTGAACAGCAAGAGGGAGAGTGTGAGTCAGATTCAAGTGCATCTAACTTAATATTTGTGGAGTCTTCTGATGATGAACTAGAGTTAGATCCGCTGGTCAATCATGTTACTACTGTTAGCTGGTAACGAGAACCTTTGGAGATAGAACCATGAATCCAGCTTCGCCCATCTGTGGAGGAACCCCCTAAGTTAGAGCTCAAACCTCTACCTAAAAATCTAGAGTATGTCTACTTAGGGGAGAACGAGTCTTTACCAGTCGTTATTTCTTCTGACTTAACTACCAGTCAAAAGGAAGCTCTTTTAGATGTTTTAAGAGAGAATATGGAAGCCATTGGATGGACCATGGCTGATATCAAAGGGATTAGTCTAACTATTATTCAACACCAAATCCATTTGATAGATGATGCTAAACCTACTAGAGATCCTCAACGTCGATTAAACCTAGTGATGAAGTAAGCTGTTAGGAAAGACATTCTGAAATATCTCGATCATGGGATCATTTATCCTATTTTTGATTGTTCATGGGTGAGTCAGGTCTAAGTTGTTCTAAAGAAATCTGGGATCACCGTGATCCAAAATGAGGCTAATGAGCTGATTCTCATTCGGATCCAAACTGGATGGCGAGTTTACATTGACTACCGAAAACTCAACTTAGCCACTCGAAAAGATCACTTCCCTCTTCTATTCATTGACCAAATGTTAGAGTGTTTAGCCGGATATGAGTTCTATTGTTTCCTGGATGGATATTCAGGTTACAATCAAATCTCTATCGCTCTCGAAGATAAGGAGAAAACCACCTTCGCTTGCCCGTATGGAACATTTACATACCAACGCATGCCTTTTGGCCCGTGTAACGCACCAGCCATATTCCAACACTGCATGATCAATATTGTCAGGTAGAGAGATTCCTCAAAATTTTCATGGACGACTTTTCCATTCTTAGTGACACATTTTCCCAATGTTTGCATCATCTTAAACTGGTTCTAGAACGGTGTAGGGAGAAAAATCTGACTCTTAATTGGGAGAAATGTCATTTCATGATCAAACAAGGCATTGTCTTAGGAAATGTAGTTTCCAATAGGGGAATCAAAGTGGACAAAGCTAAGGTAGATCTCATTTTCAATCTCCCTCCTCCCAAAACTGTCAAAGATGTCAGATTGTTTCTTGGTCATGCTGGTTTGTACCGATGTTTCATCAAGGATTTCAGCAAAATTGCTAGACAATTGACCAATTTCTTAGCTAAGGATACATTATTTATCTTCTCTCCTAAATGCCTCAAAGATTTTGAATTTCTGAAAAAGGAGCTGACCACAGCTCCTATTATTCATGCACTGGATTGGACCTTACCCTTTGAACTGATGTGTGATGCATCTGATTCTACAATTGGTACTGTTTTAGGACAATGATTTGATGAAAAACCACATGTGATCTACTATGCTAGTAGGACTCTGAATGATGCCCAGTAAAATTACTTTGTCACAGAAAATGAATTTTTAGCTGTAGTCTTTGCCTTAGAAAAATTCAGGTCCTACCTCATCGGTGTTAGACCCTAGAGGGGGGTGATTAGGGTCTTATGCTAATCTAATCTGATTTTTTACCAAATAAAACTTATTAATAAATTATTCTTGCAAGATAAATATACAATATGTTATGAATAAGAATATACAATATGAACAAATAGATATATCCTAGCAAAGAGGTATATGATGAAACATATGCAAGGATATATAAATTAACACAAGGGTAAATAATCTAAACTAAAGATACAATTATGATAGGCAATATAAACAATGCAAACACACAATATGATCACAGAGTTCGGACCTTCTGTCCTACGTCTTTGCTCCCCACTCCTGGGGAGAAATCCACTATCACAACCGGGTTTTCTATGCTAACCCGAATAACGTTTACACCAAACAATATCGGTTTTCAACGCTCAACGATAAACGATCACAATCTCATAAATGTAACTACACTGCACACGCTCTAAGTGTTGGTTTCTTCGTGTCCTTCCTCAAGTGCTCGGATACAACCTCTCCCTAGGTTCGTCAACCGATGCCACTCCTCTTGGAACTCGGATACAACCTCTCCCTAGGTTCGTCAACCGATGCCACTCCTCTTGGAAGCAACCCCGTCTCTCACCACACACTCCTCTCGGTGTACTAGTGTAATAACCGATGCCACTCCTCTTGGAAGCAACCCCGTCTCTCACCACACACTCCTCTCGGTGTACTAGTGTAATTCAATGTGAATCTCATAATTAAAACTCACAAATCAAATGATTGTTCTCTAAATAAGGTAAGAACTCAATTTAGCACAACTCTTAGTCACAAACCCACAACCCTAAATTTTACTGTGAATGTAAATATAATAAGCTTAATAGGTTGTGTGTGAACAAAGAGATAAATCAAAACAAGTCTAAACTCAATTTATTCTAGCAAAATTAATATGACAAGTTATGCATAAATAAGCTAGATAAAGATTTTAAGAAAACTTATCTAAAACAAGAGTGGAGGGATGTAGATTGGAGCCCAAACAAGATTGATGATCTTCTCAAACTATTGTGAAATTTTCTTCACAAACAAACTCTTAAACACTCTTTTAAACAAACACAAAACAAGCTTAAACTCTTGTTAAACTCTTTTAAAATATCTCTTGGTAGTAGAAAATAGTTATGAAAAAGGGGTATATATAGGGAAGAAGAAAACAACACAAAAAACCCAAAAACTCACTAAAAACAAAAATCAGCAACTTATCGTTACTGTGCAATGGTAACTTCGACGGTCGACCGTGGCGGTCGACCGTGAGAAGAAAAACTACAAAACTAGTCTCTAGACTACTGGCAGTCGACCGTGGTGATTGACCGCACTGTAGCACAGTCGACCGTGGCGGTCGACCGCAAACTAGATGACGAGTTTGCATTGACTACCGAAAACTCAACTTAGCCACTCGAAAAGATCACTTCCCTCTTCAATTCATTGACCAAATGTTAGAGTGTTTAGCAGGACATAAGTTCTATTGTTTCCTAGATGGATATTCAGGTTACAATCAAATCCCTATCGCTCACGAAGATCAGGATAAAACTACCTTCACTTGCCCGTATGGAACATTCGCATACCGACGCATGCCTTTTGGCCTGTGTAATGCACAGTCATATTCCAACGCTGCATGATCAATATTTTTTCTGACATGGTAGAGAGATTCCTTGAAATTTTCATGGATGACTTTTTTATTTTTGGTGACACATTTTCCCAATGTTTGCATCATCTTAAATTGGTCCTAGAACGATGTAGGGAGAAAAATTTGACTCTCAATTGGGAGGAATATCATTTCATGATCAAACAAGGCATTGTCTTAGGACATGTAGTTTCCAATAGGGGAATCAAAGTAGACAAAGCTAAGGTAGATCTCATTTCCAGAAGCTATAAGCGTATACCTCGGCTAAAACGAGGTATTAGCTCTTCTTAGTATCAACGCTAAGGCTAATTCTAAGGCTCGGACGGGTGATGAAGGCTCTAATCAAGGCCTCTCCTCCTCTTGTTGAAGCACACGGGCACTCTTCACTGCAGCAGGGCTTCGCCAAGCTCGGTCAAACAAGGCATTGTCTTAGGACATGTAGTTTCCAATAGGGGAATCGAAGTTGACAAAGCTAAGGTAGATCTCATTTCCAATCTCCCTCCTCCCAAAACTATCAAAGATGTCAGATCGTTTCTTGGTCATGCTGGTTTTTACCGACGTTTCATCAAGGATTTCAGCAAAATTGCTAGACCATTGACCAATCTCTTAGCTAAGGATACAATATTTTTCTTCTCTCCTGATTGCCTCAAAGCTTTTAAATTTCTAAAAAAGGAGCTGACCACAACTCCTATCATTCATGCACCGGATTGGACCTTACCCTTCGAACTAATGTGTGATGCATCTGATTCTACAATTGGTGCTGTTTTAGGACAACGGTTTGATGGAAAACCACATGTGATCTATTATGTCAGTAGGACTCTGAATGATGCCCAGCAAAATTACTTTGTCACAGAAAAAGAATTTTTAGCTGTAGTCTTTGCCTTAAAAAAATTCAGGTCCTACCTCATCGGTGTTAGACCCTAGAGGTGGGTGATTAGGGTCTTATGCTAATCTAATCTGATTTTTTTTCAATTAAAACTTATTAATAAATTATTCTTACAAGATAGATATACAATATGTTATGAGCAAGATTATACAATATGAACAAAGAGATATATCCTAGCAAAGAGGTATATGATGAAATATATGCAAGGATATATAAATATCCTAGCAAAGAGGTATATGATGAAATATATGCAAGGATATATAAATTAACACAAGGGTAAATAATCTAAACTAAAGATACAATTGTGATAAATATATGCAAGGATATATAAATTAACACAAGGGTAAATAATCTAAACTAAAGATACAATTGTGATAGACAATATAAACAATGCAAACACACAATATGATCACAGAGTTCGGACCTTCTGTCCTACGTCTCCGCTCCCCACTCCTGGGGAGAAATCCACTATCACAACCGGGTTTTCTACGCTAACCCGAATGACGTTTACACCACACAATATCGGTTTTCAACGCTCACCGATCAACGATCACAATCTCACAATGTAACTATACTCCACACGCTCTAAGTGTTGGTTTCTCTATGTCCTTCCTCAAGTACTCAGATACAACCTCTCCCTAGGTTCGTCAACCGACGCCACTCCTCTTGGAAGCAACCCCGTCTCTCACCACACACTCCTCTCGTTGTACTAGTGTAATACAATGTGAATCTCACAATTCAAGCTCACAAATCAAATGATTGTTATCTAAACAAGGTGAGAACTCAATTAAGCATAACTCTTAGTCATAAACCCACAATCAGAAATTATACTATAAATGTAAATATAATAAGCTCAATAGGTTGTGTGTGAATAAAGAGATAAATCAAAACAAGTCTAAACTCAATTTAATCTAGCAAAATTAATATGATAAGTTAAGCATAAATTAGCTAGATAAAGAGTTTAAGAAAACTTTTCTAAAACAAGAGTGGAGGGATGTAGATTGAAGCCCAAACAAGATTGATGATCTCCTCAAACTCTTATGAAATTCTCTTCACAAACAAACTCTTAAACACTCTTTTAAACAAATGCAAAACAAACTTAAACTCTAGTTAAACTCTTTTAAAACATCTCTTGGTAGTAGAAAATAGTTTTGAAAAAAGGGTATATATAGGGAAGAAGAAAACAACCCAAAAAACCCTAAAAACTCACTAAAAAACAAAAATCAGCAAGTTATCGTTACTGTGCAACGATAACTTCGACGGTCGATCATGATGGTCGACTGTGAGAAGAAAAACTACAAAACTAGTCTGTGGACTGCTGGCAGTCGACCGTGATAGTCGACCGCACTGTAGCATGGTCCACCGTGGCGGTCGACCGCACTGTAGCATGGTCGACCGTGGCGGTCGACCGTACTTTTCCAGATTTTGACAGATGCTGGAATTTTGCGTATCTAACTTTATAAAATCAATTAAAAATAGTAAATCAACTTCAAAAATCATGAAAATTTGAGGGACGGTTCTATACATGTATATGAACATGTTAGGAAAAGAATTTCTGAAATATCACTTTCCAGCTGAGATAAATAATTATTTGAACATAGATATATAGTTTTTGAAAAAAATCTGCTAAAACCACGTTTATGTAAATTCAATTGAAAATAACAAAACAACTCCAAAATTAGTAAAACTTGGGGAAATATTTGTATATATTATGATAAACATGTAAACAATAAGTTTTTTAAATCTCATTTCCCAATTGTGAAAACACATCTGTTTTGCAAAAACATGCATGGACATGTGTACGAACATGAGCTTATTAAAAACTTGATTTTGTAAATTCAAATAAACATAACAAATTAATTCCAAAATTGATAAAAATTTGGAAAATATTTATAAACATAAAATTGAACATGTTATAAAAAGAATTTCTTAAATTAAATTTCCCATTTGTGAAAACTTATGTATTTTGCAAGTGTGTCCAAAACATGAAAATGTGATATACATAAAATTTGATGTTTTGACATAAACAATATTTTGAAACCCTATGAAATGATTTTATAGACTTAATGAAATATGTATATAATGATTGTTAAGTCCTATATATATAAAAATCAAATATGTGTGTGTATATATGATTGAGCTTAAAGTACTAACACACATAATATAAAACCTAAACTAAATATACCCAAGCTTGATTGATCTTCGATGTAGCTCAACTTGGTATACTTGCGGATGAAGCTAGAACTTGGATCTTTAATTTGAATTGCATAGGCTTCACTCCATAATTCCTCCAACCTCCATTTGATATGATCGTGAATGCTCGATTCCATCCATCCTCTAACATGTTATTTGTCTACAATAAATAGAACTATACAAATACTAGACAAATAACATTAGAAGTAAATTGTTTGTTAAACATCATCAAAACAAGAAGGTCAACAATCGGTTCCTTAACCAAAGTGTTCACAGATCATGCCGCACTAAAGTATCTTTTGACCAAAAAGGATGCTAAAGCACGACTCATTAGATAGATTCTCATACTTTAAGAGTTTGACATTCAAATTCTTAATAGAAGAGGATAGAGAACCCCATAGCAGATCACCTCTCTCGACTCCCGAATGCACCAACATCAACCGTTCCGATCAATGCGCATTTCCCTGATGAACAACTCCTACAAATCCAATCTACTCTATGGTTCACTGACATTGTGAACTACATAGTCATAAACCAGATCCCTTCTCATTGGTCCAAACAGGATAGATCCCGTTTTCTCTCCCAAGTAAAATACTTTTACTGGAATGATCCATATCTATTCAAATACTGTCCTGATCAGATCTTTAGGGGGTGTGTTCCCGCTGAAGAAACTAGGATTGTTCTATCCTTTTGTCATGAGCAAGCATGTGAGGGCAACTTTGGCCCAAGAAAAACAGCTGAAAAAATTCTTCAATGTGGACTATATTGGCCCACTTTTTTCAAGGATTCATACGAGTTTTGCAAAATCTGTAACCGCTATCAGCTTTTAGGAAAAGTCACTAGAAGAAATATGATGCCCTTACAACCCATCTTATCTGTTGAACTTTTTGATCTATGGGGTATCGATTTCATTGGACCATTTCTAAATTCCTTTGAAAATGTTTACATTCTAGTAGCCGTTGAATACATGTCAAAATGGGTTGAGGCGGTAGCTTGCAAAACTAATAACAACAAGGTCGTTGTCAAGTTTTTGAAAGAGAACATTTTTACACGTTTTGGAGTACCCCGAGCGATCATCAGTGACAACAATACACATTTTTGTAATTGTTCTTTCGAAGCTTTGATGATAAAATATTCAATCACACACAAATTGTCGACTCCTTATCACCCCTAAACCAGTAGTCAAGTAGAGGTCACAAATAGGCAGAAACAAATCTTAAAAAAATAGTTAATAATAACAGAAGAGATTGGTCTGTAAAATTATGTGATGCTCTGTGGGCATATAAAACAGCTTTCAAGGTCAATTTCGGGATGTCACCATACAGACTGGTGTTTGGGAAAGCTTATCACCTACCAGTGGAGTAGGAGCATCGAGCAATGTGGGTGATAAAACAGTTGAATTTTGACTCATACTCAGCAGGTAAGAACAGATTGCTCCAAATAAATGAGTTAGAAGAAATTCGAAATGATACATACATAAATTCAAAAATTTAGAAAGAAAAAACCAAGATTTTTCATTATAAATCAATTTTACAAAAAAATTTCTCTCAAAGACAGAAAGTTTTATTGTACAATTCAAAATTATATCTTTTTCCTGGAAAATTGAGATCAAGATGGATAGGTACATTTTTTTTCAAACAAGTTTTTTCGCATGAGGCTGTCGAGATAAAAAATCCTAAAAATGGTAACATTTTTAAAATAAATGGTCAACGTCTAAAATTATTTTTAGAATTTTCTACGCTCAGAGAGGAAGAGGTGTTGGTTCTCTATGAACCACATTATTTGTAAAAAAAGAAAAATAATAATTTATATAATATTATATATATATATATATTATTATATTATAATTTATATATATATAATATAATATATATATTATATATATATTATATTATATATATATATATATAATATATATATATAATATACTAATATTATATATTATATATATATAGTATATATATATATATATATATATTATATATATTATATATTATATATATAGTATATATATTATATAGATATATATAGGTTCGGCCCACAATCACAGGCCTCCAAAAAAAGAAAAAAAAGAAAAAAAAAGAAGAAATCGTGTTTGGGCCGGCTGACCCAAACGCCATCGCCTTAGGCATCGATACCGGCGTCGATGCCCGCATCGATTCCCAAACCCAGCTGCATCAAAACCACAACAGTTTTTCTTCCCCTTCTCTGTCTCTTCATTTCAATATTCCCCAAACCCGATCCCCCCTCTCAAACCCTAATTCACCCACACTAGATCAAGAGCATTTTGGAAGCAATTTCTTCATTATTTTTGGAATTCTTCCACCTCTACCCATCTCTCCAAGGTATATTTTCTAACTTGATCTTGTAATTTCAAATTTTTTTAATTTTTGAATTAATACATGGATGATCTAGTGGTTAAATCATGAGTAGTTGTGAATTATTATCATAGTTTGGTGTTGATTCATGATAAATATTGATCAATTTAACAATTTGAGGGTATAATTGGGGATTTTGTTCAAAATCTGAAAATTTGGGGGTTTATACAAAACCCGAAAAATTCTTGGGGTGGTTTTGTGCAAAAACACAAAAAAAATTGAACTTGGAATTCAATTGAGGATATATTGTACAAAAAAAATCTAAAAAATTGGGAATAGTTGTGTAAAAATCAAAAATTTCAAAAATAAGGTGTTTTATGCAAATCCAAAATTTCTTGGGGGTTTCATGAAAAATATGAAATTGGACTTTGGGATGTTTTGTACCAAACTGACAACTTTCAGACCTTCAACTTAGGTATTTTACAAATAAATTCCAAATGAAATTTGAATTTGGGGGGTGTTTTATGCAATATATGAAAATTGAATTTGGGGTGTTTTGAGCAAATTTTGAAAATTCAAACATTCAAAGTTCAACTTATGAAATGTGAGTAATTGGTCAAATAAAAGTCAAAATTGGGTGCTTCTCACATTGGAAAATTTGTATTGGATAATTGTGGATGTTTTATTCAACATCTGTAAGGTTTAGCTTATAATTGTCATATCAACATGTATGTTTCACCGATCAAATTATCAAAATTTTAACATTTTTGTTCTAAAAGAATAACTTTGAGAAAATTTATTGTCAAAACAAAATTTTGATAACTTGAAATTAACTCATGTTGAACAATTTGTAGCTAAATTCTTAAACAAATACAAATATATACATACATACATACATACATACATACATATATATATATATATATATATATATTAAACAAATACAAATATATACATACATACATACATACATACATACATATATATATATATATATATATATATTAGAATTTTATTATTAAAATGTTTTTTTTCTTTTCTTTCTTTTTCTGTAGATGCCCCCCTAGAAAGAAATCCTGAGCAAGTTTATCATCTTCTGATCCTTCTGATACTGACATTGATAGACCCACAATTTTAGCCAGAATTGTGGGTCTTAATGTTCATTTTGAGAGAAATTTTCAGATGAGTGCATTACAGACATATCAATCCACAATCATCATGTTAACTTCAGTAGGTCTTCAGAGCATGATGACTATACCCCTGGAGAAAGCAAACATTTCATTAGTCCATAATTCTATTCTGGATGGGAAATTGATCCAGGTAGAGAATTTTTAGCTTTTTCTGTAGTGAGAGGTATTAGGGTTGTTTTTGATCTTCCTACTATCCGTGCTACCCTTGATCTTGAGGAACCACTTAGCCTCCACATTACAGCCTGGTACACCAGAGTACAATAATATGTCTATGACTTTGTGTGGGAGAATCTTCACATCTAGTTTCGGTTCAGGAAATCTCAAACCAGAATATTGATTACTTAATCTTTTTATGAACTTTAATTTGAAACCCACTACTGCATACTCTGTCATTACCACCCACGATATACTCCTTCTATTTCGGATAGCCACTGGTCAGCAGTTTGATATAGCAAGGATTATATTTGTTTCGATGCGCTCATCAGTGGAGGGTGTGTTGGATTAGGTCAGGACACAGCCTGCATCACGAACTCAGCTCATTTACCCTTATTTCATTACTAGACACTGCCGTAGATTTCACGTTCCAGTATTTGCAGATGATAGATTAGAATCAGGGAAGGGGTTATTAAATGATTAGACTATGAGGAGGAGCATTTCAGGGCGAGATCAGTCTGGTTCTTCAGGTAGAGATCCTCCTCGGCACCAACCAATTACACAAGACCTCATTCGTGAAGAGTTGGACAAGATGCGGAGTCGTATGGACAGGATGCAGATTCATATACATAGGATGCAAAGTCATATGCATAGGATGCAGGGTCAGATGAACTACTCCACCGAGACCTTGGCATATATGGTGAGAGAGTGGCAGAGAGAACATAGAGATATAGCTGGACCTCCACCCGAGCTTTAGAGTTTTATCACACCATTTCAGCCAGATGATTTACCAGGAGAGGATGAGGCGGGATCGAGTATAGCAGCTGCAGCTGATGATATGGATGATGATCTATCAGGAGATGAGCAGTGAGGGATGTTCTTTTTACCCAGTCTTTGATTTTTATTTTGCCATGTACTTATAAACTATGATATTATTGTCAGTATTTTCCTTGAGGACAATAATTCTAGGTATGGGGGTGTAAGTTAGTTAGCTATTTCTTTGTATTTTTTATAGCATTTGTCTTTCGTTAGTTATAGTAAAAAAATATAAAAATATTGTCACTTGCCAAATTAATAGAGTTAAGTAATAATTGATCTAATTGATAGATTTTAAATTTTCTAATTCCTAGTTAGTGATATACTCAAGTTCACCTTTTATGATAACTCCAAATAATTAGTTAGTGATATACTCAAGTTCACCTTTTATGATAACTCCAAATAAATTTCTTAAGAAATAATTTTTTCAAGTAGTATACTTTACTTAAGCCTTACCTTAGACTTTTAATTAAAAATAATAATTTTTTTGCATGCTTAACTTACAGTTAAAAACATTTTTTCAAGTTATCTTGATTTACACATTTTTTTTCAGACTACATATACTTACTATATATATATATATTAAAAAACTAACCTTATAAAAGAAGAGTGTGAAAAATAGGCACAAAAAAAAACTCTTGAATTCAATGTGATTCTATCTTATAAAGCCTAAGTTGACTGGGTAATTAAGCCCAAGGAGTATCTTTATACTTAATGACCTAAGCCCAATTGAGTTGGGATTCATTAGCCCAAAACTCGTTAAATGGTCACTTAAAAAGCCCATTAAAATAGAAAATAATCACCAAGAATTAGAGAGTGAAGAAAAAAAAATATAAATATAACACTAACCATTTTTTTATATATATTGTTATTTTGTATATATGGTCTTGAAAAAAAATTTTTGATCAAGAGACTTGAAAGTTATTTAAAACAAAGAGTTAGCATGCACTTTTCAAAACTTTTAAATTAAATCTCTAAGATTTGACTTGGTTTTGTATTACTATAATGAAAAAGATTTTCTAAGAGATTTACATTGGAGTTATATATAAAAATGTTTTCTTGATTATTAACTAGCTTCAATTAGAATGTCTAAAGTTTTCTTGATTATTAACTAGCTTCAATTAGAATGTCTAAATATATCAAAGAAAATTAGTTATTTACTGACTTATTTAACTTGGCAAGTTGACTGAATTTTGTGGATATATTCATTGCAAACCCTTACGAGACTACAACTCGTCCACTAGGGTAACCTAGGGGTTTAAAGGCTTGTTGTAAGTACTAAATACAACCGCAATTCCTACGAAAGTGAGTTAGATTTTCTTTTCTCTTTCTTTGCTAGAGGACTAGCAAAAGTTTAGGTGTGAGGGTATTTGATAATCACATTTTATTATAATTTTATATCCTTATTATGTATTTTATATGAATAAATATGCCACTAATAATTGTTGTTATCTTTAATTATAGGTTAATGAAGAATAAATCTCAAAAATCCCATCTCTCAACAAAAGCCCATTAATTTAATGAAGAAAATAAGTATGAAGCCCAAAAGCCCAAAAGCCCAAAGCCCAAAAGCCAAAAGCCAAAAAGCCAAAAGCCAAAAGCCCAAAGTCAAATACAACAAATTTAGCGAATAACAACCAGAGAGGACACGACATCGATGCTAGCATCGATGCCCCTATCGATGCCAGCATTGATACCCGTATCGATGCTGGTATCGATACCCCTATCGATGTTGGTATCGATACCATTGGTGTTTTGTTACAGATTAATGACTGAAATTTACTTGTTTTGGATAAGATTTCAATCCAAGGGCTCTCATTCACTGATGTTTACTATAAATAGGGGTAGAGAGTGAGGGGTTAGAGGTGTTGGCCTTCTTGTTTTGATGATGTTTAACAATTGGTATCAGAGCTTGGTGTTCTTTGATTTAAGGTCTAATCGCCTTGAGTTAAAGATCCAACTTAGCTTATTGTGCTAATCTATTTTTGAGATTTATTTGTATCTTGCTTGCCTTTTATATTATGGATATGCATGGTTTAGGCTATGCCATCAATATTGCTCCTAGATTAGATAATTTCCCCTATGCCCAATGGTGTGTTAGATTTAAACTTTTTGTTCAATCTAAACACTTTGATTTATGGGAAATTATAGATGATGCTTATATTGTGCCCACTTTGGAGAAATCCAAATGGAATAAGAATGATCATCGTATATTTACAATGAACAATATTTTGTTAGAATATTTGCTAAATGCTTTTAATTCATCTATGTCTAACAAGTTTGTTCATTTTGATAGTGTTTATACCTTATGGATATTTATTGAAGCGCATCAAGGGGACTTGGAAGCGATCCAACAAGCTTTGGTGGATCTGGCTTCAAGTTCATATGGAGCAACATGCACACGGCCACTAGGTGATAGCCCTAGTGAGGTTTGCGAGTTCGAAACCACTAATGACTTATCTAGTGATGAACTTGTTTGTGCTAGTGAAAAATTATTGCATGCCTTTAACAAATTGCAAAATGATTTTAATGATTTAAAAAGTAAGCATGATGTTTTAAAATCCGATCATGAGAAGCTAGTTTCCAAATTTGATGTCATTGAAAATGAAAATACTATGCTTAAAGAAAGCAATGACTTATTAAATTTGGAAAATAAAAATTTGATCTCATCTATTGCTAGCCTAGCTCATTCTAAGATCGATGCCATGTTAGAAGTAGAGAACATAAAGAATGATACAGCTTCTTTTATAAATAACTATTTATGTTCTACTTCTAAAAATGCATATGTGCCTAAAAATAAAGATTTGAATCTTATGAAAAATAGTATCTCATCTTTAGATTCAACTTTGAGAATATGCATTAATAATCATAAGAGGCTTATGGACATGTGTGCCAAGACTAAGTCAAAATCATCCACTCATTATGCACACATGTATAGCAAAACTTACAAGTGTTCTATTTGCGGCCGTCAAGGTCATTTAGCTAAGTTTTGTTATGATGCACACAAACATAAGAATTCTAATGTTCCTTGTGCATCTCATATAGCTTCTTCATCTTGTACACTTACACATTCACATGCTCATTCTCACAAAGTTCATCATAAGCATGCTAGTGTGTTCAAGTGTGATTATTGTGGTCGTTTTGGTCATTTGGCCAAATATTGCTTTGATTTGAAAAGAAAATCTCATTTGACAAATGCTTCCAATAGACCACATGTTTTTAAATGTGATGTTTGTGGTAGGTTTGGACATATTGCTAAATTTTGTTTTGATATACAAAAAGCTTCTAAATTGCAATATGTTCCAAATAGACCATTGTTTAAGAATGTTTCTCATTTGCAAAACAATTTTAAAAGAAAATCCTTATTTCCAAATGATTCCCGTGCACGAGCTAATGGTCCACAAAAACAAATAGATCTCTTTCATTGCACAAATTACAATCGGAAGGGTCATTTGAGTGAATATTGCTTTGACCGTGTTAGTACACCATATGTGCCCAAGAGGGTTCATAACCCTAGGGCTTTGAGCTTTAATGATAGGGGTCATGTCCCTAAACTTTTTGGTACCAACATTACTTGGGTACTAAAACAAATTTGATTTTAAACTAAGAATTTTAGCATTTTTATTTTTCTTTGTCTTGGTTTTGAAAATTATGCTTTGAAATCCTTTTATATGAAAACAACTTTTAATTGATAATTTTTTTTTGTTTTCATGATTATTGATCTTGTTTTAATGAGAGGTTTGTATTTATATAACCCTCCGGATTTATTGGGTGTTTATTCCCAAATCATATTTACCGAATGCTAGAATGATTATATGGGTTGGAACAAGCTTAAGAACTTGATATATTGTTGCCTCTCTTGAAATTATTTTATCAAATATTTTGTTTTGATTTATTGCTTTGAATTCATTATATTTCACTTATATGATGATATTTATATGTTTGTGCTCATGGATCATCTATTCGTGCCTTATAATGTATTCTATGAGTGGTTTGATCAAGTTATACAAAGAATTTTTTATTTATTTATCAAACATTGGTTTTGGACTCAAATCTTGATTTATGATTTCATTTGGTTGATTTTCATTTGAAAATATCTTGCATGATTCTCAGGTTCCTTTTCTTTTGATTTCATAAATCTACTTTTATACATGGTTTTTATACTCTTTGATATGATTTTTTCATACTTATATATTTATATGTGTTCTCATTCTCCTTTTGTATGTGAGTTGCTTTTAGCATCTATGCTTGCTCACATATGTTTGCCATGATCTTTATTTCATATACTCTATATGGCAATTTGATGTGGGAGCAATCCCCATATATATATATTTTTTATACTCACCTATGCTTATTGATAGGGGGAGCTTTCGCTCTCTTAATTCTTTTGT
>NC_033795.1:52659181-52669962 GCF_001876935.1 Asparagus officinalis
TATATATATACATATATATACATATATATACATATATATACATATATACACACACACACAAGTTTTGGTTTCTATGTATATATAGTTTTATATATATATACATACATAGTTTTGAGTTTTCATGTTTATAAATATGAAATCACATGTTTCATATTTACATACATGTGTTTTGGTTTTTATGATATTACATACTCTATTGTGTTTTAGTACTTATTGCATAAAATATGTAATTTTGTGAAAATATTGTCTTATTAGTTTATAGACTTCAATATCAGTTTATATATGTTTTACTAAGTCTATCAAAATATTTCACAAAGTTTCAAAAGTTGGTTTATGTCAAAACATCAAAATTCAAGTATCTCATATTATCATGTCTACAATCATTCCCCAAAGTTTTATATTTTTTGGAATTTATTTGATATTTTTAAACAGTATTTTAAAATCAGCAAAACAGCTTTCAGACTTCAATTTTCATGTATCAGATTTCGGTCGACCGAACCGGTCGACCGATCATTTGATCTTTCATCACTGGGTGACAGAGATTCTATCGGTCGACCGGTCCAGTCAACCGAAAGCTCCATCGGTCGACCGCACCGGTCGACCGACGATTGTCCAGAGCTGGTTTTCGTATTTTTGCGCTCCATCGGTCGACCGACAGAATTTCCGGTTGTTTGCTGGGGCTGTTTTTGTCTTTTGACTTGGGATTTTTAGCTGAGGTTTTGGAGGATATAAATACTCTCTTTGATCTCAGTTTTCAACTAAGCTAAGAAGTTTTTAAACAAGGGTTTTAAGAAGAGTTTAAGCTTGTTTAAGCTTGTTTAAGGGTTTGGTTTAAAGCAGTTTTAGCTTTCACAAGTGGAGGAGGTTATCTTATTATTTGGGCCTCAAATCTTTATCTCTCCATCTTGATCTAGAGAAGTTTTCCTAAACTCAACTCTAGCTTTTACTTATAATTATTTGTTAATTATCATTTCTATTAAAGCTAGTTTTATATTGAGTTTAGATTTGATTTTATATTACTCATTGTTACACACTCTCTTTGTTCACACACAACCTATTGAGCTTATTGTATTTACATTCATAGTATAATTTTGGGTTGTGAGATTAGTGACTTAGAGTTGTGCTTAATTGAGTTCTCACCTTGTTTAGAGAACAAATCATTTGATTTATATTGTGCTTATTGTGAGGATTCACTTGTAATACACTTGTACACCGAGAGAAGTGTGTGGTGAGAGACGGGGTCGAATCCAAGAGGAGTGGCGTCGGTTGACGTGCCTAGGGAGAGGTTGTAACCGAGCACTTGAGGAGGAGGACACGGGCTAGGACCAACACTTAGTGTGTGAGGTGTGATTACATAGTGATTGTATTGTGAGGTGTAAACGTTGTTCGGGTGAACGTAGAAAACCCGGTTGATAGTGGATTTCTCCCCGGGAGTGGGGAGCGGAGACGTAGGACGGAAGGTCCGAACTCCGTGATCATATTACTTGTTTGCGTTTGTCTTTGGCGTATTTGTTTTTTCATTTATATTATATCGCCAATTGTGCATTAATCATTTATTTCATCCACTATCTTGTTTAGACTATTTACCCTTGTGTTGTTTATATATCCTTACATATATCTCTATCATATAGGATATATCTCATTGTTCATATTGCTTATCCTAGCATATATTCTTGTTGTATTTCATACTTGCTAGGATAACTTGTTAATTAGTTTTAATTGGCATTTAATCGGATTAGATTAGCATAAGACCCTAATCACCCCTCTCTAGGGTCTAACAAGAGGTGTGAAAAATTTTATAACTCCATTTGAAGAGGAGGGTTACTCTTAATTGAGAAGACCTTCCAAAAATTATAACTTTTTGTTGCAATCAATAAAAGAATTTTTTTCCACTTTAAAATTTTCTTTTCTTCTCTTTGTTGAATGATGAAGATGGAGATGAAGAGCAATTTGAAGGTTTGTATTTCTTTTATTTTTCTCTTTTATTTCTTTTTAGTAATTTCTTTATTATTACTTATTAGTTAGATTTACATTCTTTTTATTTCTTTTTACACTTTAATTTGTAGAGTAGATTTATTTTCTTACATTTAATTTTTACAATTTATTTTGTAGTTTAGATTTTAATTCTTTGTAGTTAGATTTATTTCTTGTTCATAGTTTAGATTTTTTATTTATTTATTTTTGTAATTAGTTCTTTTGCTTCTTGCTTTTATTTTTTAAGATGTAAAATTAATTCTTGTAGGAATCTTAGAATTGTATGAAACTAGTCTAATTTTCTTTATATTGTATGAATTATTCTCTTGCACTTAAAATATTCATGTTTAGGATAATCAACTTGAAAACTAAATGGTAGAAGAAGAATTTGATAATCTATGCTTATCTTAAATGGTTTGATAGGTTATGCTTATAAATTCTAGGATTGCTATCTTCTTGTTGTTCTTATCATGAATTGTAATTTTTACTTAGATGATAATTTGATAGGTTATACTTTTCTTAAATGGTTTGATAATCTATACTTAATAAATCTAAATTGAAATATGATAAAAAGAGAATAGTTTATATTTTATAATTGAGATTAGCTAGTGGATTCAATTCTAGATATCTCTTATCTTTAATTGAATCCTTCATCTTTTGTTTTCTTGATTTTTCTCTTTTTATTCTTGCTTTTTATTTTATTCTTTGATTCTTTCTTCTCTCCTCTAAAATTCAATTTATTGTTACTTGTATATATTCAAAACAATTACTCATTATATCTCTCTCCATAACCACACTTATTCTTTAATCCTATTTTTGTCACATACAAAACATAAGAACAAATTCTAATAATCTCTTAAAATCACCTTCCTCGTGGGATCGATAACTTTTTATAAACATAAGAACAAATTCTAATAATCTCTTAAAATCACCTTCCTCGTGGGATCGATAACTTTTTATACTATAACTTGATCAATTGTGCACTTGCAATTTTGGTACATAATTATGCCGCATCTCGTCCTTTAGAATTTTAGTCATTTGTTTTGTGCTGATCATAAATGACTCATACGATTGTCCCACGCTAGATGTCGTATCATCGGAAGCCAACGCAGAGCAAGCATCTGAAGTTTCGTCTTCTGTGGACTATGACCTCTTGGGTCTAGGTCTAACAGTTCCAGACCGTAGCCAAGTCATGCGCTGTGATACTTCTGCAAATGGTTCAGGGCTGAAGCGTCATGTTGCCTTCTCTTTACCAGTCATGTTGGCGGATACTTCTGGAAATTCATCATCTTGAACAATCGGTCTTCTATTACGAAAACGCCTTGACTTGGGTCTTGACGTTTGGGTAGAAAGTCTTTCAAATACTGAGACCCTTTGTGGAGTGGTTTCGGGACAGTTACATTCTGATAATACTACCTTGATGAGCTTGGTACGTGGACAGTGGGAATCCATTTCCCATGTATTTGTCTTTTTAGATTTGTGTGTACCCTCATCCTGATAGTACAACTTATCGATGTGATCATCGAAGCAACCTATCGTGTGTGGGTATGATTTTCCAGTTTAACATGGTTATCTTCTGACGAATACGCTTCTTTTTGAGGGTATAACGCTTCATTGGCGTTCCCAAGAGTCACTCGTTCAAAACCACGCCTTTGTGAGCACGAGACTCTAGCGGGGTCTTGGACTTCAACTCGCAACCCAAGACGAGCGGTTACAGGTACCTTTGACTTGTTGGGAAGATGCGTACGACCCCTAGTCTAACGAGTAGTTTGGGATTCCCTTGTCGGACCCAAGCGTTCTTTAATTGGAGTTTTGCCTTGGTCTTTGTTCAGATGACTGAGACGATCTGTAATCTTCATTTTGAATCTGGATAAGTCCACGCCATCATGAAGCTTCAAGAGAGGTGTGGAACTTGTTGTGATGGGAACAAGGGCTATTGGAGGCTCGAAAGGGACTGCAAGAGGTGAAATAGGAGCAAAATAGGGCTCAGTGGCTCGGAGGTAGCGCGAGCCACCATTTAGTGACTCGGCCTTGGCTGAGCCACTATTTGGTGACTCGGCCTTGGCCGAGTCAGTAAGAGGTGACTCGGCCCTGGCCGAGCCAGTACATGGCAGTCTCTCTTTTTTAACGTTTTTGGACGTCTTTTTACCCTTTTGGTGGTTTTTGGGCCACCTCTTCTTTCTGTAGTTTCTTGGCTTCCTACATAAGGATTCTTGGATGCGCAAGCAATACGCAACATAGCTGTATGAGTTCCTCAAGGGTTGAACAAGTCTTTTTGACACGGACCCACTCGTCCGTTGCTGGTTTGAAGGAAAAGGTACTCGCTTGCTGTCGTGGTGTTTGGCGCTTCTTAAACCTCAGGTCCGCCTCATAACGGATCATGTCAACTGGCTTCAAAATCTTAGCGAGTTAGCGTGTAAGGCGTTGGCGTTGTCTTTGACGTGCCCTCTTGGATAGAGTTGACTTGCCTTTAGCGGTAACCTTCTTGACCAAGGAGGGAATCAGATCTGAAGATCCAACTTCCTCATGTATCATAGGAGCATTGGGAGATGCAACTGCAGCAGTGATGGGGGTAGAGGTCATCATCTTGGGTCTTCAAATCTGAAGACCATCAAACTTTCCTTGTGGAAGAGATCTTCTTGCTCTTTTGAGGAGAAGATGATCTAGAGGAGGAAGAAATATACTCTTTATACTTCTGTTGGTCGAACTCGTATTCGACCTCTTCGTCAACCGGGATGAGAATCCTTGGTTGCGACACCACAACTCGTATTCGACCTCTTCGTCAACCGGGATGAGAATCCTTGGTTGCGACACCACAGCCTTCGTAGAAAGGCCATCGGCTCCCACTGTGGTCAACCGGGATGAGAATCCTTGGTTGCGACACCACAGCCTTCGTAGAAAGGCCATCGGCTCCCACTGTGATCGCCAGTTTTTTTCATCAAAAGTTATCGTTTCCATTGTTGTCAAACCTGTTATATCGTTTCCATTTTTATAAGATCTTCTTACAATGAGAAAAGTAAAGATTACAACTTTATGAAACAAAACACAACAGTAGTTTATCTCCTGTTGCTTTGTGTGAGATCTTTGCCTATGATGGAGATGCGTTAGTCCATGGACCACCATGGATCAGATCCGGTTGATAAGTGTAATTATGCTCTTGTTTCACGAAGGAAACAATTGCAATAGTGACAATCACGACCAACCAAGATTGTGGATCTTCTCGAGATCAAAACAATTACAGCAGTGATGGGGGCAGAGGCCACCTTCTTTCATCAATGAGTTAATGGAGAGGGCCGAAGCTCGTTCCTTTACTACCGCTGGCGCTGATGGAGCTTTTCCTACGGGGACCAAGTTTCAAATGTTCCTTTGTCTCGCTCAGAAATCTATTCGGCCCAGGACTCCGCTGGCCGGCTATCTCGCCCTCTGGTTGAAGAAGTGTTTCATTCCATATCAGTTTTTTGATGCCTTACCTATTGAGGTTCTCTTCCCTGACGTCCAGCTAGCTCACGGAAAGGAGCTTTCTCTGCTTCCGGCGATGGTTGCCAGCATTCATTGTGGGCTTAGGTATTTGGTCGATGGTCTTACACATGTGAGTTCTGAACCGTCAACCGAGCTTCTTTCTGTAAAGGTCGAGCTTCCGTATACATACCTGATGGCGTGGTTCATTCTTCACCACCCTGATTTGATGTTGGTGCCTAGTACTATTGATGCCTCCGTTCCTTTTGTGCAGCTTTTAGAAAGGAGCAAGTGGTTTGAGAAGACATTCACTGATGTACAGCAAGAGCTTCAAGTTCGTAAGAGCTGGGAGTTCTTCAAGTGTTTTCCTCGCTTCTTGGGCCGCTATGATGACGTGTTGATTGATGAGGAGAAAGTAAGGGTCAGTCGGACTTCTCTTGATGCTGGTTGCTTCCGTTGGTTGGTGAACATCCGCGTTAGATATCTCATCCTTTGGGTGAAGGGTCGTTGCCATATAGAGCCTTATCTTCTATGCCGTTTTGTTCGCCAGTTTGGTTATGACCAACTATATGTTGAGAACCCAAGATGGGGCTTGAGGATTGAGGGGGGCCTTATTGATGGCGTCCGAGCATGGCTTAGGACTATGATGGGCTGCACTGGAGCCTATTTTGCTCTTCCTTCATCCAAGCACAAACCATTACTTACTTTCCTCAGCTACAAGTGACTCCTTTCTGCCAATGACTTGTAGATGTGATGAGCTTCTCAGAGTTAGAGGCTGAGCACTTGGTTCAAACTACTATCAAGACTGATCGTAAGGATGAGCTTTCGAAGAAGCAGGGGAAGAAACCTGCCAAACCCTCCCGTTCGAGCAGAGACAAGATAGAGGATGATGAAGAGCTCCTTCCTACTGATGATAAGGATGAAACTTCTGAGGAAGAATTTATGGACATGGATACCGACGGGGAAGAACATGATACAGTTCTGTCAGACTCTTTCTTTTCAGAATTAATGGATCTGACATTTTCTCATTGGCATCAACGCTATACTCTTTCTAGATCCCAACTGGCTTTTCAAAAGCCGTAACGAAAGGTCTTATTTACTTATCCGAACAAGATGACTCTTGTCACTCCAGGTAGGATGGTTGACGATCACGACCCTCTTATTTTTCGTTATTCGAGATCATGGCCTAGCGTCGAGGCTTCTGCATAGGTTGAGATGCATACTAAATCAACGCATGAATGATTTGCTGGTCGTGTCGGGGTTTGTCTTTCAAAGCGGAAGACAACCGCTCATAAATCATATATTGGTCAGTAGGCTCGTGGAGCAGAGTTACGAGGTACTACTGGCGAAGAAGAAGGTAATGCTCTACTATCTTTACTACTTTAAAATCTACTGGCGAAGAAGAAGGTAATGCTCTACTATCTTTACTACTTTAAAATAGTGCTCTTTTGGATTCCCTGAACCTAATCATGTTCCGTTAATGCTCTACTATCTTTACTACTTTAAAATAGTGCTCTTTTGGATTCCCTGAACCTAATCATGTTCCGTTTTTCAGGAAGCCATGGCGGAGGTGAACTTCCGTATGACTCTGTATTCTCTGACCCTAGCCATTTAGATGGCTCGAGCTTCATGCAGCAAATATGTGATGCCATTCGTGATGAGCCTATTGATGTTAAAGCAAACAGAGATGCAGAGCAGGCTGATAGCATTGAGCCGATGATCCTATGCTCAGGTATATCTAACATCGATAATATACTATTCAAGCAGCAGTTAAAGGAGTTAGGTAATTCAGAATTTGTTCCCTCTTTAATGACTTTCGCGCTTTGTTCTCTTTTAGACAAATTGAAGAACACGGGTACGGATATTAGGGCAGAAGAGCCTTCTACTACTACCGCAGGTATAATCTGAGTTCCTTTCTCTTTCCCCCTTTTTTGTATATATCCAACACTTAAACTCTTATGCAGGTATCGCGCTAGAGAGGTTGGTCAAGGACGAGACTTTTCATGGTATGGGTCATGGGGGATTTAGTGAACACATGTATGTCTCAGCACTGAGTTTCTCGGGATACGACACTAGATTGCTAGTTGAGATGTTGGCGGAGCAGGCCACCAGAGAGGCTGCAGGACCATCCTTTGAGGGTGGTTCATCTGCAAGTATACATCTACTCTCTGACATTGTAATTTGTTGAAACTTCCATTTGACTGATAGGGAGTTCTAATCATAGGACCAGCCGCCGGAATTGATACGGCTATGATTTCTGGCATCCCTAGTCTAGTTGAGGATGATAGATCTGTAGGTATGCATATAATCTCAATCATTGTAATTCTCTTTATTTTTCGAAACCTCTATTTGACTGATAGGGGATTCTAATCGTTGGACCAGCCACTGGGACTGATACGGCTATGATTTCTGGCATCCCTAGTTTAGCTGAGGATGATGGATTTGCAGATATGCATATAATCCCCTCCATCGTCATTCTTTTCTTTTGCCAAAATCTTTATTTGACTAATAAAGAATTGTAATCATAGGACCAGTCGTCATGACTGATACGGCTACGATTCCTAGCACTACTAGTTTGCCTGACAGTGGTGTCTCTTCTCTAGACCTAACGAACATTATAGAATTACCTAGAGGGGTTGATATACCATCGACGACCATGCTTGCTACCATTCCTAAGTCTGCTGAGATTAGATTGATGGAGCCTATCATAGGACCTCAAACTGAAGGGACCTCAGTTGGTATTGGTATGCTCGTAATTCGCTCTGAATTTCCCCACTATATTCTAAAGTCTCTTACCCTTCTCCACCATTACTTGTAGGGTCTCCAGTGTCTCCAAATGAGCGTGTCCTTGCCCTTTTAGCCGATCTTGATCCTAGCAAAGATATTTTCTGAATGGATCTTGGTTATTTTGTCAACTTTTTTGACGGAATGATCGAGAAACTTCTTCATCAGGGATATTGCTTCGATCAGTTCAGACGTTCCCTTGCTCGACACATGATGATGATTAGAGAGGAGGGATATCCTGATCTAGCTGATTCTCTCATTGTCGACTTTGTTGTTATGGAGTGTGAATTTCGAGAGTTAGAGGAGCTGAAGGCTAGTGGGGCTTCTTCCTTCGTATCTTCTCAGTTGGAGCATAGACTGACACAATGGCGTGACTTCATATCTTCTATTGGTAGCAAGCTTCAGTCACATGAGAGTTCTATCACGCATATGATGGCTAGTATTGCGAGGAAGGATACAAATAGAGCTGAGTTACTCAGTTCTTTAGACTCCAACCACAAGGAGGTAGCCAGGTTGAAGAAGGGTCTGAAGTACACTGAGGAGTCTGGTGCTATCATTGTAGATGAGCTGGCTGGTTTAGAGAGCTCTCGCGGATAGATACTTGAGAGACTACGATCTACGCATGAGAGATTGATGAAGCTAAAAGGTGAAGCCACAAAGATCTTGAGCAGTTTTGAAGATTTTGTCCGAGCTGATCTATAGGCTGAGCTTGAGTAGGGTTATGCAGATAGGCTCTCTAGGTTGGAACTTCACATTCTCAGTCATTGATTGCGTTCGGGTCGATGAGCTTTATCATTGTATGCTTTGACTTGATTTATTAGTAAAGACCTAGTATTTGATTTAGTATACTCATCTTGTATCATGATGTTTCTTTGTTGATTATGAACCCAGTGGACACAATGCTTATAGGATTTTTAGAAAATCCTTAGCCATTAATAGATTTGATGTGCCTTTACCGATTACCATTTGAGTCGGACTACCATGTGAATTGTATAAGTCCGTTCCGCATATAACATTGTGCTAAAAGAATTAATTCTTTTAGTGCTACGATGTGGAATACGTAAACTTTGTCTTTATCATGGAAATAGACTACCCGACAATGCGCGTTAGGCGCTGACTCATCCTTACTTAGGATTCAGGATAAAAATCCCTAGACTTGTATTCTGGTGTCCTTCCATTCGGTGAAAAACTAAACTGATGACGTGTGTTAGACGTAGACTTAGGATTTTTGGCAAATCCTCAGCCTTCAATGGATTTGATGTGCCTTTACCGACTACCGTTTGAATCGGGCTAGCATATGAATTATTAAAACCCGTCTCACATGTGACGTTGTACTAAGAGAGTTGATTCTCTTAGACTTGGTGCTATGATTTCGAATACATAGACTTTATCTTTGTCATGGGAAGGGACTACCCGGCAATGCGTATTAGGCACTGACTCATCCTTACTTAGGATTCAGGATAAAAGTCTCTAGACTTGTATTCTGGTATCTTTTCATTCGGTGAAAGACTAAACCGGCAACGTGTGTTAGACGCAGACTTATCTCTCTTTTAGGGTTTGAGATAAAATCCCTCATGCATGAAGTGCACGGATTTGAAGTTGAGAAATGTGTCTTTTCTAAGGGTAAAGACAAACCCAGAGCGGGAGAGGAAGAATTTTATATTCTATATCTCAAAACTAAAGAGGAAGGATTTTATACCCTGTCTCTAGTTGCAGGGGAAACTCAAGGTGGGATCTCCACCTTAAGAATCCAAAAAGATGAAACTAAGAGTGGGATCTCCACTCTGAGAATCGGGAAGATTCAAGCAACCCTAACTTTTATAGGATTGGTTGCTTAAATTGAAAAGAGCTCTTCGCTTATCGAAGTGAAATTCGGAGTTCGACCCTAACTTTTTTAGGTTTGGCTGAGTGGGTTTGAGGTAATCCTAACTTTTATAGGTTTGATTGCTCAATTGAAAGTGGACCTCTCGTTCATGGAAGGAATTGAGAGGACATTCTGGTTTTGGCCTTAACTTTTATAGGTTTGACCAAGAAAGCAGAGGGAGTTGTAGGCGTCTAAAAATGCCTATGGGTGTCTGCACATAGCTCAAGACAAAGAGATGGCGATGAACATTATTATCCGAAGCAAAGAGGATTATCCGACGTCGACAAGCGCATGAAGCGAATCGGCAAACTGTTGATGACACGACAACGAACCACCACAATGGCAAACACCAAGTGGACTGCACGCGTCAATCAACTCAAAGCGTACAAACGCGCCCAACAGTCAGTTAACACGCACGCATTATTCAACTCGTGCATGTCAATCAGTTCATGCGTCAATCAGTTCGTGCGCGTTGGTCAAAACGCGTGCATCAATCAAACATGCGCGTATATCAACCAACGTGCGTTCTACAGTTAATCCCGCAACAAAGCGTGCAAGTCAACAAGACGATCAAATATGTAAAACGGGAAAAAATACAAGTCCCGGAAGAACCGAAAAACACGAAAGTCAGCGAAGCCTAGAAGCGCGCCGCGCGGTACGGACCAAACCGACCCGCGGAGGCGCAGGTCGGCCGAAGCCGACC
>NC_033795.1:52669972-52694299 GCF_001876935.1 Asparagus officinalis
CAGTTAATCCCGCAACGAAGCGTGCAAGTCAACAAGACGATCAAATATGTAAAACGGGAAAAAAATACAAGTCATGGAAGAACCGGAAAACACGAAAGTCAGCGAAGCCCAAAAGCGCGTCGCGCGGTACGGACCAAACCGACCCGCGTTTTGGCGGGTCGGCCAAAGCCGACCCGCGCCCCCGCGGGTCAGATCGACCTGTCGCGCTGTTTTGACCCCCTGATGTGTTTTTCGACGGTTTTGACGATTTTCTCGAGATATTTTTAGTTCCAGAGGTTCCCAACTGACTTGATATCATCTACAAACGTGGTTAGGCTATTATTAACTGAAGATAGAGCCAAATCACTTGTTCTCATCCAAATAATCGCTTCCGAAGCCCTATAAATACAAGTCTAGGGCCTCCTTTCAGCGGGGAGGGGGTTATTATCAAGACGTGGAGGTGCTGCTGGATTGAGGAGTCAAGAAGCACGAATTTTAGCGAAGGTAAATCAGATCCCGACGAACTTTGGCATAAAGAAGGAGCTATTCGAAGGATCTGAACCTCGTCCGTCCGTCCCTTGAGATTAGGCTTGGTCTTAATCTCGAGAAGAGCCCTGATTTCTCTTGGTCGATTTCAATGCTTCAAATCAAATACTTCCTCGGCGAAGGCGAAGCTCTGCCGAATTTTCCATCAACCGGATCCAGATCTAAGGCGGTCCATGGATAAACCCTGGCACAGGCAAAGATCTCACGCAAAGCAGCGGGTGATAATCGTCCTCTGCGTTTTTTTTGACGAGAGTTGTAAAATTTTGTTTTCATTGTGTAAAAGTCTTATAAAAAGACAATCTTTTTTTTTTGTTTTCATTGTAATGATTAAAGTTGTAATGAATACCGCAATGAATACAACAATTTTCAACGCAAACAAACTGGCGACCACAATGGGAGCCAACAGCTTCGCTGTCGGAGTTGTCGTGTCGCAACCTCGGATCTGCATCCCAGTTGAAGAAGTGGTCGAATACAAGTTCGACCAACTGAAGTTCGAGGAGTATCTGTCGTCCTCCTCCTCCAGATCCTCCGCCTCTCGTAAGCGAAGGAAGATCAACGCCCCCGTTGTTGCGGTAGTTGAACCTTGCAACACCCTTCCGACCTCCAATGAGTCCGGATCTGCAGATCTGAACTCCTCCTCAATCAAGGAGTTGAGTACAGAAGGCGCGCCCATTTTATCCAAGAGAGCTTGTCAAAGGCAGCATCAACGCTGTGCGCGCTAACTCGCTAGAGCCTTGGAGTCAATTGACGGGATCCGTTACGAGGCGGATCTAAAAATTAGGCAACGCCAAGCACCCTAACAGCGGACAGATGTCCTCCCCTCCAAACCAATAGCAAATGAATGGATCCAAATCAAAAGGATCTGTTCAACTCTGGAGGAGCGAATTCAAAAGCGCCGCGTGCTTGCGCGCACGTGAATTCTTGTGCAAAAAGCACAAAAGATACAGAAGAAGGACATAGCTAAGAAACAACCAAGACTGCATCAAACTTGGAGGCCAAAATCCAAAACGGCAGCCGAAAAGATCCCCGCCGGCGCGCGGGTCACTCCGATGACCGACCGCCAGATTTGCATTTGTTACTTCAATCCGGACCCGTCAATTTGCAGGTCACTTCAATCCGACCCGCCAACTTTGCAGGTCACCAATCCGACCCGCTGAGTTTGCAAGGGTCACTCGATCCGGACCCGCCAATGTGTGCGATCACTGTTCCAACTCCGACCGCCTGATTTACAGGTCACTCCGATGTCGACCTCCAATTTGTAAGTCACTTCAATCCGACCCACCAATTTGTAGGTCACTCCAATCCGACCCGCCGATTCGCAGGTCACCCAGATCCGACCCGCCAATTCACAGGTCACTTGGATCCGACCCTCCACTTTGCGGGTCACCCAAATCTGACCCTCCGACCCGCGGGACAATCAAGTCTGACCCGCGTCAGGGTAAAGACAGAAGACATTATGCACATGTTTCGTCGATCGCTTCGAGTTCCGCACCTCCGACGGAGCACCGTGACAGTGTGGACTTGTCCCATTTCAAGGTGAGGATGGCGGATCGCCCGGGTCCTTTGCATAAGGATCAAGACAAGGTTGTGATCAAAGAACGCTTGGGCCTAGTGACTGAACCCCGAGCAATTATTCGAGCTGGGGGTCGCACACGGAAAACTTCTGTAATTGACCTCCTTGGATGACGAATTAAACTCCAAGAGCCCGTCGAGAGTTCACGCTTACAAATGCGTGACTCTAAACGCGTGACTCTTAAGAACGCTAACAAGGAGTTGCATACTCAGAAGAAAACACGTAAGACAAACGAATGCGTTATACCTGAGGATTTATGTAAACAGGCGATAGGTTGCTCTGACGGTAACGTCGATGAGTTGTACTATCGGGCTGGGGGTATGAACAAGTCTCGGAAGAGATATACCCAAGAAACAAAGTCTCACTGCCCGTGCGCCAAGTTAATCAGGGAAGTATTATCAGCGTGTAGCTACCCCAAGACTGCTCCGCAGAGGGTCTCGGTATTCGAGAGGATCTTTAACGGAGCGACTAAGCCCAAGCCAAAACGTTTCTGCGAGAAACAATCGGTCATTAAAGGTGACGAACTTCCGGAAGTCACAATAAATATGACTGATAAGGGAAAGTCGGTTCAACCTTCTAGCTCTGACCCGCTTGTATCGCATCGTCTAACCCGGTTACGATCAGGAACTATTAAACAAAGGGATTATTAGAGAATGCAGAGGGGATTATCCTCGGATGATGAAGCGTCAGATGCCAACTCTGCAGTCGTTTCTGACAATACGGTCTCTAGCCCAGGTCAATCCCGCGAAGTGTTTATGATTAACACCGAGCAAGTAGCCAAAATGGTTGAGGATGCCTTGGCCAGGAAAAAAGAGAACTTCAAGTTCGAAATGGAAACGGCTATGCGGCGGATGAGGGAAGAACATGACCAACAAATCCGAGCTTTGTCAAATCAAATTGGCAAATCCAGCCGTCGCAACACTGCCAACCAATCAGGTAGCGATTCAGACATGGATGCATATATCAATGCTGATGAACCTCCCGTAGACCAGAACGCTGGGAGTGGACCCACCAATGATGACAACACCGGGGGTGGCCCCGTTGTTCCTATCACAAATCGTCCAAGCCCCGATACGAGTGAGGATGAGAAAATAAAAGATCTCGAGAGCAAAATCAACGCTTTAATGTCTGCTCAAGAGGTGAAAAGGACCGGCATTCCATGTCCCTATCCAAGAGAGTGGGATTCAATAGCACACCCAGCGAAGTTCAACCTGATTAACATCACGCCGTTTGACGGGAATGGTTCGCCCACACAGCATCTGATCTACTTCAAGTGCCACTTGGGCATGATCTCCGGCAATGAAGCCTTGATGGTTTGGTCATTCGTTGGCACCCTTCGCGGGCCCGCCTTTGATTGGTACCGCCGTCTCAAACCCAGAAGTATTAACAACTGGGACGATATGGAGAGCTCATTCCTTGATAGTTTCTTTGATGATGACGATGAGGTATCCATCAGGACACTTTTCGATGAGAAGCAAGAAGATGACGAGACAGTCGACGACTTCGTCAAGCGCTTCCGGAATAAGGTAATGAACTGTAAAGATCCGATCACGGAGGACTTCATTCTCCAGACATGTCACAACAACCTATCTATTGAGATATTGGAAGTTATGGGAGTCGCACCGTCCAACACTTGGAAAGACTTAAAGGTGCGCGGTGAACAAGCTGAATGCTTCCTCCGAAGGACGAAGGCCGAGAGGAGCCAACCGATGGCTAATCCTCTGAACTCAAACTTCGCCTCCCGTGGTAAGGGCAAGGCACATGCAGTTGCTGTTGGTACTAATCAAACATCACAATAGCAATCCTGAAGGCAGCAGAAGACTTCGGACCCGAGACTCCAAAAAGAGTATTCCTTCAAGGACGAAGACGTTCCAGCCATCTTCGAGTCTCTCCTTGAAAACAACAAGATCAAGCTACCACCTGTCGTAAATCAGGAGGAAGCTGATAACATCACGGATGCGAAATACTGTGCGTACCACAGGAGAATCCTCTATCCCACCAAGGATTGCTTTGCTCTCAAGAATAGCATTCAAACCTTGGTTGAAGCCGGCGTTATATCGCTCAATTAAGTCGAATGAAGACTCCGACAAGTATAAGAGTATAAGCTACTCCTTCTCACACTCCAAAGAGTATATGAGTATAAACTGCTTCTCGGTCATCCGACTAAGTACAATGTTAAACCCGGTTTCGCAAAGGAAGCTGGGGGTGGATGATTTATGTAACGGGAAGTTCCTGGAGAATCTTATATTCTTAAGGATAACCCGAACATGTGACTGAGGATAACGTACTCCTCGTTCCCAGTTTTGTAAAGAAAGCTGGGGGTGGATAATTCATGTAACGGGAAGTTCCCGGAAGAATGTTAAATGTAATATTCTTAGGGATAACCTGATCATTATGAACAAAGTGATAAAAACTAAACTCCTACTATGACTTCCGAATACTCTTTTGCTGAGATGAGATTCGATCACTTCATTAGATCAATCTTCCCTCATAAAACTCTCATTAGTGCTTAACGCCTCAAACCTCCCACCTGGTCAAACCTTCCTATAGTTAGGACCAAAACCACAATTCCCTCTCGAAAAACGAGAAATCCATCTTTAGTTCGGTAATCAAACCTTCCGACAGTTAGGGTTATCCGAATCTTTTTGATTCTCGGAGTGGAGATCTCACTCTTAGTTTCACATTCCCTGATTCTTGAAGTGGAGATCCTACTTTGAGTTTCCTTTTACAACTGGAGATAGAATATAAAATTCTTTCTCTTCAGTTTTGGGAGATAGAATATAAAATTCTTCCTCTCCCGTTTCGGGTTCGTCTTTGCCCCAAGAGAAGACACCACCTTTTCAACTCCTAAAATCCGTGCCTCACAGGCACGGGGAATTTTATCCCGAATCCTGAGTAAGGATAAGTCAATGCCTAACACGCGTTGTCGGTTTAGTCTTTCACCGATTGAAAAAGACACCAGAATCCAATCTGGGGTATTTTATCCTGAAGCCTAAGTAGGGATAAGTCAACGCTTAACCCGCGTTGCTGGGTGGTTCGTTCCCATAAAAACGACCGAGTCTACGTAATCAGCATCGTAGCAACAAAAGTCCATGCCTTTTATGCACGAGGAATTTTATCCCGAATCCTAAGCAGGGATAAGTCAACGCCTAACACGCGTTGCCGGTTAGTTCTTAACCGTAAAAAGAACAAAAGCCCACGTATTCGACATTGTGGCAGGTTATTATTCATAAGGCCAAAATCCGTGCTTCACACGTACGAGGAATTTTATCCCGAATCCTGAGCTGGGATAAGTCAACGCCTAACACGCGTTGCCGGTTAGTCTTTTGTCGTGAAAAGGACAAAAGCCCACATATTCAATATTGTGGCAGGCCGTTATTAATAACGCCAAAATCCGCGACTCACACGCGTGGAGAATTTTATTCCGAACCCTAAGTAGGGAGAAGTTAACGCCTAACTCGCATTGTCGGTTTAGTCTTTCACCGATTGAAGAAGACACCAGAATTCCTATCTAGGGACTTTTATCCCAAAGCCTAAGTAGGGATAGGTCAGCGTCTAACACACGTTGTCGGGTAGCCTATTCCCGTAACAATGGCGAAGTCTACGTATTCAATATCGTAGCATCAAGTCTAAGAGAGTTCATTCCTTTAGCACAACGTCACATGCGGAACAGACTTAAACAATCCGCATGCGAGCCCGATTCAAACGGTAATTGGTAAAGGCACGCCAAATCCGTTGAAGGCTGAGGGTTTGCCAAAAACCTTAAAGTCTACGTCTGATACACGTCGCTGTTTAGTCTTTTCATAGGAGAAAGACGAAGTCTACGTATTCAATATCGTAGCACTAAAATAGTTAACTCTTTTAGCATAACGTTACATGCAGAACGGACTTAAACAATCCGCATGCTAGCCCGACTCAAACGGTAGTCGGTAAAGGCTTATCAAACCCGTTGATGGCTGAGAATTTACCAAAAATTCTATAAATGCGAGTCATTGACGTATCAGCTTTATTAGTTGGTCTCATGACTTGAACATCCAACAAACTTCAGGATAAGATCCACACGTGCAGATGAATCAGCTTTAATAGTTGGTCCTGCAGCCCAACATTTGGGATCACCACGCTCCAATACGTTAAGAGCTTAAACTATATTAACGTCGGTCAACGCGTTATAGTAAAGATCGATGTCGGTCAACACATCAGCAATTTCGCTAAAATAAGGCAAAAGATGACTCCAAGGATTTCAGTTACAATCAGATATGAATTCCCGACAGAGAGTTCAGTTCAAAGTCAACTCAATAGCACGAGCTAAGTTCATAAAGTTATACACTAATCTCAGTTCAAGATTTCGACAACGGTCAGACGATAAACGCAGCACCGGAAGAACTTCACCTATTCGACGAAACAATGAATAGATTGAAGACTAAAGAAGTTAAGAATTGAGGTAGTTAAAGGTCACTATACGAAATGGAGGACATGACCTATCTTATCCAAAGCATTCCAGACTCCTCTATAAAAGAAAGAGTCTGAAATACTTTGGAGGGGGTATCTATAGGCGTCTAAAAATGCCTATGGGTGTCCGCACATAGCTCAAGGCAAAGAGCGAACCAAGCCATCAAATAAACATACGGAAGCTCCACCTTAGTGTAGGCGTCTAAAAATGCCTATGGGTGCCCGCACACAGCTCAAGACAAAGAGAAGGTGATGAACGTCGTTATCCGAATCAAAGAGGATTATCCGACGTCGACAAGCGCATGAAGCGAATCGGCAAACTGTTGATGACACGACAACGAACAACCACAATGGCAAACGCCAAGTGGACCGTACGCGTCAATCAACTCAAAGCGTACAAACGCGCCCAACAGTCAGTTAACACGCACGCATCATTCAGCTCGTGCATGTCAATCAGTTCACGCGTCAATCAGTTCGTGCGCGTCGGTCAACACGCGTGCATCAATCAAACACGCGCGTATATCAACCAACGCGCGTTCTACAGTTAATCCCGCAACGAAGCGTGCAAGTCAACAAGACGATCAAATATGTAAAACGGGGAAAAAAATACAAGTCACGGAAAAAAACTCGGAAAACACGAAAGTCAGCGAAGCCCAAAAACGCGAGCTCGACTTGCCGCGCTATTTTGACCCCCTGATGTGTTTTTCAATGGTTTTGACAATTTTCTCGAGATCTTTTCAGTTCCAGAGGTTCCCAACTGACTTGATATCATCTACAAACATGGTTAGGATGTTATTAACTGAAGATAGAGCCAAATCACTTGTTCTCATCCAAATAACCGCTTCCGAAGTCCTATAAATACAAGTCTAGGGCCTCCTTTCAGCGGGGCGGGGTTAATATCAAGACGTGGAGGTGCTGCTGGATTGAGGAGTCAAGGAGCACGAATTTCAGCGAAGGCAAATCAGATCCTGGCGAACTTCGGCATAAAGAAGGAGCTATTCGAAGGATTTGAACCTCTTCCGTCCGTCCCTTGAGATTAGGCTTGGTCTTAATCTCGAGAAGAGCCCTGATTTCGCTTGGTCGATTTCAGCGCTTCAAATCAAATACTTCCTCGGTGAAGGTGAAGATCTGCCGAATTTTCCATCAACCGGATCCAGATCTAAGGCAGTCCACGGATAAACCCCGGCACAGGCAAAGATCCCACGCAAAGCAGCGGGTGATAAACGTCCTCTGCGTTTGTTTTGACGAGAGTTGTAAACTTTTGTTTTCATTGTGTAAAAGTCTTATAAAAAGACAATCTTTTTTTTGTTTTCATTGTAACGATTGAAGTTGTAATGAATACCGCAATGAATACAGTAATTTTTGACGCAAACAGGAGTGGAATACAGATAGTAGTAAAAATGCCGATTTATACTAGCCACTCGAAGGAGGATTTCGATTCAAAGTGATCAGTACTTAACACGCAAAGTTTGAAATTGCCAAAGATTGGTGGAAAAGGTGTTGTGTTAGTGTTTTAACAACACGAGTGTTAAATGCACAAACACGATGGTGGTTTAAATGGATTTAACTGATAAGAATTTTGGTGGACTCACCGTCAATTGGCTTGATCAGTGAGGGACTTTGTGGTGTAAGATTATGAATTATCAAACACCAGTGGGGGTTTCGTGAGGGAAGATTGATTTACCAGAGTGATCGAATCTCGTCTCAACAAAACTATTCACGAAAGTTGGTGAATTTAATCCTGAAATTAAGATAGATTCTATCATTAAGGATATTCAGAATCCAAATGGGGATTTCTTACTTATGCCTTTTGTAATTACCGGGTTATCCCTAAGAATACCCTACATAGTATTCTTCCGGGAACTTCGTGTTTCATGGGTTATCCCAAACGTACTAAGGGTAGTATTTTTTTAGGAATTTTCCGTTTATAGGCATCATGAGCCGAGCGCCTTCCTTGGTAAGAAGGCGATATGTGCCATTCGAGTAGACTGTCTCTACTACAAACGACCCCCCCATTTGGGTTTAAATTTTCCTTTCTTCTTGGAATTAAGGATCATGGATCGTCGGACCGCTAAGACCAAGTCTCCTTCTTTAAAACTCCATTGCCAAACTTTTTTATCAAAAGCTCGGGAAATTCTGGCTTGGTAGAACTCAATGTGATGCTAAGCTTCCAAGCGTTTCTCGTCAAGCATCTCGAGTTATTCAAGACGTTTCTGGTACTGTTCTTCGGTTGTCAACTCTATTGCGAGAATGATCCGAAGCGATGGAATTTGGATTTCCAATGGAAGAATGACTTCACACTCGTATACCAGAGAATATGGGGTCTCTCCCGTCGGCGTGCGGATCATGGTATAATAGGCCCATAAGGCTGCGCCAAGCTTATCATCCCAATCTTGTTTATTAGTTTTTACAAGTTTTGATAAAAGCTTTATGATAGTCTTCTTAAAGGCCTCTGCCAATCCATTCGTTGTGGGATTGTAGGCTATCGATGAGACATCTTGGATTTTGAATTTCTCACAAAATTTGATGAAGGCATTACTGACGAACTGAGGACCGTTGTCGTGTATGATTCGCTTTGGAACGCCATATCAATAGATAATGTGGTGCTTAATGAATGCAACAACGTTATTCGTCTTTAATTCTTTGAGTGGAATCGCTTCAGCCCACTTGGAGAAGTAATCGGTAATTGCCATAATGAATAGATCACATTTGACTGACAGAGGATTTATAGGACCAACGACGTCCATTCCCCAAGTCTCAAAAGGCCATGAGGTAGCCGAAGGATGTAGATGCTCCGGGGGTTGGTGCATATACAAGTCTCAAAAGGCCATGAGGTAGCCGAAGGATGTAGATGCTCCGGGGGTTGGTGCATATAATTTGCGTGTACCTGACACTGAGGTAGCCGAAGGATGTAGATGCTCCGGGGGTTGGTGCATATAATTTGCGTGTACCTGACACACATGAAACTTTCGGGCGTACACAACTGCATATTTTATCATGGTGGGTAAGAAATATCACATCATTCTGATGCGATCGTAAAGTTTGGGGCCAGGTTGGTGTGCACCACAAACCCCTTCGTTTGTCTCCCTAAGGACTTCTTCCACCACTTTAGTGGATAAGCAATATAATAGTAAACCATCAACGATATAGCATTCAACTTTCCGTGTTATAGTAGAATCTCGATGCTCTTCGTCAGATTGAGTCCCTTTCCTTCACGTCTTTTGGTAAAATTCCATGCAAGACGTAATCGATGATAGGGAAACGCCAATCTCGGGATTCGAACTTAACTTGAATTGAATACACTTCTTTAATATCCTCTTCTCTATCATCTAAATCATAGATTGGTACGAAGAGTTGATGAGTTCTTACCGTAACGAACTATTCCGTTTCGGGAGGCTGTGCCAGAGATACCGCTAATGCTGCTAACGCATCCGTGTAGGCGTTCTGTAAGCATGGAATGTATTTAATGAAAAATCCATCGAACGATTACGCCATCTCAACGGCCATCCTATGGTATGGTATCAAATCTGTTTTCTGACCTCCTACTCCCCTTGAACTTGTTTAACGACCAGTTGAGCGTCACCAAAAGCTTCAAGGTACTCGACCCCCCAGCTCTTTATCAAAGCTGAGTCCAATAAGAAGCACGTTATACTCGGCTACATTATTCGAGCACGGCTCGATCAGCGAGTAAGTTCGAGGCATCACATGTTTTCCCGGGAAAACTAAGACAACTCTAACTCCGGAAGAAATCTTAGAACATCCAGGAGCACTTGCTACATTAGTCAATCGAGAAGTACCATCGAAGTACAAATGCCACACCTGTTGATAGGAAGTTACGTTGGCTTCATGGGTTTTATCTGGTAGATCGTCGTACACCTCGGCAGTATCCGTAATTAGGTTAGCTGCCAGAAGATCGCAAATAGCTTGGCCTTTGACTGCCTATTATTGCTTAAAGTGTAGGTCGTATTGGGATAGAAGAAAGGCCCACTTCGCTAGCCGTCAATTCATGAAAGCAGGCTTCGTCCTGAATACTCAGACCGGGTTAACATTGGAAATGACATAAATAGTCTGTCCGACCAAGTAGTGACTCATCTTTTGAAGAGTGAATACTAAGGTGAGACACTCCCTTTCAATCATTAGATACCGAGATTCGGCACCCATGAGGGTCCGGCTCAAGTAATATACTGCTTGTTCGTGGCCGTTATCATCGTCTTGTGCAAGTAATGCACTTAATGAGTGGCTCGTCGCCTTGACATAAATCAAGAACGGTTTGCCTGATTTCGGTAACGAGCACAGGGGGTCTCGAGAGATATTCTTTAATATTCTCGAATGCTTTTTGACAAGCGTCGTCCCATACGAATGACAAGCGTCGACAGATATAAGCAAACCGTTCTTGTAATCCTCTACGTTCCTTAAGGTTTCTCGAGGGTTACAGCTCATTAATTGCCTTCACTTTATTAGAGTCAATGTGAATACCATTGGTGGTGACGACGAATCCAAGGAATTTGCCGCTGGACATTCTGAGGAAAGATTTGGTAGGATTCATCTTCAATTGGTGATTCCGCATCAGGTCGAACATCGTTTTTAAGTATATGATGTGATCATTCTTGTCACGAATTTTCACAACTAGATCGTCCATGTAGCATTCGACAGTCTTCCGGAGATGCTCCTGGAAAATCTTTGACATGGCTCTCTGATATGTGGCACTTGCGTTCTTTAAGCCGAAGAGCATAGCTGTGTAAAAGAAAACGTCGAGGGATGTTCTAAATGCGTTATGCTTTTTATCATCTGGATGCATCTTTATCTGATTATAACCAAAAAATCTGTCCATGAAGGACATTCTCTCAAATCCACATGTATCGTCGATGATAACATATGTGATGGGAAGAGAGAAATCATCTTTCGGGCAGGCGGTGTTAAGGTCTTTAAAGTCGATACAAATCCTGATTTTTTCATTCTTTTTAAGGATCGAGACAATATTAACAAATCATTCAGGATGTTGCTCCTCCCTGACAAAACCCGAGTTGATAAGCTTTTTAACTTCGGACTCGATTACCTTCATAATTTGTGGACAAAACCGTCTTTGTTGCTATTTGATAGGTTTGACATCCAGCTTAATATTGAGGCGATGCATTGCCACATTTGGATCGAGTCCTGGCATATCCTTATAATTCCAAGCAAAAACATCGATATATTCCCTAATGAGGGTAATTACCTCTTCTCTCTCATTTGGCGGGAGACTGACGCTAATGAATATCGGTTTCGGATTATCCTCGTCACCTATATTCACCTGGATTACTTGATCTTCGGTAGGGGGTTCCCTTTGTTCAAACCAATCACCTTACTACATATTCAGGTGATGAATCCAAGGGTCATCCCAAGTCAACATTTGGTCGCCTTCCTCTATTGTGGTAGGGTTGACCGTAGCCATGTTCGACATTAGCCTTTTGAATATTTCTCCAAGACTAGCATCAGAGTCCCAGGCTAAAGAGTCGGAAGAATATCCATCTTTACCGTTATTAGCAATCTGATCAATGACTTTCCAACAACACTCATCGTCGGACGAGGAGACATAGTCTAAACATCTTCTGTGGCTATAATAGTTATCGGGTTTCCCTTTCGGTAAATAGGCCATACGAGGTAGAACTCGCGGACCTCGACTAAAACAAAGACCCTCTCCGAGTGCGAAGTTATATCTGTATCTCTCCATGAGATTACGTGCTTTTGTGTCATATCTAAATAAATAAGGGGCCAGTTTATCATCATCGTCATCTTCTTCCAAGAAGTGATCTGGTATTGAAAATTCTTTCCCCTTACCGTAGATGACTTCTTTTTCATTTTCTGTCTTCGCAAGAATGACGAGAGTTGTTCCGAATGAATCCTGAACATGTTTCTTCATCATGCAAGATGATTGAAGTGGTACATACAAGTTAGGATCATTGTATAACCCCTTCATGATATTATCGAGACACAACGAGTACTCTAAATCATCATTTATTGCTACTTCTTCGGCAAGTTGCTAATTACAACTACTATCCGATGACACTCCATCGTTGAGATTGATTACAATGGGTACAATATCATTAAGTACAAAACCACCGTTATAACCAAACCCAGCTTCGGACGGTGCCATTCCTATGACTTCCAGGATATCTAGTGAAAGGTTGTTGTGACAGGTCTCAAGGATAAAATCCTCACTGATCGGATCTCGATAATTCATCGCTTTGTTCCGGAATCTTTTAACGAAGTTCTCCACTAACTCTCCATCCTTATGTTTCTCATCAAACAATATTCCGATTGAAACTTCGGTATCGTCATTGAAGAAATTTGTAAGAAATATGTCTTCCATGTCGTCCTAACTATTAATACTCCTCGGCTTGAGGCGGCGATACCAATCGAAGGTCGCTCCACGAAGTGTGCCCATTAATGACCGTACCATCAAAGGTTCATTGCTAGAGATTATTCCTAAATGGGATTTGAAATATATCAAATGCTGGGTGGGGGAACCATTTCCGTCGAATGGCGTGAAGTTAATCAAATTGAACTTTGCCGAGTACGGGATTGATTCCCGCTCTCTTGGGTAAGGATAGGGTATTCCGGACTTCTTTACTTCTTGAGCACTCACCAAAGCATTGATTTTACTCTCCAAGTCCCTCATCTTCTTATCCTCGCTTATATCTTTCTTCGAACGATTCCGGGGAGAAGTGACATGGTCTTCCTTTGTATTATTGTCATCTAAAGGTCCACCCCAGCATTGTTATCAATGGGAGGGGTTTCCATATTGGCATTCTCGTCCGCTTCCCGATCACTATCAACCTGATTAGGATTATTACGACGGTTGGACTCTCCTTTCTGGTTCGCTAGCGTTGCAATTTGTTGGCTATGCATATCTCTCATTTGCTGCATAGCCATCTCCATTTCAAATTTAAAATTATCTTTCTGCTTGGCTAAAGCATCCTCAAGAATCTTAGCCATTTGCTTTGCGCTAATCATGAACGATTCGTAAGATTGTCCTGCACTGGATGTCGTATCATCAGAAGCCAACACTAAGCAAGCATCTAACGTTTCGTCATTCGAGGATCATGACCTTTTGGGTCTAGGTCTGACAGTTCCAGATTGTAGCCAAGTCATGCGCTGAGATACTTCTGCAAAAGGTTCAAGATTAAAGAGTCGCACGAATTTGCCTTTGTCGATCATGTTGATAGTAACTCGCGAGAGCTTGTTACTTGTGCCGGTTGACCTTCTTCTACAGAAACGCCTTGACTTAGTCTCAGATGTTCCGGTGGAGATTCTTTCAAACAACGAAACCCTTTGTGGGGCCTTAGGATAGCAGCATTCTGACAACACCGCCTTGATTATCTTGGCACACGTACAGTGCGAGTCCGTGTCTCAGGTATTTCTTTTTCGGCACTTATTCGTACCCCCAACCCGATAGTACAACTCGTCGGTCTGATGACCGGAGCAACCCATCGTGTGTTGGCACGACTTCCTAGGTATAATGTCATCATTGAACAAACATGTTTCCCTCTGGAGATACGACACTTCATTGGCGTCTCCAAGAGTCACTCATTCATATTTATGCCTTCGTGAGCATGAAACTCTAACGGGCTCTTGAACTTCGACTCTCAATCTGATGCGGTCGGTAATAGGAGTCTTCCCTTTATTATTGTTATTGGGGGGATTAGTATAACCCCCAGCCTGAATTATCATTTGGGAACCTTTCAACGGCCACAATCGTTCCTTCACAGGTGCTTTACCTCGATCTTCAGGGAGAGGACCAAGGTGGTCTTTCAGGGAAACTCTGAATTTGGTGAGATCCATGCTACCATATGGTTCTGTCGGAGGTACGGGGACAAAGGAAACGAGATCTGAAGTTGACGAAGGCCGAATGGTAACTTCGTCCACTTTTGCCTTAGGTGCCGACTTTGCCTTCGGCATCCATACCCATTTTTGCTTGGGTGATTTTTTAACCACCACTTCCTTCTACATTTCTTTTTCTTTTTACAAAAGGACTCGGGCATGCGCAAGCAATGCACGGCGATTATGGATTCGCTCCTCAAGGGTAGAGCGGGTCCTTGATGTGGACCTATTTATTCTTCTCTATTTTAGAGGAGGAGTTGTTTGCTCACTATTGTTGTTCTCGGCGCTGCCTAGATTTCAGATCCACATCATAGCGGATCTCGTCCATTGGCTCCAAAGCCTTGGCCAGTTGACGCGCAAGGCATTGGTGTTGTCTTTGGTGCGCTCTCTTCGACAGAGTTGGCATGTCTTTGCTAGTTAAGATTTTGTTGGAGGGGAGGCCCAGATCTATAGTTTGGACCTCGTTAGACGCTGGAGGGGCGTCGTGAGGTGTAAGTGCAGTGACGGTGAGAGGATCTTGGATCTTCGAGCCTGAAGTCTAGCTGGTTTTCCCAGAAGAGTAGGCCTTCCTGTGCTTGGGAGGAGAGGCAGATCTGGAGGAGGAGGAAGAGAGATACTCTTCAAACTTCGGTTGGTCAAATTCGTATTCGACCTCTTCGTTCACCGGGATCTTGATCGCCGGTTGCGTCACGACAGCCTCGACAGAGAGGTTGTTGGCTCCCACTGTAGTCGCCAGCTTGTTTTCATTGAAAGTCACCTTCATTATTACTTTCATTACAACTTTAATCGTTTACAACGAATTCAAATAACAAAAATAAAAATTGCAACTCTCTTGAAAATAAACACAAGAATCGTTTATCGGCTCTTGCTAGCGTTGGTTCTTAGCCGATGACGGGGACGTTGATATCCGTGGACTACCAAGCGACCAGATCAGATCCAGAGCTTCGTTGATTCACGAAGGAATCAAAAAGCCGAAGCACTTATCTCGGCAATAGCGAGATAATCACTCTTCTCGAGATCACTGCAATGGGGGTAATCTCAAGGGAAGAACACGGGAACAACATATCTGACGAACTCTTCTTCTTCGTGCTGAAAAACTCGATCAAGTCTCCTCATCTCTTCTGAAATTCATGCTCCTTCATTCTTCAGTTTGGCAATGCTTCGCCAATGCTCGAGAATTCTAGATCTAAAAAAATAAAGGTCCTGGGGCTGTTATTATAGGCTTCGGGAGCCCTGTTTTTGGATAAGAACAACGATTTCCTCTTATCCTCAGTTATAACTACTTAATCACATTCATGGATGATATTTTATTAGTTAGAGTAAATATAGGTAGTTAACGATCAAAAAACTGCCTAAAACAGCCAAATTTGATTTTCGGGTCTTCAGACACCCATGGGTGTCTCGGCGTGGCCGAGACACTTGTGAGTGTCTCGGGTGTCTCAGCCAAGCCGAGACACCTTTGGGTGTCTCGGGTTGGCTGAGACATCAAAGAGGTGTCTTGACTTTGGCTTAGGGCTTGGTCTGCGCGTTTCGTCCGTTTTCACCGTATTTTCATCATCCGAACTCGGAATCATGTGATCTAGAATATGTTTGAAAGCCGACGAGGAGATCTACAAGCTCCCATGATTGAATCATATGTGGAGTAAATAGGACACGAGTGACGCTTCATCTTTCGTAAGCGACATACAGCTCCGATTCATTCGTGTTTCCGTTATTCCAAAATTCTGTTACTTCGCATAGTCCGTCAACTCATTTCATGCGTTTGTCATCATCAAATGATCTTCTGTGACTCAAATAGAAATGTTCATCATCTTTTCTCTGTCTCGAGTCGTGTACGGGGGCTTATATGTAATTTTTGACGCCTACAGTCATGTCCTTAGACTCTTCGATGCCAAGAGTAATTTGGTACCAAAACAAGTTTGATTCTTTAAAAGCAATTTTATTAATTTTTAAAAAAAAATTGTTCTTAAAGATGATTTTTATTTGAGATTTTTACAAACAAATTCTAAAATCTTTAAAAGAAAGTATTTTAGAATATTTATATATACGTTTTATATTGCTAATTCAAAATGATTTTTGGATCTTCAAAACCATAGTTCATATTTCTCATTTGTTTTATACTCTTTGTTTGAACTATGTTGTTTTTGATTCATTTTTTATGTGAACGATGTGTTTGTGTTTTATGAGATCATTATAAAATACTCTTTTAATGATATTTATGTATTTGTGCTTACGGATCATCAATTAGTGCTTTATAATATATTTTGTTATATAGTTTGATCAAATTTGTCCAAGAAAGATTTCCTTTTGTTGATCAAATGTCTTTTTATTTATTTATCATACTTTGTTTTGAGTTTATATATGAGAGGTTTATTATATTTTTTGAGCAACCCCCCGGATGTATTAATTCTTTGTTTCAAATTATCTTTACTAGGTATTCATATGGGTTGAAACTAGTTTTTCTTGTTTTTGTCGAAAATGAGTATGTTGATCTTTTATGTATTTATCCAAATTATACTAATCTTTGATTTTTATGGATAAAACTTATAAATGTTTCGACAAAATTTCTTTGAGATCATGTATATAGGAAAGATGTGTCCATTATTTACATTGATACAAAATATCATTTTTAGTGGACATCTTTGCCTAACCTCTTTGCTTGGAGATTTTTTTTGGTGATTTGAGCATGTTTGACATTTGAATCATGTATTTGCTCAATCATATTTTTTTTTGTTAAAATGATTCTTTATGTTTTTCCATGAACTCTCACTTGGACTCTCTTTTGGTATCATTTCTATTGCTTTTTTTTTGAATTTTCATGAACAAGATTTTGGTTTTCATGAACTTGTACATTGTTTTCATGTATTGAGACATCATTCTCATAATAATGTATTTATATATGTTCTCAATCAATCATAATTTATGGTTTGATAACTTATGAATTTTCTTTTGGATTTATTGACAAATCATTTGATTCTTGATTTTTTATTTTTAAACCTTTGATTTTCATTTTTGGGATTTTTTTGTTTTTTTTGTTTTTGATATATATATATATATATATATATGTTTTAGACTCTTGTGACTCTTCTCTTAATAATACGTATATGTGGTCACTTGGTTTTTTTTAATGTGAGTTGTGTTTAGGATATTCTATATCCATGCTTACTCATATTTATTTGCCATGCTCATCATTGCATATTTTCTATATGACTTTTAAATAGGGGGAGCCTTCCCCATATCTTTCTATTTTTGTTTATACTCACTTGTGCTTTTTGTTAGGGGGAGCTTTTGCTCTCTTCTTAATCATGTTGTTTTATCCCTTTTTGATGTTACCAAAGGGGGAGAAAATGTGAGTATTTATGTTTTTATATTTGTGGTTTTATGCTTATTATGCTTATGAACTTTTATGTGTATTTTGATAACTTATGAAATTGTTTTATTAACTTATGAAAATGTGAGTATTTATGTTTTTATATTTTTTGTTTTATCCCTTTTTGATGTTACCAAAGGGGGAGAAATTGTTTGAGGGGGGGGGGGGGGGGGTTGTTGGCCTTCTTGTTTTAATGATGATTTAACAAATAATTTACGACTAATATTATTTTCAGTATTTTGTTTTGTGTTGTTTAGTATACACAGGAAAATAAGCTACATGGATATTGAAGCCTATGCAAATTAAGTCAATCAATCAAGTTCAAGCTTCATATGATTTACTCTTAGTATACTTAGTATAGGTTTATATGTAATGTGTGCTAATTCTTCAAGCTCGAAATTTACACACACATTTATTTGAAATTCCTCAAATCATAGGCGTTTTTATGCAAAATATATTTTAATATGCTTTGGACTATACAAACATTATTTATTAAGTGCATAAAAACATTACACAAGTTTTCAAAACTTGATTTGAGCTAAATGTCAAAATCAACATGTTTATAAACACATGTATTTTAGTGTTTTTGAAAATTTCTGAGATTTCACAAATAGTAAGAAAAAATTGAAAAATTCTTTTTCCAACGTGTTCATATTCATGTTTATAAACTTTTTCCAAAGTTTTATATTTTTTAGAATTTATTTATTATTTTTAAAAGATGTTTGAAATTCGTGTTATCACTCGACTAATGATTTTTATCAGTCGACTGATGAAACTGCCTATTATCTTCAAAAGTTTCTGCTTTCTTATTTGGTCGACTGATCAGTCGACTGATGGGTCATCAGTCGATTGATAAACTCTTCAGTCGACTGATAAGCTGTTAGCTGTCTATAACGGTCAGCTCGTCAGTCGACTGATTCAGCTCATCAGTCGACCGACGCCTGTAACGGCTAGTTTTCCAACCTTTTGTATTTTTTTGTCCTTTTTCTAGGTTTTTTTGGTTTTTAGGCTTTGATTTTCATCCTATATATACCCCTTTTGTTTTACTTCTGAGAATCATCCAAGTGGGTTTTAAGAAGAGTTTTAAAGGGTTTAAAAGTTTGTTTAATTGTTTTACTTCTGAGAATCATCCAAGTGGGTTTTAAGAAGAGTTTTAAAGGGTTTAAAAGTTTGTTTAAGTTTCTTCTCAATAAGAAGAGTTTTAAAGGGTTTAAAAGTTTGTTTAAGTTTCTTCTCAAGTTTAGTGTTTGTTTATAAAAAGGAAGCTTACGTTGTCAATTGAGAAATTCATCCTCAATCAATTTCATCTTCTCCTTGTGTTTATAGAGAAGTTTTTCTAACTCATTTATTACTGATTTTCATATTCATATTATTGGTAGTTTGCTATTTGAGTTAGATTTTATTGAACTTGTTTTATCACACACATCCCTATTTGAGCTTCTAAGATTACATACACTATATTGTGGATTGTGGTGAGTGATATTGTGAGAGTGAGCTTCATTGTGTTCTCATTCATTTTTAGAGAACAATTTATTGTCTTTAAGCTTTATTTGTGAGTATCACCTTGTAATACACATTTACACCGAGAGGAGTGTGTAGTGAGGATGTAGTTGATACCAAGAGGAGTGACATCTGTAGTAAAGTCTAGTAAGAGATGGTAAAGTCGAGCACTTGAGGGAGATGATACGTGAGGACTAACACTTGAGGTTGTAGTTTGTATATGTACATTGTGAGTGTCTTATAGAGTTTCCGGTGAACTAGAAAATCGAGTGTGTAGAGAAGTTCCGGCTTCCAAACCAGGTATTTCGATATAGTGGAAATCTCCTCGAGGTGAGAAGCGGAGACGTAAGTCAAGGGTTGACCGAACTTCGTGATCATATCTTGTGTTTGAGTTTGCTTTATGTAAATTTATTTTGTGCTTGTAATTTACAATCTTACTCATAACTCACTCATATATATTTTGTAAGAATTAATTAATCAAGAAAGATTTTAATTGGCATAAAATAAGAATTAGATTAGCATTGACCCTATTCACCCCCCTTTAGGGTCTTTCAAGTGTTTGTTTCGGGAACGATTTTCATTGTAGCTTCCATTACAAAAATTTCTTTTTGACTGGAAACAAAAGAGTGAGCCTTACAATGGTAAAACTTCTCTTTACAATAAAAAAATAGTGGTGCTCTCTTTAAACACACGCATAAACTATTTATTAATCTCTGCTTGTGTGGGATCTTTGCCTGTGCCGGGAACGCTTTGATCAGTGGACCGCCGATTCAACAATCCATGTTGATCGTGAAGAAGGTTTAAAGTTGATGTTTCAATGTGAAAACAAGAACTGAAGTGAGTATCTTAGCGAGGTATGATAAACACTATTCTTAAGATTAAGTCAATGCTTAGATCTTAAGGGAAACAACGAGGGCTCTTTAGGGTGGTTGAAAATAATAAAGAACTCTTTCTTTATGATTAAAGTTCGCCAAAAAATGCCAAGTCTCTGCTCTCAGATCTGCTTCTTGCTCAATACCTCGTGCACAAGGGTGCCAAGGGGTTTTTATTTCTTTAGAAACCATAATTGAAGATAAGAAGTTGAAACAAACCCTAACCAACAACCCCTTTGGGCGAGACAATATTTGCTATCTCGGCCAAAGGGAGTGGTTCCAGGCAGTTTGTAACCGACGCCCAATCTGTTAAATGCTGTAATTTTTGGGGATTATGGATGAATTTTTAGTTTGTAACAGCCTCTCCATGTTTATGGATGTTCTCAGGCAGTTATGGAGCCGTGTAGACCACTCGAAACCGTCAATAAACAAGCATAACCGTCTCGCAATTGGCGAGACGACTTACACTATCTCGACCATAGAGATACCAAATACTGTCTCAGCCACCGAGATGGTGTATGCTGTCTCACCAATTGTGAGACAGCTTCGGGTCCCGTCATTTTGTCGTTTTGCGCATTCCTTTGCTTCTTTTGGCATCAGATGATTCCCTTTGACTTAGATGATAACGTTATTTGTCTTCACTTCATCTTGAGCTATATTTGGAACCTATAGATAATTTTTGATGCTTACAGATACCCCCTCCAAATTTTTTAGCCTCCTCAGTATTTATTGAGGAGCCTGAAATACTTTAGAAAATAGGCCCTTCTTTCAGTCTCTTCAGTATTTTATCAAGGAGACTGTGTACAAGGACCTGTAAATGGCTTCAACTTCTTGACTTCATCAATTTTTAACTTACTTAGTATTTTATGGAGTAGTCTGAAATACTTCTAGTATCGTGACGTCATTGACTATTGTCGAAATCTAGAACTGAAGTTAGTGAGCTGATATTTGAATTAGCTCGTGTCGTTGATTTGATGTTGAACTGATCATCTTTGTCGATAGGTCGTAGATAATTGCAATTGATCTCCCAAGGATAATTTTTGAATTAACTGGAAGCCAATCCTAGCATTATCGTTGAAGCGTTGTCGGGCATTGACTTTTGTTTCGGTGTAAACACAGTTTATACTCATATGTAGCTGGAGTCTACATAGTTTAAGCTCTTAAGGCATTGGAGCACGAAGAAACAATTTATACTCATATACTCCTTGGAGTTTTACGGAGTAGTTTAATCTCATATATCTGTCGAAGGTTGAAGGAGAAGCAGATTATACTCATGTACTCATCGGAGTGTGGATATGTACCCGAAATACGTCGAAAAATGTATCAAAATGCATTTTGGAGGCTTATCAGGTCAACCCTTCTCGCGAGACAGGGTAAGGTGTCTCACGTGTGTGAGACAGAACAAGGTGACTCGCGGGCTAAGACACCTTCGACTGTCTCTCCCTAATCATCGGGGGTCGGTTTTGCTAGGCTTTTAAGTCCAGACTTTAGGCACTTTTCAAGCCACTTTACCCACGTTCTTAAGTTCGAAAATCCTTCCTAAGCCCTATAAAAGAGTTACTCGAATCCCTATCCTCTCTACCTCTTCAATTTCAACCGAAAAGAGGTGAGTATTGTCTAGGGTTTCGGGTTTTTGATCTCTTGTTCTTCGTTAAATGCACTCAAACCTTGTCCTCCTCTTATTCTTAGCAGGAACCGACACCAATCCTTTGTGCTTCGAGGATTTTGAGCTCTTCCTTGCACTTTCCCCCAAACCCTAGCTTTCTTCAAGGTTTGATTCCCCTTTTCTTATTTTCTCTTTATTATACACTAATTTTCCTTAAACCTTGATGAAAATCGAGCCTTTGGATGATTGGTGATGAGTTTTGCATCTTCTACTTGAAATCTTATCCAAAACTCTAACTATTTCTTGTAGTTTTTTTTAGCAAGAATCCTCTTCTGACGATGTATCCCAAGAGATCACGTGTCTCGAGGAGCAGATTAGCCTCTCAGCTAGCAGAGAGAGGAGCTTGTAGATTCGTCATTTGGAGGTAAGTTTTTACCACCTCTTGTCAATTCAAAAGTTAGTATTTTGAATAGGTATCCTCATTTGTACTCCTTCGCGAGGCATTCGGGATGAGCCAATATCCTTCTTTGTGGGGATCGATATTTAATAGATGTGTTTTTCTTTGTCAAAACACGCCTTATGGCAAAAGAGATGATTTTATGCTATCTCGCAATTTGTAGGGCATGGTGTATTGTCTCGTTTTTTACGTGACAATGTATGTTGTCTCTCATGTGCGAAACAACCGTAATTGTTTCATAAATCACAAGGTAGTGACTCTATCTCACAGATTCGTGAAATGAGTTCAACTTCTTATTTTTCCTTAGAAATTATTCTTTGAACTGCAATTAGTAAATATGCTTTTATTCATCACAGTCGATTTTCCACCGACGGTGTTCTCTACCCGTGCAGTGAGTGGCTGAAGTGGCAAGGCTTTTGCCTCTTCTAATGAAATTCTACTTATCGATGAGATCCCCTAATTTGACTTGAACGGGCATGAGGAAATCCCTAAGATCATGTGTGAAGGGAATTGTCGTACACTACAACGTCTGATCACTAACGCCCCACTCACTAAGGATCCAAGTGCCACGTAGCCTCTGAGGAAGCCTAACTACTTATTTGGCGACTCTGTCGAGGATCCTAAAATTTTGAATCTTGATGCAGAGAAGTGGCTGAATGATTATGAAGGGAGTCTCAGATTTCTCCCTCTAATCCCTCGCATATATGCCCTGACATATCTGAGGAAGCAAGCCGTGACATGGGAGATGTCATGGTGTTTAATGGAGGATTAGGAGTGAGTCCACTCTGGCTTCACCACTCAGCACAAGACTTCGAGCTCCAGTGATCTAAATTATGTTCATGGACTTCATCTCAGTATATTAGGACAAGGTGAAGTTCCACAAAATGAGCGCCGATCAGGGCTAACACCATGAGAAATTACCTGGCGAGGCTAGGAAGGGAATTACCCATTAAGGGTTTAGGTGTTACGGTTGGGTCCACTCCTCAGCCGACAAGTGGTGGATGATGATGATAAATTATGTTCTCGGGCGGTGGGGCATAGAGTTAACTGAAAGTAGATTGTATGCGCCCATCCGTGATAGTATGCATGGCTTGTCCATTAGCATGCATCATTTCATCGCTCTGTTGGAGCTTTATAACCCGGACACCAATACCTTCCTGACCAAGAATGGAGAATTGGGGCTGGCTCTACACGAGATGATAAAGGTCTCAGGACTGTCGATGGGTGATATTCTCTACCAGGAGTATTTCCCCACTAATCGCCAATTGAGCCAGATGAGGATGACTAACTTCACCAGATATGACACCTTATGAGAGCTTACGTGTCATTAACAAACTGCCCTGGACGGTGTAGATATCAAGGCTAAGAACAAGTCCCCCTAGCTTAGTTTAAAGCAGTTTGTCGATTACCTAATTAAACACTTGGAGGATCATTCAGGTAACAACATCTACGAGTTGGCACCTCTGACTCCATCTGAAATCAATAAGCTGATTGAGAAGATATGCACACAATCTTACACCACTCAGACAGCTGAGGGAAAGTTTCCTAGGGGCACCAAGTTTCAGACATTCTTGACACATGCTCAGAAGCAAATTAAGCCAACCACACTTTTGCCGGGTTATTTGGCGATCTGGTTGAAGAAGTGTGTTGTGCCACATCAAGCCTCTGATGCATTACCGATTGAAGTTTTATTTTTGGCCGTCGAGCTCGCAATCAGGAAAAAAATATTCCTTGCTTCTAGCGATGATCGTTGATATTCACAGTGGGCTTCGACACCTGGTCAATGGCTTAACACAAGAAGGAAGCAAGCCATCAGCGCCGCCAATATCGAGCTTCCTTATACTTATCTGATGGCGTGGCTTGTCCTCCATCGTTCCAACCTCATGACGGTGCCGAGTGTTGTTGATCCATCTATCCCTTTGTTGCAATCGTTAGAGGATTACAAACCGTCCATCCGTTTGTTGTGATCGTTAGAGGATTACAAATGGGAAGCCCGTCAGTGGCATCATGTGAAGCGGTAGTTTCAATTTCACAAATGCTGGGAGTTCTTCAAATGCTTTCCCTAATTCTCTGGTCACTACGACGAGTTACTGATTGATGATGAAGATTTGGATA
>NC_033795.1:52694309-52696256 GCF_001876935.1 Asparagus officinalis
TGAATATTTGCCCTGGCTACCTCGTATTCCGAGTAAAGAACAACTACAGCATTGAGCCATACCTCCCTTGCTAGTTTGCTTGTTAGTTTGGTTATGATCAACTGTATGTTAGGAACCCGAATCGACAATTAAAGACTCATGGAGGACTTATTGATGGTGCCCGAGTGTGGTTCTGGAGTGTAGCCAGTTGTACAGGCACTAAGTTTAATGTCCCTGCTATAGAGCGTCAACCACAAGTGACTTTTCTTTGCTACAAATGGCTTATAGCTGACAACGTGCCCACCAAGATAAAATGAATATCAGAGTTGGAGGCAGAAGAAGAAGCCAGGCGAAGCCATGCGTGCCATAGAGATAGTTTGAGAGGTTGTGCTCTCCAGGAGGGGAAAGGAGCCTACTGGACCTTCTGGCAAAGGCAAACGAGTAGCTGTAGAGGAGGAGGAAATTCTTCGAACCGATGAAGAAGAGACCTACGAAGAAGGCATTGCTGGGGGTGAAAGCACTGGGGCTAATGGTGATGAAGAGGAAGAGGATACATCGGGCCTTCCATCATCTTTCTTTCCCGGAGGGGGTGTGAGCCCACCCATTGCTCGCCAGACTCGCCAATTTGATCAGTCAAAGTCTCCAACGGGTCTAAAGAAGCCTAGGCAAACAATCATGTTCACTCATCCCCACAAGATGATAGTCGATCTTCCAGATGGGGTTGAAGAAGAAGAGGAGGAGCTTGCCGAAGCTAGCCTTGTCCATCGAAAAAGATCTCGGCCTTCAACTCACGCCGAGTCCCAAGCTCAGACTACAACTTCTTCAAGGGTCGAATTGCACACTAAATTCTGACAGGAATGTGCTATCCTTTCTGAAGAACATGGTCCATCAAAGAGGAGAAAGAAGCTCGTGCATAGGTCTTGCACTCCGCTACCCACTTCTAAAGAGGAACTGTTCAGCGATATTCCCACTGAGGAAGAAGATAATATCTCGCTTCTACATTGCTTCTCGTACTTTGTTTTCAAGTTTTTGAGTATATCCCTCTTCTCTTTTTTTATATAGGGGGTTTTGAAGAAGGTGAGCTTCCGTACGAGCCTGCTTCTCCTAGCTTCACTCACTCTGAAAGATCAGGCTTCACTTAACAAATGTGTGAAGCTATTAGTGAGGAGCCTCTAAGCACTAAAGCTGGTGCAGATACATGGGTTTAACCCGACCCTGCCATCGAACTCACCCTAACAGCTTCTAGTGCAGGTATATCCCATCCAAACTCTACCTTATTCAGGTGGCAACTCAGATAGTTGAACAATTTGGAACTCGTGCCTCCTCTAATCGTTTCTACGCTTCATGCTCTATTAGGGAAACTGAAGGAAGCGAGCACATAATAAAATTTAGCTTACTTTGTAGATGTTACGATGGAAGGATCAGCCGAAGAAGAGGCCACCAATGATGCTAAGATTGGGGGTTTTGATGAACACGCTCTCAATATGTACCTCTCTGAAGATGATCATAAGTTGATCTCTGACTTGTTATCAAGGAAAACTCCTGATGAGGCTGCAGGACCAACTGCTAAAGCTGGTTTATCTATAGGTATGGATCTTATTCCGAAGTCACTTTTCCCCATTTGTTAGTGTAGGCATCTAAAAATGCTGAAAGATATTCAAATACAACTAAAGACAAAGAGGAGATCATCCAAAGATCAAAAGAACACAAGAAACAGCCTTAAGCTATCTTGAAAAGATCGAGACAGTGTGGACTGTCTTGCACATGAGACAGTTTTGAAGAATTCAGAAACTACTGAGGAATGTGCATAATACGTGGCCATTAACTATCAAAGAACGTGAGAGACGTTGATGGTGAGAATCTCATTGATTACTACTTAAATAATGATATTTAAAACATGGGGAGAGCAGTTACAAAACGGTCAAGAAGTTTAGGCTTTCCAAGACAGTCATGACTGTCTCGGAAGCC
>NC_033795.1:52696573-52843688 GCF_001876935.1 Asparagus officinalis
ACAGCCACGACTGTCTCGGAAGTACAATTTTAGTTATCTTATCAAGGGGCCATAAATACCCCCTGGGATTATTTTTGATAGAGAGATTGGATCACAGAGCATAGAGCACAAAGAGCAGAGAGACTTGGGCAAATTTCAAGAGTTCTTCTCTTTCTGATAATCAGGAGGTTCTTTAAGATCTAAGCTTTGACTTGATCTTGAGAAGAGTATTCATCTTACTTTGATAAGATATTCACTGAAACTATTCTTACTTCTAAATGAAGAAAGAATCTCCAGAACGTTCACGGTTCAATCAGAATCTGTGATTCGGTGGTCCACGGGCTAACGCACCCCCAAAACAGGCAAAGATCCCACAGAAGCAGAAGTCGATAAACGATTTTTGTGTTATTTTCTAAAAAGTTATAATTTTCTTATTTTTCACTGTAATTCATTGTAAGCAACTGAAGTTTTAATAGATTTTATAATGAAAATGACTTTCGATGAAAACAAACTGGCGATCACAGTGGGAGCTAACGGTCTCGCTGCCGAGACTGTCATGTCATAGCCAATCAAGATAATGGTTAACAAAGAGATCGAATATGAGTTCGATCAGGCGAAATTTGAGGAGTATCTATCATCCTCACCCTCAAAATCTTCCTCACCTCACAAATGTAGGAAGATTTCATCTTCTAAAAAGGTTTTTCAGTCTTCAACTCCGATGAAGGCTACGGGTGAAGACTCTTGCCCAATCATTGCTAAGAATTCTATCTGCAACACCTCTGCTCTAAATGATTCCTTTCCAGTTAAGGAGTCATTGAATCAAAGCTCACCGGCATTGATGAAGAGAGCTCGTCAGAGACAACATCAACGCTGTGTTCATCAAATGGCTAAGGCCTTGGAACAAACCGATGGGGTCCGTTATTACGCAGACCTAGAGTCGAGAAAACATCAAGTGGTCCAATTACCTCAACAACAAACCACTCATATCTCTGCTCAACTCACGACAGAAGAATAGACTCTTGTCAAAAGAGCCCTTCCAACACTCAAAGATCATATACAGAAGCATCATGCAAACACCGCTAATGTTCATACCCTTCGTCAACAAACACAAGAAGGAAAGAAGGAAATGGTGTCTAAGGAAGCACCAAAGAATCACAAAGTTTGGATTGCCAAATCTGAACTTGTGCAAAAATCGGATCAATGGAACTCATCTTTAATCGCAGCAATCTCCACTGTCATGGTCAAAGGGAAGTGTCCAAAGTCTCTCCTTCAACCCCGTCAACGTCCGTTCCTGGTTCGTCTACTACAACCATATCCGCTCCATCACCAGTGAAGCCATGGGTTAGTTCTGACCTGTTAAAATTCAAGATCACAATGGCGGATCACCTTAATCCTTATTTTGACGATCGAGGCAAAGCTCTAGTTAAAGAACGCTTGGGTCCGGTAAATGAACCCCAAGTAAATTCTCACACTGGAGGTCGTAAGTATCCTCCTATCAGAACAAAACAAACCCAAAAAGAGAAGATACTAATTCACTCTCGTTTGGGACCTGAAAAAATTCCACACCCGTAGGGGGTAGGACGTAAACACATAACTTTGGATCGCTTAGGGGCAACAACAAGTTATCCTAAGCATGACAACAAAGTTCAAAAGGAAAAGATAGGTTGCTCTAATCATCATGTTGATGAGTTGTACTATCAAACCAAAGGAGGAAATAAATCATGAAGAAGAACTATTCGAGAAACAAGTCCTCATTGTGCATGTGAGAGACTTATCAAGACAGTATTGTTGGAATGCAGTTATTCTAAAGCTGAACCACCAAGAGTTTCTATGTTTCAGAGAATTTCCACTGAGATGTCAAAATCCAAGATGAGACGTTTCAACAAAAAGAAACCCGTTACTCAAAAAGATGAACTTCTAGAGGTTACTATTAATATGACCGACAGAGGAAAATGATATTCAGTCAACCATAATCCTGATTTTTCTCTGGGAGGGAGAGTTGATCAGGGTCTTTCTCAAAGAAAGTCACAGCTACAACGAAGGGCCATTAGACGTAGGGATTACAGAAAAATGCATGAAGGATTGTCTTCAGACGAGGAACTCTCAAATACTTGCTTTGTAGTTACCTCTGATAATACAATGTCCAGTGTAGGACAAGCCAGAGAATCATTTACAATTACACCTGATCAATTAGCTCAGATGTTGCAAAAAGCTTTAGCTAAGCAACGAGAAGAGATCAGAGTTAAGATTAAAACAGAGATGGAGTTGACTATGCAACAGATGAGAGACCTGCAAGCTCAACAACATCAACAACAACCTGAATCAAGTCAAAAGGTTAAATCTAGTAGGTGTAATGCTCTACCTGTTCGGATAAATGAGGTTGATAGTGACCATGAGGTAGATAAAACTATCTTTGCTTATCCTCCTCCTAATTCTGAGAGTGGCCCAACTAAGTCGTCTGCCCAACCTTCTCAAATTTATCTGAAGAAGAGTATGGATGAAGACAAGAAAATGCAAGACCTTGAGGACAAAGTCAACACCTTGATGACGGCCCAAAAGTGAAGAAAACGGGCATTCAATGTCCATATCCTAGGGAGTGGGATTTGATTCCTTGTCCCCCAAAATTCAATATAATTAACTTTACTCCTTTTGATGGAAGGGGTTCACCTACTCAATATTTGATCTATTTCAAGTTGCATCTTTGTGCAATATCCGGAAATGAAGCTTTGATGGTTTGGTCATTCGTATGAACCTTTCGTGGGTCTACCTTCGATTGATACCGACGTCTTAAGCCTGGAAGCATTAACAGTTAGGATGACATTGAGGGTTTGTTCCTGACAAATTTCTCCGATGATGATACCGAGGTCTCAATTGGCACCTTGCTAGATAAGAAACAGAAGGATGGAGAAACTGTAGATGTCTTCGTCAAACGGTTCCGTAACAAAATGATGAATTACCGAGATCCACTCGTTGAAGAGTTCATCCATCAAACATGTCATAATAATTTGTCCTTAGATATTCTAGAATTCAAGGGGGTTGTTCCTTCCAAAACATGGAAAGAATTGAAGGTGAGAGGTGAACAAGCTGAACGGTTCCTCAAAAGGAAGAATCTTGAGAGGGGTCAGCCACCAACTAATTCTTAAAAGCAGAATTTTAACCCTCAAGGCAGAGGCAAGGGGTCCACAGCTGCTGTTCATGCTCATCAAACATCACAACAATCATAACAACAACAACTGTAGCAATCATCCTTCCAGCTGGCACAACATCAGAATCAATAGCCACCGAGGCAACCTAAGACTTCGGAACCCAGATTCTCAAAAGAATATTTTTTTTCAAGGATGATGTAGTGCCGGTCATCTTTAAGTATCTTTTGGACAACAACAAGATCAAACTTCCACCGGTCACGAATCAGGAAGAAGCCAAGAAGATGTTGTATCCTAAATATTATGCATATCATAGAAGGGTCCATCACCCCACCAAGGCATGTTATGTCCTAAAAGACAAAATACAAACCTTGATTGACGTGGTTATTGTGACTGCGAAGACAAAGGAGAAGAAAGTAGGTGCAAATGCAGTATCTATTAGCTTCGGTTTAGTTCCTTCGTCATGGTTTCAACTCGAACCTGTATCAAAGATTAAAATGCAAACCGTCAATGATGACCCTCATGGACAATGCCAAAGAGGACTTGTGTCACATACAACTCCAAATGGCGAAATCCTCTGGGTTCATCCTAATTTACTTAAAGATGAACAATGGACAACATCTGCATCCAAGAAGAGATTAAAAGGCAAGGGAAAAGAAAAGCCCTGTTACGGAGCCTCGGAAATTCCTGAAGAAAATGATGAAGAAATCCCAACTTTACCATCTTCTGAGGAAGAGCATCAAGCTTTTGCTACCAGAAGTGGAAATGAGTACCGTTTTAACTACCCAAGTGCTTCCGAACAATTAGCTGAGCAGGGGGTGATAAAGGTCACACCTTCTAAAACCCTTGAATAGCTGGGGGTAGGTACAACTCCTTTTGTGGCCATTGGAAAATCTCAACAGTCGATTAAACAAAAGGATAAGGAACCCAAACACAAGGAAGTCCTGATTCTGAAGCAGTCTCATTTCAATCGACCGATTGGAAGAGATAAACCAGAAAGTTTGAACGCTCCATATCGTTTTGACGTTTTGGCTCAGTTAGCTATTATTCCAGCAAGGATCACGCTGTATGAATTACTGTGCCTTTCAACAGATACCAGGGAATCTTTGCAAGAAGCTTTAGTTGATTCTGATGTATTTCTCACTCAGATTAAGCCAGCCTCTGAAGAGCCAGAATCATCAGTTCAGCACTATAACCTTGCAATCACAAAATTTTTTTTGCATTGCTTTTACCAAAGAAGATATGCAAGTGAGGAATTCAAAGCATAATAGGCCTTTATACTTCACCGGATATATTGGCTCAAGTGTCGTTAACCGGGTCCAAGTTGTTCTGGGTTCCGCTGTCAGTATCATGCCACTTCGGTTGATGTACCACCTTAGGATTCCCGCCAACAAGTTAGTTTCTACGAGAACCATTATCTACGGATTCAATTCTAGTGAGTCTAGGCCATTGGGAAAAATCCGGGTGAAGTGTCAACTCGAAGACTTGAAGTCAGAAGTCACTTGTTATGTGATTGATGTATAGACTTCTTATAACTTGCTGTTGGGTCTGAAATATATTGACACTAACAACAATGTCAAGACGGTGGTCGCAGATAAGCAACCATTTAAGGGGTTAAAAAATTACTTTACTGACTCCCTTCTTTATGATGCCGAATCTGATACTGAATCATCGGCCCATAGTACGAACAGTGGAGAAGAAGCTGATACCGAACCTGGGCTCGATTATAGTGAAGATTTTGTATTAAATGACATTGAACCTCTGGTAATCGATCTTGACGGTGGTGAATCGTCGGATGAAAGCTGCAACTGACAACTTGTCGATGAAATAATAAACGATAATTTAGAGTACTCACATTGTCTTGATAATATAATGCAAGAATTATATGATAACTCTGGTATACATATGCCACTTTGTTCGTCTTGTACGATGAAAAAGTGCATCCCGGATTCCTTCGGAACGACTTTAATCCTACCTGCGAAGACAGGGGGGTGAAAAAAAATCTTTAGTAAAGGAGAGTCATCCTCGCCTTCCGATCTATTCTTGAAAACCAATACTGATGATGAAGAGCCCGAACGACATTTCTTCAGATATAGTTCACAAGCAAATGACTACATGAAGAAGCAAGGATACGACCTCACGCTTGGTGAAGGTCTTTGTTTCAAGCAAGGTACCCGGGTACCACCTCGTCCTGCCTATGTACCAAAAGGAAAACCTGATAATTATTATAGCCACAGAAGAGGTTTGGGTTATGTTTCATCGTCTAATGATGAATGTTGCTGGCAAATCATCATTTAGCTGACAAATAAAAATGGGTATTCATCTGATTCCTCAAATTAAGATTCTGACATGAGTATTGGAGAAATGTTTAAAGGCTTAATGTCAAATATGGCAACGGTCGATTCTTCTACAATGGAAGAAGATGATCAATTGCCCACCTGGGAAAATCCCTAGATACATTATATGAACATTTAATATGGTGATCGATTCAAACTGAGGGAACTTCCTACTGAAGACAAAGTGTTCCAAGTCAATATGGGTGATGAAATCAATCCGAAGTCTATATTTATTAGCGATAATCTTCCATCAAATGAGAAGGAAGAATTGATTGTCCTCATTAGAGAGTATATCTACGTTTTTGCTTGGAATTATGAAGATATGTTGGGGTAGGATCCAAAGGTGATAATACATAGCCTTAACATTAAACCGGATGTCAAGCCTGTCAAATAACAACAAAGATGGTTTCGTTCACAAATTATGGAGGCGATAGAAGTTGAAGTCAAGAAATTAATTGATTGAGGCTTCGTTAGAGAAGAACAACATCCTGACTGGTTAGCAAATATCGTTCCAGTTCTCCAAAAATTAGAAAAATTAGAATTTGCATCGACTTCAAGGATTTGAACACTGTGTGTCCTAAAGACAACTTTCCTCTACCAATTACAGATGTCATCATTGATAATACATGCAGATTTGAGAGAATATTATTTATGGATGGATTTTTAGGATATAATCAAATTAAGATTCACCCGGATGATGAAAAGCATATTGTGTTCAGAACACCCTTAGGCGTTTTCTGTTATACGATCATGCCTTTTGGCCTAAAGAACACCGGCGCTATATACCAACGAGCGATGACGAAAATCTTTTAGGAAAACCTTCAGAAGAATGTCGAATACTATGTTGATGACTTGGTTGTTAAGAGTCACGGAAAAAAACAATCACATTAGTGACTTAAAAATGATGTTCGATCTTATAAGGAGTCATCAACTGAAAATGAATCCGACTAAATCTTTTCTCAGAATGTCCAGCAGTAAATTCCTTGGATTCGTGCTCACCACGAAAGGTATCCAAATTGATTCTGACAAAGTGAAAGCGATACACGAACTACAACCACCAAGAAATTTTAAAAGCTCAGGGGGTTGCAAGGGCGGTTAGCTTATATTCGTCGGTTCATATCAAATCTTTTAGGAAAATGTCAACCATTCTTCAAGCTCACCAAGAAAGGCATGTCATTCATTTGGGATGAAGCTTGTCAAAAAGCATTCGAAGATATCAAAACATATCTAGCGAATCTGCCAATTCTCGTTGCACCAAAGTCGGGAAAACCATTTTTGATTTATGTCAAAGTGACTAACCATTCGTTGAGTGCATTACTTGCACAAGACGATTATAACGATCATGAGCAATCAGTATATTATCTAAGTCGTACCCTAGTAGGTGCTGAGTCTCAATATCTAATGATTAAGAAAGAATACCTTGCCTTAGTGTTCGTAATTCAGAAAATACGACATTACCTAGTTGGACAAACAATTTATGTCATTTCCAACGTGAATCCAATCCAGGTATTCATGACCCAACCGGCTTCCATGAATTGGCGTTTAGCTAAATGGGCCTTGCTTTTGTCTCGATATGATTTGCATTTCAATAAGCAAAAGTCAGTTAAAGGACAAGCGATTTGTGATCTTTTGACAGTTAATCCTACAAAAGATACGACAGAATATTATGATGACTTGCCCGATGAAACTCACGAACTTAACACCACATCATATCAACAAGTGTGGTAATTATACTTCGATAGTGCTTCCCGAGCAACCAACATGGCAAGCGCTCCCGGATCTTTTAAGATTTCCTCAGGAGTGGGGGTTGTTTTGGTTTCCCCGAGAAAACACATAATGCCTAGAGCATATTCGTTGACTGAACCATGCTCTAATAATATATCTAAATATAACGCACTAATAATTAGACTTCATTTTGCTAAAGAGCTGGGAGTTGAATACCTTGAAGCTTTTGGTGATTCTCAGCTGATAGTCAATCAAGTTCGAGGAGAATATGGAGCTAGAAGCCTTGAGCTGATTCCATATTACTAGGCAGCCATAGAAATGGCAGACTCATTCAAAGGATTCTTCATCGAGTATATTCCATTTCTCCAAAATGCACATGCAGATGCATTGGCGGGGTTAGCCGTGTCTTTGGCTCAGCCTCCCGAGACAGAACAATTAGTCACAGTAAGAACTCACCACCTTATTGTGCTGATTTACGACACGATTGTTAAAGAGGCATGCTTAACAAGAGTCGAACTCGAAGCTCGAGATTGGCATTTTCCTATTATCGATTACGTCCTACACGGTATTTTACCTGAAGATGTAAGAGAAAGGGATTTGGTTCGGTGAAGAGCACCGAGATTTTACTACAACGCTATGACACAAATATTGTAGCGACATTCGTATGATGGTCTATTACTCCGTTGTCTATCTAATAGAGAAGTGGAAGAGGCACTCAAAGAAGAGCACGACGGAACATGTGGTGCACACCAACCCGGTCCCAAACTCTATGATCAACTCAAAAGGATGGGATATTACTGGCCAACCATAGTAAAAGATGCAGTGGACTACGCCCGATGGTGTCATGCATGTCAAGTACATGCAAATATATGCACTAACCTCCGGAGCATTTGCACCCATCAGCGACATCATGGCCATTCGAGACATGGGGAATGGACATTGTAGGTCCTATTTTCCCACCTTCAGTCAAAGATGATCGCTTCATTCTGACAATCACTAATTACTTCTCAAAATAGGCCGAAGCAGTCCACTTAAAGAAGTAAAAACGAGCGATGTTGTTAAATTCATTAAACACCATATTATATATCGATATGGTGTCCCGAGACAAATAGTACATGACAACGACCCTGAATTCGTCGGCAACGCGTTCATCAAATTTTGTAGTAAATTTGGAATTCGGTATGTTTCGTCAATTGCTTATAATCCTACAGCTAACGGATTGGCTGAAGCTTACAATAAGATAATTATCAAGATTTTGGCAAAAGTTGTAAAAATTAATAAGCGAGACTGGGATGACAAACTTGGTGAAGCTCTGTGGACTTATCGTACTACTGTCTGTACACCAATCGAAACAACCCCATATTCTCTAGTATATAGATATGAAGTTGTCCTTCCTTTAGAAATACAAATTCCCTCTCTCCACATCGCTCTCGCAACATGAATGATGATGGAAGAGCAACATCAAAAATGCCTCGAAGAGTTGGAGACGTTAGATTAAAAGGGCTTGGAAGCTCAGCAATAAATCGAGTTTTATCAGGCTAGAATTTCTCAGGCTTTTGATAAAAGAATCCGACAATGAAGCTTTAAGGAAGGAGACATGGTTCTTACCATTCGGAGACCCATGATTCTCAATTCCAAGAAGAAAAGAAAATTTCAACCCAAATAGGAAGGTTTATTTGTAATAGAAACAGTCTATTCAAATGGTACGTATCGCCTGATCACCAAGGATAGCAACAAACTCATGATACCGATAAATGAGAAGTTCCTGAAGAAATACTACCCTTAGTATGTTCAAGATAACCTATTTAAATGGGAAGTTCCTAGAGAATACTGTATAGGGTATTTTTAAGGATAACCCAAGATTAGTTGATTGCCCTAGATAAAAACTGATCATTTGAATAATTCCTCCTTAATTATTATGAGAATGATTACGACTCTTTCACTCTGGTTATCTAATTATTTCCAAAATGATTAAGAATCTACCATTGTGATTACTTCACTGAGATGAGAATTCAACAACTGCATATAGTTGATCTTTCCTCATGAGATATCCACGGTGTAATTGCGGAGTACTCAATGATTCACAACCCTTCATCACCAAATCCTTTACCGATCAAGTTAATTAACGGTGGGTCTACTAAAATCCCTCATGGGTTAAAACTTTTCAAACTTCCACTTGGTCAAACCTTCCTACAGTTAGGACCAAAACCAAAATCCCCTCTCGATTCCTTTCATGAACGAGAGGTTCATTTTCAAAACGGAGATCCCTTTTTCGGCAAATGAAAAGGCCTTAACTCCATTTGAACAATTAAGCCTATAAAAGGTAAAATTGTCTTAATTCCCACCTGGTCAAATCTTACTATAGTTAAGACCAAAATCAAAATTCTTTCTTGATTCTTTCCATAAACGAGAATTCTACAAATTAAATAACCAAACCTTTAAACAGTTAGTGTTATCTTAATCTTTTTGATTCTCGGAGTGGAGATCCTACTCTTAGTTTCACCTTTCAGATTCTTGAAGTTAAACTCTCACTTTGAGTTTCTTTTGCATCAGGAGATAGAATATAAAATTTTTCCTCTTCGATTTTGGGTTCATCTCTACCAATAAAAAAAAGACAAGGAGATAGAATATAAAATTCTTCCTCTCCGGTTTTGGGTTCATCTCTACCAACAAAAAAGAGATAAGGAGATAGAATATAAAATTCTCCCTCTCCGGTTTTGGCTTCATTTCTACCAACAAAAAAAGAGACCAGGAGATAGAATATCAAATTCTTCCTCTCTGATTTTGGGTTTATTTTTCTACCAAGAAAATGTAACATGTTTACATTTCCGAATCCATGCTTTTCACACATGGGGATGTTATTTCGATCCCTTATTAGAGATAAGCCTACATCTAACACATGTAGCCTATATATTCAACATTGTAGTTTAAAGCCTAAGAGAGTTTAATTCTTTTAGCCTAACGTTATATATGAAACAGATTTAGATAATTCACATACTAGCCCGATTCGAACGGTGACCGGTAAAGGCACATCAAATCCGTTGATGACTGAGGATTTGCTAAAAATCCTATGAGTATTGTGTTTATTTATTCCAAACAAGAATGAGTAGGCATAATAAAATTGTAATAAGAAAAAGCGTTCACCCTATTCAAAAAATTTGGGAAAGGTTCTTATAATAAAAAAATGTCATTACAAGAGAAATGCTCTTAATCTAAACATAATTTGTAATTACACATTTGCCCTTGGAGTTTTGAAAGCACCTTTGCATAAGCTTGTTCAAATTTAGCTTTCAAATCAGCTCATAAAGATTCCTCGTTGGTGTTCTGAGCTTGGAGAACCTCTTGTTCTGTCTCAGTATGCCTCTTATCATGAAGCTCCAGCTGTCGGAATAAATCTGTTTCAACACATTCAGCTTCAGCCAAATCAAGCTCCAGGATACCAAGATATCCATCTTTAGCTTCTACAATCTACTTTTCTAAGTGGGCTATATGGGTTCGACGTAGTTCTAAAGATTGGAGTAAATCAGCCTTAGTCTAAACCTTCTTGGCAATACTTAATCTCATCTGAGTCACACGGTCTCTTAACTTTTGAAGCTCAAGCTCTGCCGACCTTTGCGAGTCACGCCACGCTTGCAAACTTAAGTCTATTTGGCCTGATACACAAGAAGAAACAGCTACGATCTGAAGATTCTTCAAGTGTTCAACTAGTTGTTTCAGCTAAACCAAATAGGCTTCAATGGAATCAGCCAATTCGGGATATCCATCTTCTCTAATGTTTGACACGTGTCGACCGAGTAACCTCCTAAAACTGTCAAAGGATGACCCTTGATGAAGAATTTCGATGAATCATAACAAAATTTTGGACATCTGAATAGATAAAGGCCTTGTCTGGATCCTTATAAGACGTCAAAACTTTAATGGACTCAAGTAATTATGAAGGAGGCACTGCAATAAGAGGAAAGTAAGTAAATACTCGAAACAATAAGTTGAATTAATATTCGAGACTTAGAATCCAAAAGCAATGGTAGACCAAAATGTATCAAGTCAAGTAGGAGAACCTTCAACGTGGATTTCTCATCCCAAGGGTATCAATTCAGCTTCTCGAGTAGCTGGAATTGTCTTAGGAACAGCTACCATTGACGTACCTGCTACATCAGCTAACGGGGTAGTCAGGACCTTCATCAGTGTCGAATCCGAATCTATGAAATTCCCAGAAGGCCGAAGTAAAGATTCTGCAAGCGAGAAAACACAATGAGTATGCTGGAATATTAATCAAAAGTTTAAAACAAGCAATTGACAAGACTCACTAATTCTGGAAGCAACAGCTGTTGATGTACCAACTTCTTTGGTTGGTCTCACATTTATTATGACAGGACTAATCTTGGGGGTAGCAGTAGCTTCTATCATCATTGGGTCAAGAGGAGTGAGAGGTTGAGACTCAAGAATTGATGATTGGGTGTCGGCTTTGGTTCCTGCCGATAATAAGAAGTCACGATCCTCGGACTGATCTGACATTCCAACAATTATAGTAGCATCAGTTTCAGCAACTGGTCCTATAATTTAAATACTTATACATTTATTTAAAGATTAAATGATAAACAAATGATGGGGATTATAGAATAAAATCCTTACCTTCAGAGGGACGCGCTTCAGTTGAATCAACTCTAACTGTTGGTCCTGTAGTTGTATCAGGAGTTTTCCCCGATAATAAATCGGAGATATACTGATGGTCGTCTTCTGAAAGATCAAGATTGAGGTTGTTCTCGTTAAGATCCCTGACCTCAGCAACATGAGTGGTTTCTTCTTCAGTTAGTTCATTCACTATGGCACCTACAGGATATGCTAAATCATAAACAACATACACACTTACATAAACCTACACAAAATGGAGGTCAACATTACATTCAATGACCATGGTGGATTCGATAACTCCACTACTTGTACTAGCTTCTTTTAGTTTAGCTAAAAGGAGATGAAGTACACATGTCATTAGAAGAGGTACACATTCTGATTCATTCATCTCTCGAAATTGCTCTCCAAATAGAGAAATACTCGTACCTACGCTTGGAGCCGATGGATCAATGTCAGATGTTGCTTGAACTCCAGCGGAGTCGTCATCTATCGCGTCGTGCATTTGTTGAACAAAGCTGGGTTCCTCAGTGTCCATAGCACAAGGAGAAGCAAATCCAGCCTGAATCTCTCCTTCTTCTTGACTCCCTACGAGAATCGAGTGCAGGATGAATTCAAATGTTAAGAAATATGAGAACAGTAAAATGAAAATAAAGATGAGTCGTTACCTTGTTCACTTGAACGACAGATGCATCCTCTAAAGCAGGATGAGGAACACGTGGTCGAGACGCAACCTTCTTCCTTCTCTTTAAGGGGCATGCTCCATCTTGAACCCTAAATCTTTCATGATGATACTTGGTGCGTAACTCAGTTCTTGGAGGAATTTGAGTTAGAGCTTGAGTTGAAGACTGAGCAAGGGACGTTGTATCTTCCTCTTCCTTTTCCTCTCCACTAAGGACCTCTACCGTCATCCGATTAGGATATGTCATAACGATCCTCTCCCTCCTTCTTTTTAGAGCATCTTGTGGTCCAGCTGGATCAGCGTGATGAGTCCTGTGAGCAATGGAAGGGTTTACATACCCTCTTTTAAAGAAAGAATCCGGGAGACTGGTCGTTTCTTCTTCATCTTTCTCTCCAACGTCTTCTTCTGTTTCTTCCAAACTTTATCAAGTCTCACCCGCCTCCTCTAAAGTTTCAGTCTCATCAGTCTTAAATTCCTCTTCACTGTTAGCCAGACGAGTAGGTTCTTTCCCCTTTCTAGAAGGTTTGACGGTTTCTTTTCCTTTATGTGAAAGTATAGTTTCACGAACCACTTCTATTGCACACCAACAGGCTATCTCTTCCTCTAATTCAGATATCCTCCTCTTTCGGGTAACAATATTGGCAGCTATGAGCCACTTACAGTAAAGGAAGGTCATCTGCAGAGGAGGTATCACCAAAGGGAAATCAAACTCAGTATTCATACAACCGACGATACTCCAAAACCAGGCTCTTTCCCCATCTATAAGTCCACCATGAACTCTAAGTTGGTGGTTCGGGTTGCCGATATATAGTTGGTCATAGCCGAATTGACGAGCAAACCGGCATGGAAAATAAGGTTCAATGCAACAGATATCCTTCACCTTGAATCCCAGATAACCAAGACGGATATTCATCAACCATCTGAAGTAGCAGACGTCCAAAACCGTGTGGTCCTACCTTGGTTCTTCGGCATCCAATAAAGTCTCATTATAAGTCCTGGAAAACTAAGGGAAGTAAGGAAAAAACTCCCAACACTTGTGGACTTTGAATTTCTTGGATACTTCCGACCATTAACATGCGACCCACTTACAACCCTCAAGAATTTGTAACAGAGGGAGGCTTGGATCCATTGTCTCAGGAGCCGACATCAAATCTAGTCGATGAAGCACCAACCAAGCTATCAAATAAGTGTATGGCAATTCCAGCTTCGGTATGGGGATCTCAGCGGAAGGCTTCTTCCCTTCTTGGGTGAATGTGAAAGCTAATTGTCGTAGTCCACCATGAATATCAGCTACCATGGCCGGGATCAAAGACAGTCTATGACCCGTGGCTAATTGAGTTGCCGGATATAACACTTCAATCGACATTGTGTTAGAAGGCTGATGGGGGAAAACACACCTTTTGAGCCATATAGCTAGAAATCCGGCCAATAGAGTGGTTGGATTGATCTTAACACCAGCTTGCCATAAATAAGAATGGAACTTGGTACCATAAGGAAAGCCGTCTTTTGAATGGGAAGTGTAAGACTGTGCATTTGTCTTCTCCAACAATCAGTTGAATTCACCCGGAGTCAAAGGAGATAGTTGACACACTGCGCTTGAATGGCCCTCAAGATTCTTAAATAAGTAGTCTGCGAACTGCTTCAAGCTGATTTGGGGAGATTTCTTTTTTAGCTTTGGTCTCCATCATAGCCATAGCTATATAGTAATAACATGTCAACTCCCATAAAGTATCATAGGTCGCAGCCGATCGATCCTTAATTCTGTTCAATTGACTAACCATTGGGAAGAATTCTTGGTACGAAACATCACCCATAGGCAATCCTGATACCTTCATCATTTCATATAATGACAGCCCTAGCTCCCCATTCTTGGTAAAGAAAGTGTTGGTGTCCGGATTATAAATCTCAAACGAAGCAAAGAAATGGTCAACACTGATGTGTAGACCATACATGCTGGTACGGATAGGAGCTGATAACCCTAGTTCCTCTAATTCATGCCCCCAACGATTCAATACATATCAAATCATTCATGTCCACCACTTATCTCCAGAATAATGAACCTACCCATAGCATCTGAATTTCTTGATGGGAAGTTCTCTTCTCAACAAAGCTAACCGATTCCTTACGGTGCTTGCCATCACCGTTGTCTCATTCTGGGGTAGATTATCCTGACCTAAAATACCCGGATGAAGTCCTCGCACAGAAGCTCTGTCACTAGAACCCGGGGTGGAAGCATCTGTACCGATGAAATCACAGTGGATACGTTCGTGATCTTCTGTCAGTCTCCAAAACATTTCCTGACTGACGACCAAATTTCTAAGCTTCAAAAGGGAATGATCCCAATGAATCCAGGGTAGATACATAAATGTAGACCCACTCACATGTAACCATTGTGTAGACCTACAAGAAATAAGTTTTGGGTCCTTCACGGAGTCACCGAATAAGAAATTTGGCTTCCTCACACACTAATTCGAGTCCTGTTCCAAGACTAAGCTTGCGTCCGTGATCAATCGTCACAGAATATGACAGTCACCTCATCACAGAACCTTTATCGTTCCCACATTATAATCTGAGTTGAACTGAGGAATTAACTCGACTAACGGGATCCCCACATAATAAGAATGGGTAGCACTACTTTGACCCGTAACCTCTTTAGCAGAGAAGATTACAGAAGAGAAATGGACTGGAAAAAAATACACATAAATTGTATAAGAATAATCCTAAAATTATAGAGAAAGCGATGTATCTTGTCCCATAAGATAGAATTACCATCTCATAACAGGCGTGACGATTCTTATTTACCACATGTATAAAGGGGATATGTGTTACTATGCACGAGGATTATAACGACATGTAAGAGCCTTTCAAAAAACGTGGAATAATATAGAATCTCCTCTGTGTACTTTGAGGTGTGTTTTATCCAAGCAAAACAAACACTTCTCAGCGTCGATCCCCTCAAAGGAGGATACCAACTCTTCACGAATACATCTTAAAGGATGACAAACGAGGGTTTACATACAAAGATGGATAAATACATATAAAGTTGATAAAACGTGATATTTAAAAGCTAAAGAAGGGTGAAAGGAATGTACCCCCGTAAGAAACGGTAGCAAGATCAACCCTCTCAGTAGTCTGGGAAGCCGAGCGGCCTCAGGAAACTCGAGATCTCCTTGGCAACATAATGAAAATATGATCTCCGTCGAAATCCTACGAGAAAGTTAGGGTTTTGGGGTTAGAATCAACAAAGAGATCACAAAATATACCCAAAAGACTGCATGCAGGGAGAAAGAGTAAGAAAATTGAGATTTTAGAACAAAGTTAGAGGGAGAACAAACCTGGGGGAATCCTTTGAATTTTGACTGAGATCTCCCTCCAAACAAGAACCCTACTCAAATCAAAGGCGAAAAGAGGAAGAAGAGACCAAAACTTGCTAAAAATCATCGGAAATTCACTCTAAAATTATTGAATATCGACGCAAAACAGCCCTCGGGAAAACCCTAAGTTGGGGTTTTATACCCCCGACTCGACTGTCCGAGTTAGTCTCGACAGTCTCGGATAGCAAGATAGTTGACACTGTCTCACCATGCAATACAGTCTACATTGTCTTGATGTACGAGACAGTGATGACTGTCTCGTTGCGTGAGACAGTCATAACTGTCTTGGAAATATCCAAGAAAATTATGTCTGTCTCGAGCAAATGTGTAATTTTATGGTGTTTGGTGAATCAACCTCGACCCATGTAAGAACACATATGAACATTCCGATAGGTATATGAGTATAAACTACTCCCTCATGCTCTAACACCTTAAGAGCTTAAACTATATAGACTCCAGTCAACGTACGAGTATAAACTATATTTTCACGAAGAGTGATACGTCGATGATCAACTCGACATCAGTTCAGAAATAGGAGCTAAATTCACAAGTCCAACACCAGCTTCAGTTTAAGATTTCAACAACGGTCAAGCGTAAAACGAAGTATCAGAAATGGTTTAGCTATTCTACAAAGTACCGAGTAGACTAAAAGATGAAGAAGTCAAGAGTTGAAGTCGTACACGGGTCCTTCTACACGATCTCCTCAACTAAGTACTGAAGGGATTGCAAGTAAGACCTATCTTATCCAAAATGTCCTAGACTCCTCTATAAAAGAATGAGTCTGAGATATTTTGGAGGGGGTATTTGTAGACGTCTAAAAATACTGAAAGATATCCAAATACAGCTCAAGACAAAGAGGAGATCATCCAAAGATCAAAAGAACAAAAGAAACAGTCTTAAGCTGTCTTGAAAAGATCGAGACAGTGTGGACTGTCTCGCACGTGAGACAATATCGACTGTCTCACATGTGAGACAATGTTGACTGTCTTGCACACGAGACAGTATCGACTGTCTCGCATGTGAGACAGTTCTGAAGAATTCAAAAACTGCTGAGGAATGTGCATAACATGTGATCATTAACTGTCAAAGAACGTAGGAGACATTGATGGAGAGAATCTCGTTGATAACTACTTAAATAATAGTATTTAAAATGTGGGGAGAGAAGTTACAAAACGGTCATGCAGTTTAGGCATTCCGAAGCAGTCACAACTGTCTCGACCGCCGAGACAACCACGACTGTCTCGGAAGCACAATTTCAGTTATCTTGTCCAAGGGCCATAAATACCCCATGGGATCATTTTTGACAGAGAGATTGGATCATAGAGCATAGAGCACAGAGAGCAGAGAGGCTTGGGCAAATTTCAAGAGTTCTTATCTTTCCGACAATTAGGAGGTTTTTTAAGATCTAAACTTTGACTTGATCTTGAGAAGAGTGTTCATCTTACTTTAATAAGATATTCACTGAAACTATTCTTGCTTCTAAACAAAGAAAGAATCTTTAGAACATTCATGATTCAACCAGAATCTATGATTCGGTGGTCCACGGGCTAACGTACCCCCGGCACATGCAAAGATCCCATAAAAGCAGAAGTCGATAAACGATTTTTGTGTTATTTTCTAGAAAGTTGTAATTTGCTTATTTTCACTGTAATTCATTGGAAGTGACTAAAGTTTTAATGGATTTTACAATGAAAATAACTTTCGACAAAAACAGTTAGTTTCTTAGAATAACCACATGAGAGTTTTGATTATAGGACCAGCTATTGGTGTTGATACGGCTACAACCTCTGGGGCTACTGAACAACTCGAGGACTTAGGCTCTTTAGGCTTGGAGCAGGCTGCTGTTGAAACTCTACCGTCTACTCTCTAGCCTAAAGCTACCATTCTCTCAGATCCAATGCTTATGGAGGCCTCAACTGGAGTAATGGATATCCCTACTGTTCAATTAGCAAAACCAAGTGAAGAGGCTAGAACATCGACAATTGTCGTATCCCAACAACCTCTAGCCATTTATGAAGCTGAGTCAACAGGGTTGAGGCAAGAACACCATGCTGAGGGATCTTCTGTCAATATCGGTATGATTCCTCTCACTGTTGCTTTAGAATCCTAAATATTAGATTTGATTTTAACAATCTTTGGAGTGCTAACTTCTTCTGCTTTTATTGCAGCGCCTCCTCCGTCCTTATTCGAGTGCATCAAGGCGTTGATGCCGGATGAAGATCCAGACAAAGCCATGATTAGCACAGAGCTCCTCAGCTTCACTTCTTTCCTGAATGCAGTAATCGATAGGGTCCTTCACAGGGGATTGCCTTTCAACAGCTTTAGGCATCTCCTTGATCAACATGTGTCAGATATCAGGGAGGAAGGCTATGGTGACTTGGCAGATTCCATTGTTGCAGACTTAGCTCGTTTAGAGCAAGAGCTTGACAAATTGAGGGAACTACATGTTGCTGGTGTTTCCTCATATGTTGTTGCTCAAATGGAGTAAAAGCTGAAGGAATGACACAACATACGAGCATCCGCTAGGCTTGAGCTTCAACAGCAATAGGGTCGTGTAAGACAAATGAAAATGGGTCTTGCTAACAAGGCAAGAATCAGGCTTGATTTGCATCAATCTATTGAGTCAGGTCGTGTAGAAATAGCCCAACTCGTGCAGGAACATAGAGAGGCCAAGGATGCTCAGTCTATCCGGGAAATGGATATGGTGAGTGTGAAACGTGCTGAAGCTCAGATGTTCGAGATCCTAAAGCCCGAGAGAGAGAAATTGGCCAAGATGGAGAACAAGGTTGCAAAGGCATTGGCCACTGCCGAAAACTCCATCAAAGCTGATTTGCAAACCGAACTCGAACAAGCTTACGCAGAGGAGCTCTCAAAGTTAGAGAAGAAAATTCGTAGTCGGCAGCTCTCTATAGATTGATCACACCATCTTTGTACTCTTTGATTTTACTTCATCAATAAAATGAAACTTTTGATGAGTGCATTTTTATTATGATTACTCATTCTGTTTAGAATAAAAAATGTAATATTCATAAGATTTTTGGCAAATGCTCAGCCATCAATGCATTTGATGAGCCTTTATCGACTACCGTTTGAGTCAGGCTAGCATGCGGATTGTCTAGGACCGTTTTACATGTAACATTGTGCTAAAATAATAAACTCTCTTAGACTTAGTGCTATGATATCGAATATGTAGACTTGGTCATTCTCATGGGAATAGACTATCCGGCAATGTGTGTTAGACGTAGGCTTATATCTAATAAGGGATCAAGATAAAGTTTCCATGCATGAAAAACATAGATTCAGGTGCTATTAAGTCAATAATAACAACGGGCTATGATATTGAATACGTAGGCTTCGTCCTTTTTTATGGGAATGGACAACCCGGTAACGTGTGTTAGATGTAGACTTATCTTTAATAAGGGATCGAGATAAAGTCTCCCATATGTAAAAGATATGGATTTTGATGCTATGATATTGAATACGTAGACTTTATTATTTTCATGGGAATGGACCACCTGGAAACATATGTTAGATGTAGACTTATCTTAAATAAGGGATTGAGATAAAGTCCCCCATGTGTGAAAGACATGGATTTTGGTTTTGAAGCGAAAGAAGGTATTTTATTATCTTTCACTTCAAAAGATTGTATGTCTTCTCTTGGGGGAATGACGAACCCTGTTTTTTCTTCTCTTAGGGCAAAGACGAACCCTGCTTTGTCTTCTCTTAAGGCAAAGATGAACCCTGTTCTAAAGAGAAAGAAAATATTTTTTTATCTTTCGCTTTAATAGAAACTCAGAGTGGGATCTCCACTTCAGGAATCTGAAAAGGAAAACTCAGAGTGGGATCTCCACTCCGAGAATCAAATTTGTGTCAGATGTTTTACTCACATGAGTAGAAAGGTGGAATTTGGATAATCCTAGACTATTTGAAGGTTTGATAATCTAATTTGGGTAGACTTCTCGTTCATGGAAGGAATTAAGAGAAGATTTTGGTTTTGGCCCTAATTGTCGGAAGGTTTGACCATGTGGGAGTTTGAGACGACCCTAACTGTCTGAAGGTTTGATCGCTTAATTTGAGTGGGAGTTTGAGACAACCCTATTTATCTGAAGGTTTGACCAAGTGGGAGTGAAGGTAGTACAAACAATAGTCGGAGAGTGTTGATTGTTCAAGTTACTTTGTCGATAAAGACATAGTAGGAGTCTTGGTGTCAAGTTCTTGATGATATTTTCTTTTAAGAACTTAACACAAAATGTGGGGTGTTAATTGCCATGGATTAGCAATTAAAAGATTGGAGTATTGGACACTATGTCAGAATTTCAACAGTTAGAGTGTTAAATGCCTGGACATAGTGGGAGGATGTATGTGTTTAACTATAAAATAAGGAATGAAGGTATTTTCTTATCTTTTGCTTCCTTTATGGCTAATGAACTTGATTTTATAGACCCAGCATTAATTGATTTGATCAGTGAGAGATTTTGGCGGTAGAGGACTTGTTAATTATCGAATACTCAACAATTATATAGTGGTAGCTTTGTTGAGGGATGATTGACCAAATGGAGTCATTGAATCTCATCTCAACAGAAATGTGCTCAAAGAGTCACAGTGGGAGGTTTTAATCATTTTGATAATGACTAAATAACCATAGTGGGAGAGTCTTAATCATTTTCATAATAATTAGGTAATTACATCGAGAGAGTCCTAATCATTTTTGTAATGATTAAGAATGAATTATTCAGATGGTTAGTTTTCATCTTGAATAATCAGGTTATTTTGGGTTATCCTTGAGAATATCATATGTAGTATCCTCCAGGAACTTCCCGTTGGTGGGTATCATATCATGTACAATATGTATAATAATTCCAATTGTGAGCTTCAAATAGGTTATCCTGAATGCACTAAGGGTAGTACTTCTTCAGGAACTTCTTATTGATTGGCATCATAATTTTATCATTGTTTTGGGTGATCAAGCGATATGCATCATTTGAATAGACCGTTTCTACTATAAATGGTCCTTTCCATTTAGGCTGGAACTTGCCTTCCTTCTTAGAGTTGAGTATTAGTGGTCGCCGAACGGTAAGTACCAAATCTCCCTCTTTAAAAACCCACTATCAGACCTTTTTATCAAAGGCTCTGGAGATTCTAGCTTGGTATAGCTCTATTTATTGTTGAGCTTCCAAGCATTTCTCGTCTAACATCTCAAGTTCTTCGAGACGTTGTTGATGTTGTTCTTCTATCGTCATCCCTGTTGTGAGAGCAATATGAATGGATGAAATTTGGATCTCCAGGGGAAGGATAGCCTCACACCCATACACTAGAGAATAAGAAGTTACGTCGGTAGGCATGCAGACTGTGGTGCGATAGGCCCACAGAGATTCACCTAATTTATCATCCCAATCCTGCTTGTTGGTTCTTACGAGCTTCATTAAGATTTTGATAATGGTCTTGTTGAAGGCTTCATCTAACCATTGCAGTGAGATTGTAAGTTGTCGACCAGACGTCTTGGATTCTGAATTTTCCACAGAATTTGATGAATGAATTGCTGACAAACTAAGGGCCATTGTCATGCACAATTTATCTTAGGACACCATATTGGTAAATAATGTCGTCTTTGATAAAGTTAATAATGTCGTTCGTCTTTACTTCTTTGAGTGAAGTTGCTTTAGCCCACTTGGAGAAGTAGTCGGTGATTGCCAAGATAAAACGGTCACCTTTGGCTGACAGAGGGAAAATAGAGCCAACAATATCCAATCCCCAGATCTCGAATGGCCATGATGTGGTCAAAGGGTGTAAGTACTCCGGAGTTTGATGCATGTAGTTGGCATGTATCAGACATGCATGGTACCGTCGAGCATACGCAACTATGTCTTTGACCATAGTCGGCTAATAATATCCCACTCTTTTGAAGTGATCACATAACTTAGAACCAAACTGGTGTGTGCCGCAGGTTCCTTCATTTGCTTCCTTAAGGGATTTTTGTGCCTCCTTTGTTAAAAGACATCGGAGTAACAAACCATCATACGCACGTCGATAGAGCATCTGAGTCACAGCATTATAGTAGAACAATGGTGCTCTTCATCAGACGGAGACCCTTTCTTTTATGTCTTTTACAAGATGCCGTGTAAGACATAACCAATGATGGGGAAGCACTAGTTTCGAGGTTCGAGTTCAATCCTAGTTGCATGCACCTCTTTGATGTCTAGGGCGCAATCTGGTATGAAGTGTTGGTGAGGTCTCATAGTGACCAACTGTTCTATCTCAGGAGGCTGGGCCAAAGATACTGGCTAGAGCCACCAGTGCATCTACATAAGTGTTCTGGAGGTACAGGATGTACTCAATGAAGATTTCTTCAAATGAGTATGCTATCTTGACAGCCACTTGGTGGTACGAGATCAAGTCTTGGTCCCTGACTTCGTACTCTCCTCGAACTTGGTTTAATTATCAGCTGAGAATCACCAAAATTTTCAAGGTACTCCACCCCTAGCTCTTTAGCGAAAATGAGTCCAATGAGTAGCGCATTATGCTCAGCCACATTATTAGAGCATGGCCTATCAAGTGAATAGGCTCAGGGTATCACATGTTTCCCCGGGGAAACTAGGGAAACTCCGACTCCTGAAGATATTTTAGAATGTCCAGGAGTGCTTGCCACATTGGTTGTTCGAGAAGCATCATCGGAGTACAATTGCTACACCTGTTGGTGAGAGGTAGTGTTAAATTCGTAAGTTTCATCTGACAAATCTTCGAATAACTCGGCTCTATCCTTTGTAGGATTAATTGCTAGAAGATCGTAGATTGCTTGCCCTTTGACCGACTTATGTTGTTTGAAGTGAAGGTCATACTATGATAGAAGTAATGTCCATATTGCTAACTACCAATTCATGGAAGCCAATTGTGTTATGAACCCCCGAATGGGGTTTATGTTGGAAATGACGTAAATCCTCTGTCCAACCAAATAGTATCGCATCTTTTGAATTGCGAACACCTAGGCGAGGCTCTCCTTCTCAACACCTATCAATATTAGGCTCAAATAATAAACTGCCTGCTTGTGACCGTTGTCATCATCTTGTGTAAGAAAAGCACTTAACAAGTGGTTTGTTGCCTTGACATAAATCAAGAACGGTTTTCCTGATTTCGATGCGACGAGAACGGGAGGATTTGACAGATACGCCTTGATATCTTTGAATGTCTTCTTACAAGCATCATTCTAGATAAATATCATGCCTTTCTTTGTGATCTTAGAAAATAGTTGACATTTTCATGATAGGTTTGAGATGAACCGGCGAATATAAGCCAGTCATCCTACCAATCCTCTGAGTTCTTTGAGATTTCTCAGAGGTTGTAGTTCATGTATTGCCTTTACTTTATCAGAATCAATGTGAATACCTTTTATGATGATGATGAATCCGAGAAATTTTCCACTGGACATTCTCAGGAAAGACTTAGTAGGGTTCATCTTTAATTGGTGATTCCGCATGAGATCAAACATTGTCTTTAAGTCTTTAATGTGATCATTTTTACTGCGGCTCTTGACGACTAAGTCATCAACGTAGCATTCGACTGTTTTTTGAAGATGCTCCTAAAAAATCTTCGTCATAGCTCGTTGATATGTTGCACCCGTGTTCTTCAGTCCGAAAAGCATGACCGTGTAGCAGAAGATGCCAAGAGGTGTCCTAAATGAGGTGTGATTTTCGTCATTCAGATACATCTTGATTAGGTTGTACCCTGAAAATCCATCCATGAATAACATTCTCTCGAATCCACACATATTGTCGATGATGATATCCGTGATGAGTAGAGGAAAGTCATCTTTTGGGCAGGCGCTATTTAGATCTTTAAAATCAATGAAGATTCTAATATTCCCATTCTTTTTAAGGACAGGGACAATATTCGTCACCCAATCTGGATGTTGTTCCTCTCTAATGAAGCTTGAATCAATTAGCTTTTTGACCTCAGCTTTGATCACCTCTATAATCTGTGGACGAAACCATCTTTGTTGTTGTTTTACAGGTTTGACATTTGGTTTTTGATGTTGAGAAGGTGCATAGCCACATTTGGGTCAAGTCCTGACATATCTTCATAGTTCAATGCAAAGACATCTATATATTCCCTAATGAGGACAATTAACTCCTCTTTCTCTTCTCGTGGGAGACTGTCACTGATGAATATGAATTTTGGATTTACTTCGTCACCCATATTAATTTGGATAACTTTATCCTCAATAGGAGGTTCCTTTTGCTCAAATCTATCATCATATTGGATGTTCAAGTGATGGATCTAAGAATCTTCCCAGGTTGGCAACTGATCGTCTTCTTCTATTGTCGTAGGATCGATTGTAACCATGTTCAACATCAAACTTTAAACATTTATCCAAGGGTGGCATCAGAGTCCTGGCCGAAGAATCTGAGGAATGTCCATCCCCATTTGGATTAGACAGTTGGTTATTTGCCAGCAACACTCGTCGGATGATGAAGATATATAGCCTAGACCCATTTTATGCCCATAATAATTGTCAAGTTTTCCCTTTGGTACATAGGCAGGTCGGGGCGGAACTTGAGTGCCTTGATCAAAGAAAAGACCTTCTCCGAGCATGAGATTGTATCCGCATTTCTTCATATAGTCATGTGCTTGTGGGCTATATTTGAAAAAATAGCGACCAGGTCCTTCATTATCACTATTGTTTTCCAATAATGGATTTGACGGCAGAAATGACTCTCCTTTTTTGAAGAATGTCTTTTTCCCACCTCCTGCCTTTGTAGAAAGGATGAAAGTTGTCCTAGAGGGATATTGGAAATGCTTCTTCGTCAGCAACATATGTATGTCGGCGTTTTCATACTATCCCTGCATTACATTTTCAATACAAGGTATGTACTCTAAGTCATCATTTATTGTATAATTACAATCGGCCAGTACCAGTTACAACTCCCATATGATGATTCACCATCGTCAAGATCGATTATAAAGGGTTCAATGTCATTAAATATAAGACCTTCGTCATAATCAAGCCCGACTTCAGTATCAGTTTATTCTTTATTGTCTGTATCGTGGGCCGATAGTTCAGTATCGGATTTAGCACCATATATGACGCCACAGGGTTCACACAAGGCTGCAGTCCAAGATGAAACCCGGATTGCCAAACTTGCCAAGCACTAACACCATGCTACGACATGTTTTACTATCACAATCACTACCTCTCTACTAGAATCAACAATAGGTGAAGGTACAAAACATGCAAATAATGAAAATAGTACAAGAACAGAATATACACAGAAGAAGTATATGAGAAATAATCAACAAATGAGCCCTACTAAAATAGAATAAGAATATCTCTAAACTGTAACAAATATATTATGTCTCAAAATAAAGAGTCAAAAGGAATCTCTCTAAGGCACTCCGCCTCTACAAAATAAAATACAAGTCTAGAGTCTAAAAATAAACAACTATATGTGGAGTTCAGAAATAGCTACAAATATAAGTAACTAGATGGAATCTAAGATGCAATCCCATCAACCTGTGACTCTCCGTGCGCTGGACTCGCTGTCTGAAAGGGGGGAAAACAACGAGCGTCAAAGCGCTAATAAGATCATCTACACCACCCCCATGGGGAAGGGGTAGGAGTATATAAAAAAATAGAGTCAGTGCATATAAGTATAAAATCATTCATATAACTTTATATGGAGATTGGTATTTAGAAATCCATAATACGAGAATTAGTACGTCGAGCGAAATAATCCAAACAAGGAAACCCTCATGTATATACTATGTCTCAAATTGTAAATCTCTAAATACCAATTCCAATCCTATGAATGAAATACAATACATAAAAGAAAAATACTCCAAGCCTCATACATAATGAACCAATGTCACCTCTCGAACTACCCTCAGGTAGTTGATATAATCATAAGGAGGTATTATCCAACTCAAAACCACAATAGGTCATATCATGTATGCCACGTATCAAAGGTATACCCTACCCTTGGATAATCTATAGTAGAATATATATATTTGCATCTCTACTTGTAATAGCGATACTCTTGTAAGGTTCTTACTCAATCGATCTGCGGCAATAGATTTTATCTCCCTATTTCGGCTACAAGAAATAATGATACTTTTGTAAGGTTCACACAATAACATGTGGGTTCAACTTCCTTACTCAATCGTTCTACGGTTATAGGTTCTATCTCTCTATTCCGGATATGCTTCCAGATGATCATACAACGGTGAATAAGCACATCCAGCCTAATCTGAAAAATACACTGATCACCTTCGAGTAATAGGTACAGTCGATGTCTCATTACGAGAAGAACAAGTAAATACTCCTAGTGTGGTACAACTAAGGTCTTATTATGGGATAAACAACCACACTGAGCATCCATAATTGTTAAGCAATGATTTATAATATGTTATTTTACTTTAATCAACTTAACGTGTATTATAAATCTCGACAATACATATAAAATCAATACATACTAAATGTACGTGCACAAATCTCAGTATGCGTGTCAATATCTAGTGTTCACAAACACCACTAAAGTCAAACAACTTCATAAGTATCATAGTATACCTTTAAAAGATCGAGAAAATCCCTCGAAAGTGGAAACAGGAGTCAAAACATGAACATACTCTTTGCCTGACTGGTGGTCGACCGCGATTAAAGCGACGGTCGACCACACCGCAATTCAGAAGCTATCCAAGCCTCAGCCTGGTACGCGGTCAACCGGACCGCAAACAGCAGCCTACTCTGCAGGTTCTGTGATATCTGTGTTCGTGTGTGTTTTTCGTGATCTAACTTATTTAATTCATCATAAAACTTACGTAGAACATTGTGAACATCAGATTAACATTACGAGAAATTATCAAACATGTGAAACATGATTAATCACATAATAAATCATATTTAAACTCTTAAACATGCACGAAATGTCAATACAAAAAATAAATCATCAAAACTCAGTTAAACAATGTTGTTAAATACTCTTTGGTCTTAAAACATCTCTATAAAATCATTCTTTATCTTTTAAACATAGGAAGATCTGATCTTTATTCATATAATACAAAAGGATTGCTTTTATACTCTAATTAATCGATTAGGCTTAATAAAATCACATGAAAACTTATTAAAACGTTTGAAAAACTTAGGAGTAGGGTTAGTAGGGATGAAACTTACCTGAGACTTGTTGAAAAATGTGTAAGATGCAATACCAAGGTAGACCTCCAAGCCAAAATCCAAAACAAACCAAAATCCTGCTCCAAAAGCCTTTAAACTCTTCCAAAAATCAACTTAGGATTCAAAGAATTGTTTGGTGGCTGCTAGGATTTCAAAAGTATGAAATAATATTAAAAATCTCATGATTATTTGATATACTAATTATATATTATATATATATTATATAATATATATATATAATATATATATTATATATATATATATATTATATTATATATATATATATATATATAAAGAGGAGAGAGAGAGAGAGAGAGAGAGAGGAGCGAGAGAATGGAGAACCTTGGTACCGAAGTTGCTCCAAGCATCTTGGTAGTGATATGGTTTAATCTTGCCCTACATCACACCTCAAAGATAGAGCTTCAACTACCGCTTCACAAACTCCAATGTAGATGTTAGGGACAAGATTAGGCCACATCACTACTAGATGCTTGGAGCAACTTGGTACCTAAGTTTCTCTATTTATTCCTATTATCATATATTATTATATATATATATATATATATAATATATATATATATATATAATATAATATATATATATATATATATATATATCATAGAAATGAACATGGGCCTCAAAATACCAAAACCAAGTTGAAAAGAAAGCAGAATACAAGTGTCACGATCGATTGCGCGTTCGACGAGCTGGTGACTGCGGCTCGATCGCGATCAACCGGACTGGGAATTTCTAGTTTCTCAAGATTTTGCCTTTGTGCATGTTTTCGACTCGTTCTATTCTCATGTATGGACTTGTTTATACTCAAAACACTAGTTAATGTACTCATACACTATTTAATGATATTTATCTTAATAATTATTCACTTATAATAATTAATCATAAATTAATTATATTATCTTAAATTTTCAGGGGTTTACACCATATAAAAGGGAATCATTGAAATAATTCTCCAACCCCTTAAATTGTTGCTTGTCCATGACCATCGTCTTGACCTCATTATTAGTGTCCACATATTTTAGACACTAATGGAGTGTAGAAGGAACTATAACATTACTAAGGATCCAGGGTTGGCCCAATAGTAAGTTATAGGAGGTATCTGCATTAATCACGTAACACGTGACCTCAGACTACAAATATCCAAGCTGACACTTCACTCAGATTTTACCTGGTGGTCTGGATCCACTGTTATTGAATTCATAGATAACAGTTCCTATAGAAGCCAACTTGCTGGCGGGAATTCCGAGATGATACATCAATCGGGGTGGCATGATATTGACTGCGGAACCTAGATCGACTTGGATCCGGTTGGCAACGCTTGAGCTAATGTACTTGATGAAGTACAAATGCCGGTCATGCTTCGATTCCTCACTTGTATATCTTCCCGAGTGAAGGTGATGCAAGGAAATTGCTTGGCAACCAAGTTGTAATGTTGAATTGATGGCTCCGGTTCTTCAGGGATTTGCTTGACCTGAGTGAGAAGGACCTCAGAATCAGCCAATGCTTCTTGCAATGCCTCTTGGGTGCCTAAAGAAAGACGCAACAACTCATATAGAGTGATCCTCGCTGGGATGTTGGCCAGTTGAGCTATAACATCAAAGTGGTATGGTGCGTTCAAACTCTCCGGTTTATCTCTCCCAATCGGTCGATTGAAACAAGACTACTTTGGAGTTTGAACTTCTTTGTACTGGGGCTCCTTTTGCTTTGCCTCAGTCTCCTTCTGTTATGTAGTTGGCTGTTGCTGAGGCTTCTCAGTTGGTTTAGGAGGAGTTGTAACCACCCCCAGTTCAGCCAATGTTTTAGCATTCGAATCGGGAGCTTTCGGGTACTTGTATCGATATTCGTTCTTGCTTCTGGGAGTAAAGACCGGTTCTCCGTCGACAACCAATACTTCATGTTCATCTTCAGAGAATGAAAGGATTGGGATACCCTCATCATCTTTCTCTGGAATTACTGAGGTAGGACAACAAGACTTGCCTCGGCTTTTGGATTTCTTCTTTGAGGACAATCTTGCCCATTGTTCATCTTCAAGCATGTCAGGATGGATCCATAAGACTTCACCATTGGAGGCTATATACGACACAAGCCTATTCTGACGTTGGCCATGTGGGTTGTCATTGACTATCTTCATTTCCACCTTTGACACGGGTTCTGGTTGGAACCATGATAAAGGTACCGATCTGAAGCTGATAGACATCGTGTTCCCTCAAACCTTCTTTTCTTTTGGTTGCTTTGCAGTTATGACACTGGCATCTATCAAGGCTTGGATTCTATCTTTGAGGATATAACAAGCCTTCGTAGGATGGTGGACCCTTCTGTGATACGTGCAGTACTTTGGGTCTGAGGCTTTCACAGCCTCCTCCTAATTTATGATTGGTGGTAACTTTATCTTGTTATTATCCAGGAGGTATTTGAAAATGGCTGAAACTTCATCATTCTTGAAGGAGTACTCCTTTGGCAATCTTGGATTTGAAGTCCTTTGCTACCTCTAAGGTTGCTGCTGTGTTTGAGGCTACAGTTGAAACGATGATTGTTATGACGATTGATGTTGCGGTTGTCATTGTGATGTTTGGATAGTATCAACAGCAATTGTAGGTATATTTCCTCTACCACGGGGAGTAAAATTTTTCTTCTGAGAATTGACCGTCGGCTGGCCCCTCTCCAGCTTCTTTCTTTTAAGGAAGCTTTCGTCCTATTCTTCGTGCATCTTTAATTCCTTCCAAGTTTTGGATGGCACGACCCCTATGGCTTCCAAGACATCAAGGGAAAGATTATTGTGGCAAGTCTACAAAATGAATTCCTCTGTAACTAGATATCGGTAGTTCATCGCTTTGTTTTGGAAACATTTGATGAAGTTATCGACTGACTCTCCATCTTGCTTCTGGTAAGGCTCTCCAATATCTGCGGTGTCGATCTCGGCAAGGCCGTGCTGAGGAAGCTAGAGGTCAACGCTCGTAAATATCCCGTTAATCTATACTAGCTCAGTTTGGTTTTGTTGGTGTTGGAGAAGTTAGAAGGGAAAAAAACCTATGTTTTTTAGTCATTGTCTAATTATTCAGTCCAATTTTATTGTGTAGTGAATGAATATTATTTGAGCATGCGAGATGTATTGTGATTGTGATTATATGATGAGTATTGTTCGATATTGTGGATTGATGGATGAAATTGGATGAGTATTCATTTGGAATATGAATGTATATCATGGTTGATTTTATGATATATTGGTAGATCCGTCGCCAATGTTTATAATATTGGCGACGAGTATTTACCCGTCGCTAATGTTTTAAACATTGGCGACGGATCTACTCGTTGCCGATGTGCATTGGCGACGGGGAAAACCATCGCCAATGTATATATTTATACAATTTTTTCTTTTACTTTTCTAGTAGCCTCCCATATGAGAATATACATACAGTCTGTATTGACATCAATCCAATGACAATATTTAACAATATATCATAAAATCAACCATGATATACATTCATATTCCAGATGAATACTCATCCAATTTCATCCATCAATCCACAATATCGAACAATACTCATCATATAATCACAATCACAATACATCTCGCATGCTCAAATAATATTCATTCACTACACAATAAAATTGGACTGAATAATTAGACAATATGTGACTAAAAAACATAGGTTTTTTTCCCTTCTAACTTCTCCAACGCCAACAGAACCAAACTGAGCTAGTATAGATTAACCGGATATTTAAGAGCGTTGACCTCTAGCTTCCTCAGCACGGCCTTGCCGAGATTTCCTCGTCGCCAAATAAATCCGTCGCCAATAGTCATCCGTCACCAATATGTATTGGTGACAGATTTATTGGCGACGGATCCATTTCCGTCACCAATATGTATTGGTGACGGATTTTGAGACATTGGTGACGGATTTCCCCATCACCAATGCCCTGTTTTCTACTAGTGATTTCATCGTGCTTTGCTTAACTTACTCTTGAATGTTTCCAAAACGTGTAAGTTGTGAAAGTATAAATGGTGAGAGGCTAGGTCATCTGGTGACATGTGCTCATTCATAACTAGTTCTGAGATAGGCTAGGTCATCTGGTGACATGTGCTCATTCATAACTAGTTCTGAGATCGGATAGACTTGTTTTTATCCCATTCTCGATAATCTACTTTGGTTATTTAGCACAAAACAAGTAATTTATTGAACCTACCGTATTTTGACAAAGATCTTAGTTTTTTTAGATAGATAGTTCTAGTCTGACCTGTTACCTAGATGCCCATCTTTTTTGAATGGGTAGTTCCAATCTGACGCGCGCTGGAGTTCTGGAATTCAGACTTTGAACAAGCAGCTTGAGTTTTGAGTTATTTTTCATAACTAAACCATTAAGTTCAACCAGTCTAATGAATAAGCCGATTTGAATCTGAACTTGCGTGATTTGAGGGTGGGCAGATAGTTCGAGTCTGATCTGCGTTGAGTTTGCTTAGGAAGTTCTACTCTGCCCTGTATGGATCAGAACTCAGAGGGAATAGGTTAGAGTCTATTCCCATCATCGGGTTTGACGACCCACACACTCTAAGTCCGGTTTGTATTGCCAACTCTTTAGTTCAGAGGGGCTGGGATAAGTCGAGTCTTGCGTCGTCAAAATAGTTGAGGCTGAAAACTTGGGTAGTTTCCTTCTAACCAGAACTAAAACATATATGAGCTGGGTAGACAGCCTAAGTCTAAGCCATTCGCACAACTAAGTTGATTTTTGGTATCTTTAAGGTCTTATCTCACCTATAGATTGCTATCTGAAATTTAAGATTATGGGATAAACAGCCACAGATAATCGTAATGAGGTATATTGACCATTTATCAATTATAACCCGATGAAGTACACTCATCACAAGGTTGGAGAGACTTCCACTTCCTTCGTTGGCGAGCTATATAAGATCCAGATAAAATCATGAGATGTGCCCGATGTTGGCCTGACCTCATCAGGTTAGCCTTCTAGGATGACTTCACCATGCACCCAAGCTCATAGTTAACTGACCGGTGCTGTCCAGCTTTGGCCTTGGTCTTGGGTAAGGCATATAGCATTGTGGTTGGCCTTGGTCTTGGTCTTGGGTAGGTCATTATCACTTCTGACCTGCATGTTCTCTAGGCTGAGGCAATGTGGCCACTTGGGTTCGTCATCTGTTCTTCTACAGATGATATGGCTTGTTTAGGTCACCCTCAGTTCCCCTATTCCTTGTTTAGTCGGTAATCTTAATGTCTTATGGTATGCGGAGATTATGGCCTGGAGATTATTCAGAGAAAGCTTTCCTAATATTACGGATCTAGCGATGTCATGTGGTCATCGATCAAACGTCCTGACGTTCTGAAAGCGGATTTTGAAGCTATCGTAGATACCTGCACTGTTAATAAGTCACGAGCCATGGTGAAAAGTATATGATATGAAACTATTATTTTGACTTTTAACTAAATATGTAGTTAAATATTGTTTAATTTTAGAAACTTTCATTAATGATCTAGATCAAGATCCACCGGTTAGCTGAACTATCATTAATTCCCTATCAAAACTCTTACCTTTGCCCTGACTTGAACTCGTAGAAGCAGAAGTTGTAGGCTGATGTGTACTTACATCATATCTAGCTGCATACTCATCATATAATCTTTGAAAATAAACTCTAATAGTATTATGATGGGTAAGAGGAGTAATAGTTTGACCATCATTAGTGTTTATTATCATGTTACCATACAAAGAATTTAACAAATTTCGAAGGTAAACATCCTTCAAACATGGATCAATAAAAACCCCCAAACTAAAAATAATAGGAATAGGCCTAAAACACTTATTAAGTTTACTTCCATTTGAAAAAAAAATCATATTTCCAAAATGATTATCCATACGATAATTATTAAAAAAAGTTTGAATATTTAAAACTTGTAAAGCAGCTTGAATAATAGTTAGATAATAACAATCCGATAATAATATAGTAGTATCATAAATAAAACTTGTAGCATCTCTTTTACACTACATATAACTAATCATTCATTCCCAGTTATTCCATACATACTACCAAAGCTAGAACTAGAAGTATAAAAAACAATAAAATTATAAATAATTTCTTTATACTCTATTGCTAAACATTGCATACGTAGAATTCCACATATGGTCAACATCTTTTAGAATTAATCTGGGTTTTATATTTTTTTTCTTTTACATAATTATTTTCATCTTTTAAGTCTTTGTTCAGAAGCATTATGAGCATAAACTATTGTCCTAACCTTTTCTATCATGGATTTGATTTCACCAAATGCACTTTAAAAAATTAAATTTAAAATATGACACCTACATCTAATATGAAAAATATCACCATGACATGACAACAGCAAAGATGATTTGATATGATCTACAACTATATTATTATTTCTTGCATTATCTAGTGAAAGAGACAATATTTTTTTCTAAAATTTTGAATTTTATAAATTCTTCTATTATTAAATTTGCAATATTAATACTACTGTGTGAATCTTTAAATGCAATAAAAAAATAATTCGTTTAAACCTTTTGCCAATTATCATCAATCCAGTGTGTTGTGATACATAAATAACCAGTTTGTGCTCTAGATGTCAAAATATTAGAAGTTAAAGAAAATTTATAGTTTAAATTTTAAAAATAAGAAATTATTTTTACTTGTTCCTCGTGATAATATTTCAAAATATCACGTTGATAAGATTGACGATAAATTTTTTTAAATGCGGGATAAAAATCATCTGTAATCATATCTTTAAATTTATCATCTTCCACTAATTTAGAAGAAAGGTTTTTCATAACAATAAACCTGATGAAACATTTCTTGGCTTTAATTGCGACATAGTTCGAACTACCGAGACTATCGGAGGATGATGATTGGGAGAGTAAAGTTTGTCGGATATCTCTTTGAGGCGTTGCTTGACCTCTGTTGTACTTTTTTAAATGACGTTTGAGGTGGTTGCTGCCGCTTTTATGATGAACTTGGAAAATATGGCTGCACAACGCACACTTAGCCTTTTGGGTGAGAAGTTTAACATGTTGATCCTTGATGACTTCTATCTTCTCGAAGAAGTTCCACACATCGGATCTCGACCTTTTAGGAGCTCTAGGTGCAGAATCATTGCCACCAGATTTGTGATCAACATCGATATCGATAAGAGGAGTAACTGTAGCTCCTGTAGTTGTAGTAGTAGTATGCCTCATTTCAACATCAGGAGTTGTGATTTGCCCTTTATAATCAGAGGAGGAAGCCATTTGATTGAAGAATTAGAGAGTAAAAGCAAGAATAAAAAAGTAATAGAGAGTATTAGAAAGAAGTAGATGAGTTTTGGATGAGAAAAATAAATAAAACCCCCTCTATTTATAGAGACAGCCCTTTACCAAATGACCAAAATACCCTCAAATTTTGGCCATTTTCTGACCGTTTTGAGTGTATTTTGGTCAAAAGTCAACAAAATAACCATTATGATCGTTCGGACCGAGTCGGGCCCAGGCTAGCCCGGGCTGCCCGACCAAAACGGCCATGAATGTGACCGTTGTGGCCGAAGCCGGGCCCGGACTAGCCGGTCACCCACCAAACGGTCACAAATATGACCGTTGGAACCCCTGGGCCGAGCCATTCCGCGCGACCCAATATCTCCGCCCGAGTCCGGGCTCGGATCCGAGCTAGGCCTAGACTCAGGCTACCCCGGCCCGGCCCTTTTGCTGGGCGGGCCGGGCCGGGTCTGGTACTGACGACTTGGCAGAGGTGGCCGCGGACCCGAACCCAGAGCCTGGGTCGGCCTGGATTTTCGGGCCATGCTCAGACTCGAGTTAAACTTGTGCCTGGCCGGGTCCGCTCCGGACACTAGGCCGGACCGGGCCTTGGACCCAAATGGACACCCTAGTAGTCTGGTTAGCCCAAATATCTAATATGATTTGTATGCATAACACTAACCTAATACTGAAAATAGAATTTTCACTACAACATTCTTGTAGCTGTATTTCTTATCAATCGAGCAACCCCTATATTGTGCTCTATTCTTGCAGCTCTATTTCCTATCAAGCAAGCTCCTAATACACCATGCATTTCTTCACACGTGTAGAGCTTGTATTTGGCAGCTTGCTTGTTTTGAGTTAGCAATTATGGCTACAAGATAGAGAATTGGCTCCACGATCACAATGGTTGATAGATAAATCCTTTGGTTTTATGTGCTTTTGTCCTTTTGATGGTGAGGTAAAAAAATTCTAATTGTTCTCTGGGTGTCCCTTGTCTCTGGATGAGACTTAAACAAGCAAATAGTCTGCTTTTAGGGGGGTTGGTTCACTCATTTTATAGAAAAAGAATAGGATTTGAAGCTGTTAGGGGCAAAACCGTAAATAAAGGATTTTTTATCAATCCTAATCTTGAATTCAGTTCAATTTTTTTTATAGATTTCAAAATCCATAACGTTGCAACAGTAGGGGCTTTTTATGGAAACCCAAATCCTATTCAATTGCTTGGATTTGTGTCAAAAAACCGACAACCCGTACTTTCTCCCTTTCTCTTTTCTTTTTCGGATTTCGCCTCTTCACGACGAACCCTAGATCTAGATCGGTCACTCCCACTATTCTTCTCCCGCCTCTTCTCATTCTTCTTCGTGCCTCCTCTCAGGCTATTCTTCGATTTCCTTTTCGAAGACGAGGCTCATCCATTGTGTAACGGTGATCCCTTCTCGAACTTGATCTAGAGTTCGGTGAGTTTGTTGGCTTCGGCTTCTCCCGCGAATCTTCTCCAGCCTCATCTCAATCCTCTTCGCGCCTCTTCTAGAACCTCTCTTTGATTTATTTTTCGAAGACGAGGCTCGACGCTATTTGTCGGTGATCCATTCTCGACCTCTATATTTGGTTGTTGCTTTGATTTCTGTCGGTGGGTTTGGTGGGTTTGTTGGCTTCGGTGGGTGTGTTGGCTTCAGTGGGTTTGTTGCATCTATTTCTGAATTATCCCCTTGGCAATTGCAGGTATAAAACTTTTTGTCATTCTTATATGATCGTTTCATTGTGCTTGATCTGAAGAAATGAACATGGGTAGTAGACTGCACTGGTTTTGATAATTTATTACACGTCTAATCTCTTGTGAAACAAGGGTTTTGTTACATAGTTGATTAATGATTTTTGGTTCTCTGGATTATTTGTTTAATATGTCCTTCAAACGATTAAACCCATGGATTGAAAACCTTATTTTTATTTGTTTGGGTAGCGTGCATGCTTAGGGTGCAAATATGAAATAGTTATTTTATTACTTGATATAGATTTGTGGATATTTAGATGTCTTCATTACAATTTTAATATTTTTATTAGTTATATAATTATTTTTAATCTTCAATGAGTAGAACTATTAAGTTGTAAATATATGCTAATTTTACAATGGATGTAGATGGATAACGTAGATGAAGAACAATTATAAAGGATGTGTGCTAATATAACTGTTTCTGTCGTGGTCGCGATAATAACTTGTATTCTGAGAATGCATGCTAAGCACAAGAGAATTTCATCTTGTACAAAGGAAGAAAAAATCAAAAAAATTTATTGCAGAGAAGCTCACTTCAAACGTGTATTGGAAGGCTATAGCGATAGTTGTCGATCTTATATTAGAATGAGACCGAGTGCCTCTCTTAAACTTGTTGAAGTAATGAAAGTAACCAGTTTGTTAAAGGATACCAGACATGTTCAAGTCGAAGAACAGCTTGCTATGTTCCTAAGTATAGTGAGTCATAAAACTAAAAATAGAATAATAAGAACCGAGTTCATAAGATCGGAGGAAACAATTAGTAGGTATTTCAATAAAGTCCTACAAGCAATGAATAGGTTACGGGATCCCTACATGAATCAAGCTGCAAATGAAGTTCCTATGGAGATTGCAAACAACCCAAATTATTTTCCTTACTTTAAGGTAAAAATAATACATACACCTTAACATCTGCTTTAACTAAATAACTATTTTATTGAATATTGTATAACTTATAATTTTTATAGGATTGCATTGGTTTGAAAGATGGTACACACATTGACGCAGTGTTACCTAGTAATATAGTTGCACGTTTTAGAGGGCAAAAAGGTGTGACACAAAACGTCTTAGCAGCTTGCACCCCCAATAAACTATTCACCTATGTCCTAGTTGGGTGGGAGAGAGCAGCAAATAACTATAGGATATTACAAGACGCTCTGTTAAGACCACAACCTTATGGGCATCGAGTTTATGATGGTATTAATTCTTACTTATTCATATTTTTAATAATAAATTAAATATTTGTCAATAATTGAGTTCTTAAGATATTGTTCTATTTAATGTAGGTAAATATTACCTATGTGACGTTGGATACACCACAATGCCAGGCTTCATATCCCCATATCATGGTGTACGATATCATTTAAAAGAGCACACTGCTAGGACACCAAAGAATAGAAAAGAGTTGTTCAATTTAAGGCATTCATCTTTACGATCAAAAATTAAATGCACATTTGGTATATTGAAGAACCGGTTTAAAATTCTATCAGCGAAGCCAAATTATCCATTTCCCACTCAAGTGGACATTATACTAGTGTGTACCTGTTGCCTAATTTTATTGCCTTAGAAGATCCATATGATGATATTGTTAGACCCTAGAGGGGGGTGATTAGGGTCTTATGCTAATCTAATCCGATTAAATGCCAATTAAAATTAATTAACAAGTTATCCTAGCAAGTATGAAATATAACAACTGTATAAGCTAGGATAAGCAATATGAACAATGAGATATATCCTATATGATGAATATGTATATGCAAGGATATATAAACTAACACAAGATGATATGTCCTATCAAAGAGATATACAATATGATATATGTAAGGATATGCAAACACAAGGGTAACATAAACAAATGAAATAGTGGATGAAATAAATGAGCAATACACAATTGGCGATATAAGATAAATGCAAAAGCAAATGCGCCAATGACAAACTCAAACACACTCAAATGATCACGGAGTTCGGACCTTCCGTCCTACGTCTCCGCTCCCCACTCCCGGGGAGAAATCCACTATCACAACCGGGTTTTCTACGTTCACCCGAATAACGTTTACACCTCACACTCTGTTTTCTAGCTAACCGAAAACTTTACAATCGACACTCTTGCAATCACACTCTACACCCTCACAAGTGTTGGATCTAGTCGTGTCTCCCTCAAGTGCTCGGTTACAACCACTCCTTAGGCTCGTCAATCGACGCCACTCCTTTTGGGACGATCCCCGACTCTCACCACACACTCCTCTCGGTGTACAAGTGTATTACAAAGTGAATCTCACAATAAGCACAATTTAACAAATGATTGTTCTCTCTAACAAGGTGAGAACTCAATTAGGCAAAACTTAACTCAATAAGAACTAGCAATAAGATTGATATGAAATACAATAGTAGAAATGCTAGGAAATAGAGTTAAGGAAACTTCTCTAAAAACACAAAGAGAGGATGAAAGGATATTGAAGATGAATTCCTCAACAGATGATGCAAACTCCTCTTTGTAATAGCAAACCCCAAAAACAAACTAAACAAACTTAAACTCTTTTAAAACTTGTTAAAACATTCTCTTGGGTTAATCTAGAACTGAGATCAATGGGGGTATTTATAACCTCCCAAAACCTCAGCCAAAACCCCCAAGCAAAAGACAAAAACAGCCCCAGCCAACGGTAACAAAAATAGCCGTTGGAAGGAATCTGACTGAGCGGCGGTCGACCGAAAATATTCGTGGTCGACCGCGAACCAGATCTCAGACTGAGAAAACAAGCAGGAACTTCGTCGGTCGACCGATGTGGTCGACTGATGGAAATTTTGAGCTCTCGGTCGACCACGGCGGTCGCCCGACAAACTCTCTGCTGCCCACTGACCAAAGAACACATGAACGGTCGACCGGTACGGTCGACTGAAATCTGATACTACAGAAAATAAAGTCTGAAAAATGTTTTTCTGATTTTAAAACACTGTTTAAAAATATCAAACAAATTCTAAAAAATATAAAACTTTGGGGAATGATTGTAGACATGATAATAAACATGCTACAATGACTGGTTTCCAAAAAGGACTTCCCAAATAAAAAATGTCATCATTTTGCAAAATAGTCCAAAACATGAAAATGGAAGCATATGAATTTTGACAGTTAGGTTAAACCATGTTTTGAAACTTTGCACAATGATTTTGTAGACTTAATAAAATATGTATATGATTATTGTTAAGTCCAAAAACTAAGAAAACAATATTTTCATAAAATTACATATTCTATGCAATACACACATAATATAAAACCTATACTAAGTTACCCAAGCTAGATCTTGATCTTCAATAAGCTCGACTTGGTACACATGCGGATGAAGCTTGAACTTGATCTTTAACTTTGAATTGCAAGGCTTCACTCCATAATTCCGCCAACCTCCATTGGATATCATCGTTGTAGCGCATATTCCATCCAACCTCCAACTCGTTGTTTGCCTAGAATAAATACGAAAACACAAACACTAGACAAACAACATTAGTTGTAAATTGTTTGTTAAACATTATCAAAACAAGAAGGCCAACAGATATTTTAATGAAAATGTAGAAATTAATGAAGATAATAGGGACGTGACAAATGAAGGCGATTCAGGTGTGGTGGATTACACTCAAACTAGGACACAGAGAGATGATCGAGATGCAAGAAATAAACGAAAGGAACTATAAGATCAAATTGCTTGGGCGATGTTGGTGGATTATTGTGTAAAGTATAATGGTGGTAACATAATGGAGAGTGGATTAACTTAACATGTTGTTTGTGTTAGACCCTAGAGGGGGGTGATTAGGGTCTTATGCTAATCTAATCCGATTTTATACCGATTAAAACTAATTAATAAGTTATCTTAGCAAGTATGAAATACCACAAGATAAGTGAGCTAGGATAAGCAATGTGAACAATGAGATATATCCTATATGATAAAAATATATGTAAGGATATATAAACAAATAACACAAGGGTGATATGAACAAACTACAAATGTGATAGGGCAAACAATACAAAGAGTAATAGGCAATTGGCAAAATAAGATAAATGCAAAAGCAAATGCACAATTGACAAACTCAAACATTCTCAAATGATCACGGAGTTCGGACCTTCCGTCCTACGTCTCCGCTCCCACTCCCGGGGAGAAATCCACTATCACAACCTGGTTTGGAAGCTGGAACTTCTACACACCTCACACTCGGTTTTCTAGCTAACCAAAAACTTTACAATCAACACTCTTACAATCACACTCTACACCCTCTCAAGTGTTGGACCTAGACGTGTCTCCCTCAAGTGCTCGGATACGACCTCTCCCTAGGTTCGTCAACCGATGCCACTCCTCTTGGGACGATCCCCGACTCTCGCCACACACTTCTCTCGGTGTACAAGTGTATTACAAAGTGATCCTCACAATAAGCATAATTACAATAAATGATTGTTCTCAAATATGGATGAGAACACAATGAAAGCTCAAACTCAATTGTTACAACTCTAACAACCCCAATTATACTATATATGTAAATACTATAAGCTCAAGTGGGTGTGTGTAAGCAATGAGTAAAATCAAATCAAATCAAACTAAACTCAAATATAAATACTAGCTTAATAGAATGATAATCAAAAAATAAAAAATGTAAAGCTAGATAGAGTTTAGAAAACTTCTCCAATAAATGACAAGAGAGAGAGAGAGAGAGAGAGATGAATTGAAGCTTGATCTCCACTTCCTCTTGTGGAATTCTTCACAAACCAAACCCTTAAACAAACTTAAAATCAAAATTAAACTCTTTTAAAACTTGTTTAAAACATTTCTTGGGTTACAATAGAACTGAGATATAAGGGGGTATTTATATGAAACCCCAAAGCCAAGAGAAAGCCAAGAAAAGACCAAAAAACCAGCTCAAAAACCTGCTATGGAAACTAGCCGTTGGAGCAGATTTGACTGTGCGGCGGTCGATCGCGGCGGTCGACCGCGAATGTCATCAAAGCAGAGAAAACTTCCAGAGAGTTCGACGGTCGACCGTGACGGTCGACCGTGGGAATTTTCAGCTTGACGGTCGATCGTCGCGGTCGACCGCGAAAGTTTCTGCTGCCCACTCAGGAAAAGACACAGCCGCGGTCGACCGTGGCGGTCGACCGCAAACTGATACAAAATATTTCAGGTTTGAAAGTGAAATGCTTATTTTAAAACCATGTTTAAAAATATCAAATAAATTCCAAAAATTATGAAACTTTGGAAAATGATTGTAGACATGATAATACACATGCTACAAAAACATTTGTTTCATAGTAAAACTTGAAAACTATCAAACCAAAACATATATGTATATATATAACTATATATATATATATATATACAAAACCAAAACGTGTATGTGTGTATGATATTGAGCTTAAGGTACTTAACACACATAATATAAAACCTAAACTAAGTTACTCAAGCTATGATCTTAATTTTCATTGTAGCTCAACTTGGTAAACTTGGATGAAGCTTGAAATTGGATCTTTAACTTGAATTGTAAAGGCTTCAACCACTATTCCACCAACCTCCATTGGATATGTTCGTTAAAGCGCAATTCCATCCATCCTCCAACATATTGTTTGTCTACAATAAATAAGAAAACACAAATACTAGACAAACAATATTAGTAGTAAATTGTTTGTTAAACATCATCAAAACAAGAAGGCCAATAGTTTGTTCTATCTCGATATAATAACTTGTCTTATGTAACTTATTATGACTTTTATTGTTCGCAACTACCCATTTTAATATTTCTTAGCATGTACTAAACATTATTACGATTATCATCTACTCTCTTTTTATGTTGTCTGAGAAATGTAAGCGTTTCGTATATTCCTTTTCTAACTTGTTTGATAAATGCATGCATATCATATATTGATTTAGATTCCTTTGATAATAAAATGTCTACGTTTACAATATATATTAGGTATGGTTAACAATCCAGCAGATAACAAACAGTGCCTTCTCATACTAATAAAATGCTAAATCCTACATCTGGCATTAACATAAACTTCATGCATGTTCAACCGCAACCTTTCACTTCACCCCCTCATACATTCTCACCATTCCCACCGTACGATGTCAATTATGGTGGAATGACACAGCAGGCAATGTCATATGTGATCATGTTAAGCAGTCCACAAGGTTTGCTATTTCCCACAGCCAGTTCTCAAAGTAGTGGACCTAATCAATTTTTACCAAACACTGGTGATTCAGTTGGGAAGGTTATTCATGAAGTTGATGGTGAGGAGCACACTTCACCAAGGAAAAAATGGAAAAAATTAGCTCATAAAAAAGGTTTCAGAGGCAAGGTTGAACTCAAGAGGTGTAGCTAATAAGTTTTGGCTTACAGAGCACGATGATGTGCTCATTCCTTATCTTGCAGAATTAGCATTAGAGGAGATGAAACCAGACAATAATTTTAAGGCAGAAGCTTATAAAATGGAAGCCATGAAAATCAACATATCGTTAACCACTTGAAATGCTTGAGAAACAAATTCAATGACATGAAGGCTTTCCTTGATATAAGTGGAGCTGGATGGGATGAAATAAGTAAAATGATTACACTAGATGATGAAACGTTAAAATCGTGGTCTCAGGTATAACTTTCAGCAGCTATAATGTCATTAATAATTTATACGTTTGGTACACATCTTATGAGTATTTGTTATTACAGGACAAATCCAATTCTAAGCTCAAAGCGTACATAGACAAACATCTTCCTCACTTTAAAAATTTACAAGTGATTATGGGTGATGATCAATGTAAGGGTGAATTTGTTAGGCCTGTGTATGCTAACATTGGGTCTAGTAGGTCCATACCTATTACTGATGATGATAGTGAGATTCCGAAGAAGGGTGAAACTAGACCACAATCTGATGCTAACAACCAAACACAACCCCCTAGATATAAGTCTAAGAGTAAAGACAACTTGAATTCATCCTCTAACAAGAAATCTAAAAAATCGAGTCGTGAAGAGGACATGTTTTGTGCCTTTATTGAGTCAATGTCCCAATCAATGAGAAATCAACACATTGTTCATTGGACTGAGCAGTTGGTTACAGCGTTGAAGGAACATAGGAATAAATATTCCAAGGAATTTCTGGATAAAGTTTTAGATCATTTATATGACAATGAACGTGAAGCTAGAAGGTTTTTCATAAAAACCAAGGAAGGTCAGCAGAGGTACATTACCAACCTGATTAAGGATCAAGGTTGGTCTGTTAGCTAACTTGTTAGGTTTTGATCACATTTTGATGGAGAATTTTGTTTGTGCACAAGTATATGTTATTGTGCAGATATCGTTTTGTTATTTGCAAACTATTAATGTTGTAATACTTGTTATTATGAAAATGTTATGATGTCATGTAATTGATACATTGGTACTGTTTACTTTTAATGCATGTAAGTATGGTTAGGAATGACCAATGAGTTCTTGTTGTTGCTCCTTTGCTTTTGATGTCAGGTGGAGCTAATTTGTTGCTCCTACAGCTTTGGGTTTTTGGCTGTCTACTGGAGCTTGTGCAGCTCCTTTGCTTTGGATTTATTACCTTCAGGTTTTGAGCTTTTGTTGCTCCTTTGCTTTGGCTATGTTGTTGTTAGGTAGAGCATACGTTGCTCATTTACTTTAGGTTTATTGCTGTCAGTTTTGAAGCTTATACATGAGCTTGTGTTGCCTCAGATTGTGTTGTTTTGTTTCTGTCTGCTTGAGCTTGTGCAGCTCCTTTGCTTTGGGTTTATTGCCTTTAGGTTTTGAGCTTTTGTCGCTCCTTTGCTTTGGCTATGTTGCTGTCAGGTGGAGCATACGTTGCTCTTTACTTTAGGTTTATTGCTGTCGATTTTGAAGCTCATACATGAGCTTGTGTTGCCGCAGATTGTGTTGTTTTGTTGCTATCTGCTGGAGCTTGTGCAGCTCCTTTTCTTTGGGTTTATTGCCTTCAGGTTTTGAGCTTTTGTCGCTCCTTTGCTTTAGCTATGTTGCTGTCAGGTGAAGCATATATTGCTCATTTACTTTGGGTTTAATGATGTCGGTTTTGAAGCTCATACATGAGCTTGTGTTGCCTCGGATTGTGTTGTTTTGTTGCTGTGTGCTGGAGCTTGTGTAGCTCCTTTGATTTGGGTTTATTGCCTTCAAGTTTTGAGCTTTTGTCGATCCTTTGCTTTGTCTATGTTGCTGTCAGGTGGAGCATACGTTGCTCATTTACTTTGGGATAATTGTTGTCAGTTTTGAAGCTCATACATGAGCTTGTGTTGCCTCGGATTGTGCGGTTTTGTTGTTGTCTACTGTAGCTTGTGTAGCTCATTTGAATAGGTTTTTTTACTATTAAGTTTCACTCTTGTGTTGCTCCTTTGCTTTGGCTATGTTGCTGGCGGTTTTGAAGCTCATTCATGAGCTTGTGTTGCCTTGGTCGGTGGGTATTGTTGCTGTCATTCAAGAGCCTGTGATGCACATTTGGTTTGGCTATGTTGCTATCGGTTTTGAATCTCATTCATGAGCTTGTGTAGCTCCTTTGCACTGGCTATGTTCCTTTAGCTATGTATTTTTGGGTGTCGGTTATGTTGCTATCGGTTTTGTTGCTATCTGTTGATAAATTGCTAGAGCATGTGGTGCTCCATAGTTGATATTTAGCAATAATGAGTAGCGTTTACTGAGAATGCATTCTAACTTACGGTGTTTATTATATTCAGATGAGGCAATATGTGATGAGATTGCAGCCTATATTAAATTGACAATGTCTAGGCGAGGCAATCCATCATTAGAATGCAATCTACAATAAACCTGTAAGATGTTGGTGGGGCATTCAATTTTTACAATTTGACCTATTTCCTGAGCCATACAATATCAACTAGAATTGGTATTCAATTCCAATAACAGTTTTATTACAATATCAATAGTTTTTGCAAGTACAAGTACATGACATGCGGTTTATAATAATTAAAATAATATAAAATATCTCTAGTAAAACCAAACAAATTTTCCAAGCTAATAGTTGATTTTCGAGAAGTCTCAATTCTTTCTTCATCCTCTTTGATTTCAAAAAATACTTATCTCCGTACCTATTTTCTTTGACGATTTGGTTCACTTGGTTGCTTATTTCTCCTCTTTCATCAGCCCATTCGAAAAAGTTATATTTTTTATTTGGGTATTTTGCACACCCCCAATAACACCTCCCCTTATTTTTACCATTCTTGCACACTTTCATGGGTGTTCGGAGATTGCAGTCGCACCAAACTTTAAAAATTTTTGGGGCATTCTTCTGATATCATGTTGATGCCGGGAGGCAAATTGCAAACTATGATAATTTATTAAAGTGGTAAGAATGAAAGATGCATTGGCATTATAAGCCCTCAAGCCAAATTTATAGCCTCCAATGCCTTAGAACTAGCTATTGAAACTAGTCGTTGGAACTAGTCGTTGCTACAGTGTTTCGGTTTTGAATATTATCAAACAAGTAAGAATAATTATGGTATGCTTGCCGTTGTAATTCACCCTTTATCCCAAAATTTTCTCATTCCAAACCAAACTAAAGATTAGGAATGGAGGGTTTCTATAAAGTTGGATTCCATCTTTTCATGTTATGAAACAAACATAGAAAGAAAAAAAAGGATTCCATGAATCTATAAACTTGTCTTAAAATTTTTTATGGAATAGGTAGGAATCCATTAAAAAAACTGGATTCCTAATCCTATTCTTTCCCACTAGTGAACCAAACACCCCCTTAAGGTTGTAGAGAACCAGAAAAGTAATTAAAAAAAAGTGAGTGTACTCATATGAACCTAAATGAGGTTAAGGTGCTCCTATAAGTCAAGCTCCCTGCTTCGTTCCATACCTTTTAACTCAATTGTACTACCATGTTAAGTTTTTTTTTAATAAAAGAAACATTCTAGGACAAATTTTGAAAAACAACTCTTTCCAAAAATTAATTAGCAAAATTAACCTTCTCCCATAAAAAAGAGTAAAATCGACCATTTTGGTCGATTATGCTATCAGCGGTCCCATACTCCGGCGCCCCAGCTCTCCTGTTCGCAAACCTCTTNCCCTGCTCCTCTCCACCGAGATTTCGTCTTCCGGCAGGTTTATCGATACCCTCCTCTTCGAAGCTGAGAATGAGTCGTAGTGCTCCAAGATCCCCTTTGTGGGCTCAGGGCCCTGGCACCGACCGCGGGGGCCATCGAGAACATTGCGGCGTTGAACGTCGCGATTCGAACCGGCCGAGTTTGAACTAGGTCGGTGTGGGAATTGGGCTTTGGTGAGCTCGTGTGCTTGGGGTTGTTGAAGATGGTGATTTTTGTCTTGGGTTGCCGGAGCTTGCGGCAACGGTACAGGCGATGGAGGAGGTGGCGGCCGACGAGGGAGAACATTAGAGGGGTGGCGGTGGCGTTGGAGTTTGGGGAGGATGAGGAGAAGAGGCTGATTGGTTTTTTTGGAGAGGAGATGGTCGATTTTGCTTATTTTTATGGGAGAAGGTCGATTTTGCTTAATAATATCTCAAAAAAGTTGTTTTCAAAAATTTGTCCAGCATTCAAATATCAGCATCAAGGCATAGATAACAATCACAAACAGACAAGTTTGACGAGGTTCGTAGCAAATCTTAGGTTCTGAAAAATAGGAAGCACATAAGTAAATTTCTACAATAACAGAGAAATCCTAGTTATACTAGAGTTAGCTTTCCGACGAATTCCTGAACTGTGACTTCAAACAGGTCAAACCCATCAGATTCCAAATTTTGATAGTCGTCAAGATATCTATTTTTCCATCCGAAATAGGGAAATTTCAAAACTATTTTGATAATTTGTACAAACACCTCGAAGATGTGTTTCCGTCTCTTTTCACGGCGAAACGCGTGGTCCCGAATACAAAAACAAACTCCTCCAATTTTCAAGGCGAAACGTGTGGTCTTGAACGCAAAACAAATCCAACAAGTTCAAAAATTGAATGAGCAAAATGGCACGTCTGTTAATTAAAATCTCCCCTTTCGTCCTTAATTAGTTTCTCCGAAGAATTAATAAACGTCTGACGTACGATGGGTTTAAATCTGATTAGATTCCAAATTTGATAGTCTCGTCTAAATATCTGGTCTAACCGCCTGAACAAGGAAATGCAGAAAAAAACAAATTTCAAGAACTTTACCCCTGCGAAAGCGCATGTGTCTAGTCAAGAACTCAAGACAAACGCCACAAGTTTCAAAGTTAGAATCAGCAAAACTTTACCCCTGCGAAAAGCCCTCCCCACATTAGAAGACTTTTCAGCGCTTATTCCTTGAGTTATGATGATGCGTATAAAAAGACGTAACCTTGTGCGGACATCTAAGGGTATCTAAAAGCATGCTCCCGGTCGATAAGCCGTGCGTTTCTTCACATGCACGCAGATCGTGGTGAGCTACCTCGAGTTGCAATCATAGCTACAAGATAGAGATTTGGGGTCTTCAAAAAAACCATGTTCAACAGATAAATCCACTGGTTTATGTGGTCCCTTAAGTACCGGTGCTTGCTTCTTTTGATGGCGGGGCGAAAAATTCTAATTGTTGTGTGATTGTCTCTTAGTCTGTGGATGAGACCTCAAGGATAGGTAGCCGGTTGTGCTTTTAAGGCCGGAGAGGACAAAAGTAAGAATGCGGTCGTGTGAATGTGAGACTAATGAGGGTGGTACTGGGTACTCTCATTGAGTTTTGTGCTACTGAATTTGGACATATTCCAGCAAGCAAAGAAATCACTTCCTTAATCTCAGATAACATCCAAGTGATTATGACTAAATTCTAACGTGATCACATCATATTATCTTTGAATTGCACCTCTCCCGAAGTTTCCCTAGCTATATGCCAATTATGATTATGTGTTAAATGATAGACGGCTATAATTAAGAAAGTGGTTGAGAAAAAAAAGTGTGCATATGTAGCCTGCTACAGGATTTATGCTCCATTGGTTTGGTCAGTCGGTTTGATGGGAAGGAAATGTAGTAGGTAAATATGACAAGCTTGCAGTATTAGAATGTAATGATCACATAATCTGTGTAAAGTGAAGCGAAATATTGCAGTGTTGGATCCATCTTATATTGAAATTTCAAAATTTCACACGTGACATTAGAAATCTAATGCAAGTTTAGTTGAGAAAGAAAAAAAACTAATGAGTTTGAGATGATTTTGAATGTAAACTGACAAATACGAAGATAGTGGACATGTTTAGAAATATCATAGATTTGACGGGTAAATTGTAAGACGACATAGATGAAGACCTTTAAATTTAAATTGACCTTATGGAGAAAACTTATGGGGAAAAAAAAGAATAAAAGAAAAATAGTGTCAAGACCCAAAATTAAGAACTATCATCAGATTTAGCCTATTGACTAAAATCAAATGTGTGTAGGCTTCTTTTTGCGACTTTTCTTTCTCCCACCCCCATTTTTCTTTCTTATCGCTAAAATATTCTTATCTTTTTCCTTTTCTTCTCCTTCCTTCCTATCAGGGGCGGATCCAGAATTTTGATTTAGGTCGGGCACAACTTTTTTTATAATTAGTTATTTTTTCTTCTTTCTTTTATTTCTTAAGATGTGAAATTAATTCTTGTAGGAATCTTAGAATTATATTAAACTAGTCTAATTTCTTTTATATTGTATGAATTATTCTCTTTCACTTAAAATATTCGTGTTTAGGATAATCAACTAGAGAACTAATCGGTAGAAGAAGAATTTGATAATCTATGCTTATCTTAAATGGTTTGATAGGTGATGCTTATGAATTCTAGGGTTACTATCTTGTTGTTATTTTTATCATGAATAGTAATTTTAACTTAGATGATAATTTGATAGGTTATACTTTTATTAAATAGTTTGATAGTTTATGCTTAATAAATCTTAGTTGAAATATGATAAAAAAAGAATAGTTTGTATTTTGTAATTGAGATTAGCTAGTAGATTAAATTCTAGATTTCTTATATCTTAATTGAATCCTCCATCTTGTCTTTCTTGAATTTTCTTTTCATTCTTGATTTTATTTCTTGATTTTATTCATTCTTCTTTCTTACCTTATGATTTCATTTATTCTTTGATTCTTATTTCTTTTCTCTAAAATTTAATTTATTATCTCTTGCATATATTCACAACAATCACTCATCACAATCACACTTATTCTTTAATCCTATTTTGTCATGCACACAACATAAGAACCTATTCTAATAATCTCTTAAAATCATCTTCCTCGTGGGATCAATAACTTTTTATACTATAACTTGATCAATTGTGCACTTCAAGTTTGGTACATAATTATGCCGCATTAAGTTTTTGGCGCCGTTGCCGGGGATTATGCTAAAATAGGATTTTGTTCTTTTGGTTCTTTAACTTGTGTGTTTTCTTGTAAAGGAACCGCTTGGAGCTTGAAAATCTTGGATTGAAGATCAAGAACTTGGAGAATTGCTTTCGGGTAAGTCTTCTTTCTAGCGTTTTTAATTCCACCCTTTTTAGTTAGCTTCACAATTGAAGACAATTAGGATTAAAAAAAATTTATTTTTGTTGACCATAATAAAATGCACCTTTCACTTGAACATTAACTAACAAGATAATAAATTCAAACAAGAGCTCTCTTCTCACATTTGATTGTTGTTGACCATTATTAAAAAAAAGATTTTTTTTTCTCATCCTTTTTAGTCGCTTTTAATTTTTAGGGTTGCATTTCATATAGTTTGAAGGAATTCACCAAAGTGATTGTAGCACTTGATTTGACACATACTTAAAACATTCTTAAGGGCGAAACCCCTAATCAAGATAAGGTAAGGGATTTCATCACCCTTTCCTTAGCCCACAAATCACTAATTCCTCACTTCACAAACCCAAGCTTTCTAAAACTCATTAGACGTTGGCCCCTAAGGACTCGAGCTCAATAAGGAACAAGAAATTCTTAAGTGAACCGGTTTAAGTTTTCTCAGATTAGTTGGTGTCTAAAGCAAGGTTTAGGGGTTGCATAAAGCGCTCCGTAAGAAACGAGGTACTTAATTGATCTCTGATCACCCTCTAGTACTATCCTTACCTGGCTAACTTCTGGGTAAAACTTTAATCTTTTCACTGTAGGAGTTTTTGGTTAGGAGCTGGTCTAGTTGAGTTAGGCTAAACCCTAGAATTAGAGTGATTGAAAAGTGATTGTTTTGATTTGTTTTAGTTAGGATTTTTCTTTATCCTTTTCTTCTCATAAAAAAAAACTAATTTTCGTTCTTTCTTTAAAACAAAAATATTTGTTTTGGTGTATGCAAACTTGGGTTAGGGATAATTCTCACTGTTTAATCCATGTTGAACCAATCCAAGAAATGGCAAATCAACCCGTTCTCCAGGATATGTGTTACCCTACCAGAAATGCAATTCCATCTTGCATAAGGCTTGCCGAAGTAAATAGAGTAAATTTTGAGCTTAGACCGCATTACATAAACATGCTTCCCAAATTCCTTGGTAATGAAACAGAAGATGCATATATATTTATCTCAGAATTTGAGGAAGTGTGTATTATGATTAAAATGAGAGAATTAACCGAAGATACGATTAAGCTTAGATTTATCCCATTTGCTCTTAAGGACAAAGCTAAAAAATAGCTGTACAGTTTACCGATAAATTCCATCTCAACTTGGGAGGAATTTGTCACCGTTTTTCTTTAAAAAAAATTCCTATTCATAAAACGATAAAGCTTAGGAACAATATTCAAAACTTTAAAATTGTCCCAGGGAAGCAATTCTGAAAATATTTTGACTGATTTAAAGATCTTTTAATCCAATGTCCTCATCATAGTCTAGAGAAATGGCGATTGCGCCAAGTCATATATGAAGGATTGGACTATTCTTCAAAAACATCTTTAGAATTGATGTGTCAGGGAGATTTTATGAGGAAAAATATAGATGAAGCTTGGGAATTCCTAGAGAGTCTATCCAAAAAAACAATGCAGTGGGAATACTGTGATGACAGGGTTTCATCAGTTCCCCAATCTAAGTCTAGTAGTCTTTCCCTGGAGTCAAACATTGCGTCTGAAGCGAAGATGGCGACGATTATGCGGAGGTTATAAGCCTTAGAAGTTAAGGAACGAGCTCCAGCTCAAATCAATCATGTTTCTGCCCCGGGATGTCATAATTGTCAGTCTTCTACCCATGTTTCAGAGGAATGCCATCTCCTAGGAAATAACCATGCTTTAGAACAGATGAACATTGCATTCCAGCGCCCTAGAAATGATCCATTTTCTCCAACCTACAATCCAGGTTGGAGAAATCATCCCAATGATCCATTTTCTCCAACCTACAATCCAGGTTGGAGAAATCATCCCAACTTTGCTTGGAACCAAGAAAACTCTCCCGGAAATCAAAACTTCATTCCCAGGTTGGAGAAATCATCCCAACTTTGCTTGGAACCAAGAAAACTCTCCCGGAAATCAAAACTTCATTCCTGCGTCTAACCCATAATTCCCTAGAGGAAATACACTTCCATTCAACGCACCAAACAATTTTCAACAAGCTAACCCAGTTTTTCCAACCCAACATCCTCATCCTCACCAGCCTACAAATCCTTCAAATTCTGATCATGACAAACGTTTAAGTATCTTAGAAAAGGGTTTAGAAGCTATGATCAAAGCTTCTACACAAACTACCAACATGTTGACCCAGCCATCCACCACTTTAAATTCTTTCATGCAAACCACCGGCCTAGTGCTCAACTCGAACACTCAAGCCATAGCCCGGTTAGAAACCCAACTTGGGCAACTAGCCACTGCCGTCTCAAGCCATAGCCCGGTTAGAAACCCAACTTGGGCAACTAGCCACTGCCGTGAGTGAGAGAGAAAAAAAAATTCCTAAGTCAACTTGTTGCAAACCCTAAAGACAATGGATCCAGTTCAAACCATCCAGCTCATGTGAATGCAGTTCACATACTGTGACCAGGGAAACAAATAGACAATCAGGTTAGAACGCCACCAGATCAAACCCCTTCTCTCATCCAACACACTCCTTCCGATGACCAAAACGCTGAACATGAGATTGAGCCTGATCTAGATAGGTATAGGCCCGTTGCCCCCTTTCCAGATAGACTCAAACCTAGGAAAAACTCCCCGCAGGTTGAGAAAATCCTAGAAACGTTTAAACAGGTCAAGATCAACATCCCTCTCCTAGATGCAATCGAACAAATCCCTTTTTATGCAAAGTTCTTGAAAGACTTATGCACTAAGAAAAGAACCACCAACGTCCCTAAGAAAGTCTTCTTAGCTACCAACCTCAGTGAATTTTTTTTAAAATCCATGCCGTTAAAATACAAGGACCCTGGTTGTCCCACAATTCCATGCGTTATAGGTAACACTCACATTGATAAGGTACTTCTAGACTTGCGAGCCAGCGTTAACCTCCTTCCTTATCCAGTCTATCAACAGATAGGTGTAGGAGAACTTAAACCGACAAGGTACACTCTGCAGTTAGCTGATAGATCTGTGAAAATTCCCAAAGGAGAGGTAGAGGATGTTCTGATCAAAGTTGGAGAGTTCATTTTCCCTGTTGATTTTATTGTCTTGGAAATGCAGCCCGTTTCCAATCTCAAAAATCAAATCCCTGTCATTCTAGGAAGACCGTTCTTAGCCACCTCAAATGCTTTGATAAATTGTAGAACCAGTCAGATGAAGCTATCTTTTGAGAATATGACTGTTGACCTAAATATTTTTAACTTAGGGAGACAGCCTAGTGATCCATCTGATCAACCCATAGAAGTGAATTTCATTCAAAGAATATCCAGTGAACAACAAGAGGGAGAGTGTGAGTCTGATTCAAATGCATCTGATTTAATAATTGAGGAGCTTTCTGATGACGAACTAGAGATAGAACCGCTGGTCAATCATGTTTCTACAGTTGGCTGGCAACGAGAACCTTGGGAGATAGAACCCCGAGTCCAGCTTCGCCCATCTGTGGAGGAACCCCCTAAGTTAGAGCTCAAACCTCTACCTGAAAATCTAGAGTATGCCTACTTAGGGGAAAACGAGTCTTTACCAGTTATCATTTCTTCTGATTTGACTACCGGTCAAAAGGAAGCTCTCTTAGATATTTTAAGAGAGAATAGGGAAGCCATTAGTTGGACCATGGCTGATATCAAACGGATTAGTCCAACCATTGTTCAACACCGAATCCATTTGATAGATGACGCCAAACCTACTAGTGATCCTCAACGTAGGTTAAACCCAGTGATGAAAGAAGCCGTTAGGAAAGACATTCTGAAATGTCTCGATCATGGGATCATTTATGTCATTTCTGATAGTTCATGGGTGAGTCCGGTCCAAGTTGTTCCAAAGAAATCTGGGATCATCGTGATCCAAAATGAGGCTAATGAGCTGATTCCCACTCAAATCCAAACTGGATGGCGAGTTTGCATTGACTACCGAAAACTCAACTTAGCCACTCGGAAAGATCACTTCCCTCTTCCTTTCATTGACCAAATGTTAGAGCGTTTAGCAGGACACGAGTTCTATTGTTTCCTGGATGGATATTCAGGTTACAATCAAATCCCTATCGCTCCAGAAGATCAGGAGAAAACCACCTTCACTTGCCCGTATGGAACATTCGCATACCGACGCATGCCCTTTGGCCTGTGTAACGCATCAGCCACATTCCAACGTTGCATGATCAGTATTTTTTTCGACATGGTAGAGCGATTTATTGAAATTTTCATGGACGACATTTTCATTTTTGGTGACACATTTTCCCAATGTTTGCATCATCTTAAACTGGTCCTAGAACAGTGTAGAGAGAAAAATCTGACTCTCAATTGGGAGAAATGTCTTTTCATGGTCAAACAAGGCATTATCTTAGAGGACATGTAGTTTCCAATAGGGGAATCGAAGTGGACAAAGCTAAGGTAGATCTCATTTCCAATCTCCCTCCTCCCAAAACAGTCATAGATGTCAGATCATTTCTTGGTCATGCTGGTTTTTACCGATGTTTCATCAAGGATTTCAGCAAAATTGCTAGACCCTTGACCAATCTCTTAGCCAAGGATACGTCATTTGTCTTCTCTCCCGACTTGAATTTGGGGTGTTATGTGCAAACAATTCAAAAAAAAATAATAACAATAATAATAATATTACTAATAAAATAAAATACAAAAAAAATATATATATATATAGGAATTTTTGTTATTAAAATGTTTTTTTTGTTTTTCTTTTATTTCTTTTTCTGTTGATGCCCCCCAGAAAGAAATCCCGAGCAAATTCATCATCTTCTGATCCATCTGATACCGACATAGATAGACTCACTATTTTAGCCAGAATTGTGGGTCTTAACATTCATTTTGAGAGGGGTTTTCAGATGAGTGCATTACATACATATCAATCCACAATCACCATGTTAACTGCAGTAGGTCTTAGGAGCATGATGACTAAACCCCTAGAAAAAGCAAACATTTCATTAGTCCATGAGTTCTATTCTGGATGGAAAATTGATGCAGATAGAGAATATTCAGCTTTTTCTATCGTTAGGGGTGTTAGGGTTATTTTCGATCTTTCCACTATCTGTGCTACCCTTGACCTTGCAGAACCATCCACTGATGTACCAGATTACTTCCACTTAGCCTCCACATTATAGCCTGGTACACCAGAATACAATAACATGTCTACAACCTTGTGTGGGAGGATCTTTACATCTAGTTTCGATTCAGGAAATCTCAAACCAGAATATAGATTACTTAATCTTTTCCTGAACTTTGATTTGAAACCCATCACTGCATACTCTGTCATTACCCCACACGATATTCTCCTTCTTTTTTGGATAGCCACCGGTCAGCGGTTTGATATAGCGAGGATTATATTTGTATGGATGCGCTCATCAGTGGAGAATGTGTTGGATTGGGTCAGGACACAGTATGCATCACGTACTCAGCTCATTTACCCCCTTTTCATCACTAGACTCTGCCATAGATTTCACGTTCCAGTATTCGCAGAGGATAGGTTAGAAGCAGGGAAAGGGTTACTAAATGGTCAGACTGTGAGGAGGAGCATTGTAAGACCCCGTAGATTTTTTTTTTGAGTATGTATATGTACATCAGTTATGAGGTTGAGTGTGCTAGATTTCAATCATATGCAGCAGAGTTAGAGTATGCAGTTTCTAGTCCATGAGTCGACCCATGACTGTCATGAGTCGACTCACGAAATCGAGTCATGTTGTTATTTAGTCTCTGCTAGTCGATTCATTATATCATGAGTCGACCCATGAGTCAGGAGTCGACCCACGACTGCCATGAGTCGACTCATCGGGGTTTTTCTGGTTTTCTGAGTCGGGTTTGTTTGGGTTTCGGGTTGGGCTTTATCCACTCATATATGTTTCTCCCCACCCGAAAACACTCTTGTTCATCAGAAAACCCTAGAGAAACCCTAGCCTCTTCTCCCCCTCTAAACCCTAGCTCGTTTTTGGAATTTCTTGGGCGATTTTTGGGGTTTTCCAACGGCTTTTCGTGGATTGCAGCAAAGGGGATTGTTCATCATCACTTTTGAGACGAGTAACATCTCGCCCAACCCTTCTCCCATGTTTCTAATTGTTTACAACTGTTTTCCATAAGTTTTATTGAGCCTAAGACTTATTTTCAAGTATAAATCAACATCTTTGTTAGGGTTAATGCTAGAGATCATGTATTTCGGATTTTAAATCCCCACTAACAAGTTTTTCATGAAAACCCAGATCTGGAATTTTATTTAAAGAATAAAAATGTGAGTTTTATTTTGATTAAATGCTTTCTTTCATGTATAGGAGTTAAATGTTAGATTTAACCTACAAGAAAATCGTTTCTCATAATAAATATGTTTTTCTCACTGTTTTATAGTCGAGAATCCATGGCTATAGAAGTGTAGATCAGAAAAATAGAAGTGTGGATCGTGTTGAACAAGTTACAGTTGGGAGAAATGCTTTGTTCAGCCCGTGAGTCGACCCACGGCTCATCATGAGTCGACTCAACAGGTTGAGTCGACCCATGACTGTCATGAGTCGAATCACGAAGTCTAGTTGTATTATCTTTTTGTTTCTGCTGAGTCGACTCGTCAGTATACGAGTCGACCCATAAGTCATGAGTCGACCCATGACTGTCATGAGTCGACTCACGAAGTCTAGTTGTGTTGTCTTTTTGTTTCTGCTGAGTCGACTCGTCAGTATACGAGTCGACCCTTAAGTCATGAGTCGACCCATGACTATCATGAGTCGACTCATGAAGTCCTTTCCTGCTATTATTTGTGTTCTGCTGAGTCGACTCATATTGAGCACGAGTCGACTCATCGCAGTATTTTCTTTCTGTTTCGTTCGTGCTTCTGTTTAAATCATCTGCTGTATATATATATAGATATATATATGGACTTGAGGAGTGCCTCGTTTATTGAGTATTTATTTGCCGTGAATATGATTTCACCTATATATGTGAGATGACTTTTCGGACACAAGTTTAAGTCAGTACAATAGGGTATGTACGGGAATAAGACATGCATACTTTCTTATACGCAGTCCTCGTGCTGGACTATAATCATGCGCAGTCCTCGTGTTGGACTATAATCCATTAAAGTCCTCGTGTTGGACTATAATTCATTTTAATCATGTTTTAGACATTTGCTAAACCTTGAGCATGTTACGTAATCAAGTTGGGTACATGATATATTGTATTAGGCTGGGACATGATAGCTACCCAGGTTGTGCATGACACCTATTGTAGTTTTGTCATGTTTACACTTTATTGGTAGAGATGAGTATGTATTCTTTTCTTTATTTATTTTCTTATGACCAACCTCGGGTTTAATATTTAGGGATCTACAATTTGAGATACAAGGTATATACATGAGGGTTTCCTTGTTTGGATTATTTCGCTCGACGTACCTATGCTCGTGTTGTATTTCCCTAAGTACTAAAACCCATAAATGTTTGTGTAAATGATTTATATTATTATGTATTATCTGTATTTTCATATACAACGAGCCCTATCCCTTGGGGTTGGTTGTGATGTTGCTCGCTAGCGCTTTGACGCTCGGTGTCCTTGGTTGTGATGTTGCTCGCTAGCGCTTTGACGCTCGTTGTCCCTCCCCCTTTCAGGTAACGAGCCAGGAGCCCGGAGAGTCGCAGGTTGACGGCGATGCACTTTAGCTTCAGCCATATATTTTAGTTATATTTCCTTTGAGCTCCACTGTAGACTTCTGTTTAGACATTTGAGAGTTTTATTCTAGAAGTTGTAAAGGCCGTGTGCCTTATTTTCTCTTGTCAGACATTTTGTATTTAAGACTTGATGAGAACTCCAGTTTATTTATTTCAGACATATATTTGTAGATGACGAGACATTAATTTGACCTCTATTACTTCATCAGTTGATTCTTGTATAACTTTTACTTGCTTTGTACTACACCTGTTGTTGATTCCACTAGAGAGATAGAAATTGTGATGGTGAAACATGTTATTGAATGGTGTGGTGCATGGCAGGTTTGACATTTCTGGTTTTACCTCGGACTGCAGCCTTGTGTGAACCCAGGGGCGTCACAAGCATTTCAGGGCGAAATCAGTCCGGTCCTTCAGGTAGAGAGCCTCCTCAGCACCAGCCAGCTATACATGACCCCATTCGAGAGGAGATGGATAGGATGCGGAGTCGCATGGACAGGATGCAGATTCAGATGCACAGGATGCAGTGGCATATACACGAGATACATGGTCAGATGAGCTACTCCACCGAGACCCTGACATATTTGGCGTGAGGATGGCAGAGAGAACATGGAGATACAGATGGGCCTCCACCTGAGCTTCATAGTTTTATCACACCATTTCAGCCAGATGATTTCCCAGGAGAGGATGAGGCGGGACCGAGTTCAGCAGTTGCCGCTGATGATGTGGATGATGATATATCAGGAGATGAGCAGTGAGGGATGTTCTTTTTATTTTACCCAGTCTTTGATTTTTATTTCGACATGTACTTATTAAACTGTGATATTCTGGATATTATTTGCCTTGAGTACACTGCAAAGTCTGGGTATGAGGGTGTAAGCTAGTTAGCCTTTGTTTATATTTTGCTAGTTAGTATTTTGTTTTAGTATTTTTTTTCTTTCTTTCAGCATTTATCTTTTAAAAAAAAATTGTCACTTGCCAAATTAATAGAGTTAAGTAATAATTGATCTAATTGATAGATTTTAAATTTTCTAATTCCTAGTTAGTGACATACTCAAGTTCACCTTTTATGATAACTCCAAATAAAATTCTTAAGAAATGATTTTTCAACTAGTATACTTTACTTAAGTCTTACCTTAGATTTTTAATTAAAAATAATAAAATTTTTGCATGCTTAACTTAGAGTTGAAAATATTTTTTCAAGTTATCTTGATTTACACATTTTTTCAGATTATATATACTTACACATATATATTAAAAAAAACTAACCTTATAAAAGAAGAGTGCGAAAAATGGGCACAAAAAAAAACTATTAAGTTCAAGGTGATTCTATCTTATAAAGCTTAAATTGACTGAGTAATTAAGCCCAATGAGTATCTCTATACTTAATGATCTAAGCCCAATTGGGTTGGGATTCATTGGCCCAAAACTCGTTAAATGGTCACTTAGAAAGCCCGTTAAAATAGAAAACAATCACCAAGAATTAGAGAGTGAATATATATATATATATATATATATATATACTTGGCAAGTTGACCGAATTTTGTGGGTATATTCACTGCAAACCCTCACGAGACTACAACTCGTCCACTAGGGTAACCTAGGGGTTTAAAGGCTTGTTGTATACGCTAAATACAACCGCGATTTCTGCGAAAGTGCGTTAGGATTTTATTTTTTTTTTCTTTGCTAGAGGACTAGCAAAAGTTTAGGTCTGGGGGTATTTGATAATCATATTTTATTGCAATTTTATACCCTCATTATCTATTTTATATGAATAAATATACCACTAATAATTGCTTTTATCTTTAATTGCAGGTTAATGAAGAATAAGAGCCCAAACTCTCATCTCTCAACAAAAAGCCCTTGATTTAATGAAGAAATGAAGCCCATGAAGCCAAAGGAATTCTTTCAAATATTTAATAAAGAAATAAATAAAAGCCCAGTGGAAAAATCAAGAGAAAATGCCAAAGCCCAAACGTACAAGCCCAAAAGTCCAAGCAAAGCCTAACGTCCAAAGCCCAAAAGCAAACAACAAGAAAGTTCTGCGGACAACAATTGGAGAGTGGCTCACATCGATGCCAGCATCGATGGGGGCATCGATGCTAGCATCGATGCCCTTAATGATGCCAGCATCGATACCCCTATCGATGCTGGCATCGATACGATGTACAGTTAGTTACGAATCTATGGCTGATTTTTGATGTTTTTGGATAAGATTTCGATCCAACGGCTCTCATTCACTGATGTTTACTATAAATAGGGGTAGAGAGTGAGGGGTTAGAGGTGTGAAAATTTGCTTGTCTTGGGACTCAAGTTTGATCCAATGGCTCTCATTCATTGATGTTTACTATAAATAGGGGAGAGAGTGAGGGGTTTAGAAGTGTGAAAAATTTTATAACTCTATTTGGAGAGGAGGGCTACTCTTAATTGAGAAGGCCTTCCAAAAATTATAACTTTTGTTATAATTAATAATAATAATTTTTTCCACTTTAAATTTTTCTTTTCGCCTCTTTGTTGAATGATGATGATGAAGATGAAGAGCAATTTGAAGGTTTGTATTTCTTTTCTCTTTTATTTCTTTTTAGTAATTTCTTTATTATTGCTTATTAGTTAGATTTACATTCATGCTTGTTGTGTAGATTTTTTTTATTTCTTTTTGCACTTTATTTTGTAGAGTAGATTTATTTTCTTGCATTTAATTTTTGTAATTTATTTTGTAGTTTTAGATTTTAATTCTTTGTAGTTAGATTTATTTCTTGTTCATAGTTTAGATTTTTTTTTCTTTTTGTAATTATTTATTTTTTCTTCTTGCTTTTATTTCTTAAGATGTGAAATTAATTCTTGTAGGAATCTTAGAATTTTATGAAACTAGTCTAATTTCTTTTATATTGTATGAATTATTCTCTTTCACTTAAAATATTCATGTTTAGGATAATCAACTAGAGAACTAATCGGTAGAAGAAGAATTTGATAATCTATGCTTATCTTAAATGGTTTGATAGGTTATGCTTATGAATTCTAGGATTACTATCTTGTTGTTATTTTTATCATAAATAGTAATTATAACTTAGATGATAATTTGATAGGTTATACTTTTCTTAAATGGTTTGATAGTCTATGCTTAATAAATCTTAGTTGAAATATGATAAAAAGAGAATAGTTTGTATTTTGTAATTGAGATTAGCTAGTAGATTAAATTCTAAATTTCTCATATCTTAATTGAATCCTCCATCTTTTCTTTCTTGAATTTTCTTTTCATTCTTGATTTTATTTCTTGATTTTATTCATTCTTCTTTCTTGCCTTATGATTTCATTTATTCTTTGATTCTTATTTTTTTTCTCTAAAATTCAATTTATTATCTTTTACATATATTCACAACAATCACTCATCACAATCACACTTATTTTTTAATCCTATTTTGTCACGCACACAACATAAGAACCTATTCTAATAATCTCTTAAAATCATCTTCCTCGTGGCATCGATAACTTTTTATGCTATAAATTGATCAATTGTGCGTTTGCAATTTTGGTACATAATTATGCCGCATCAAGTAGGTCGTGGGGACCGAACTCCGTAATCATATCGTTTGTTTGTGATTGCATTGGCGCACTTATTTTTATGTTCATATCTTATATCGCCTTTGTTTATTGCTTGTTGATTATATTGTTCACTATCTAGTTTAGATTGTTTACCCTTGTGTTAATTATATATCCTTGTATATATCTCATTGCTAGGATATTTACCTTTGTTCATATTGCTTATTCTTGCTTGTAACATATTGTATATCTCTCTTGCAAGAATAATTTGTTATTAATTTTTAATTGGCATAAAATCGGATTAGATTAGCCTAAGACCCTAATCACCCCCTCCTCTAGGGTCTAACACTTCTTTGATTAAGATGGTCATTTTTAAGTGTTTCTCAAATTTGTGTGCTAACTTTAAAATTTAAGTGTTATAATATTTATAGTTTTTCAAGTTAACACTTAAAATATATAGTTATTTAAAGTTAGTATTAAAAAATGGTCATTTAGCCAAATAAAACAGTCTTTAGGGGATGTAACATATTTGTGGAAGAAGAAGAAGAAGAAATAGAGATGGTTGATGAATGAGAGAAAAAATGGCGTATGAGAGACCATGGCGGTGGAAAAAACATAATTATTAGTTTATTTTAGACATCACGTGTTAACTTTAAAGTTTACATCTTATATTTAGACATTTAGTGTTAAGTTTAACTATTAAGTGTTAACTTTGACAGTTAGGTGTTAACTTTGACCACTGAGTGTTAATTTTAACTATTATAAATATTAACTTTAGCAATATGACTTTTAAAGATGATCGGGTTTAGCCAAAAATAATAGGCTTTGGATGATGCAGCAATAATTATAGAAGAAGAATGAGGATGGATGGTTGAAAAGAGAGGAAAAATGACGCAAGAGTGGCCATGATGATGAAAAAGATAATAATTAAGAAATAATGAGCTGAAAGAGAAGATAATAGTAACAAAGATAATAGTTGAGGAGAAGGAGGTAAAGAAGGAAAAACATTTCATGGGATCATTAGAAAAGTAAAGAGAGATGGGAGGTTGAGGTGTGATGGTAGTTTAAGGATAAAGAAAAGCCAATAGTTTCAATGCTCCCAAAATTATTTTTGGGAGCATCATTGGTAAAAATGTAAAATACATTCAGGGGCTGTTTGTTTGGTCCAAAAACCATAGAAAAAGACCCCTAGAAAACTGACAGAGGGTATTTTTCATAATTTCCTTCATAATCAGGTGTTTGTTTTGCAAAAGATAAAAAGGAAAGTGAGGGAAAGATGTTGCGCCAGCTAGATATTTTCCCCATAAAATTTTCTCCTATTTTGAAGCCGATTACGGAAGAAAAGTGCACTTTTCTCTCTCTGTCCGAATCTAGGGCTCTCGAAATTTTTTTCTCCGCTGCACCGCAACTTGTTTTGGTCACGTCCTCTCTCGGATCATGCACATCCTCTCGTCCACCTTCCCTCTCGCCGTGAAAAGCCCCTCGTCCGCCTTCTCTCCCGCCGTGCAAAGCACACCGACGAGCTGACCCCAGAAATTTCTCTCACCTCTCTCTCTTGGATCCCCAAAACCCTAACCCTATTTCCCAATTGCTGCTTGGAATTCAATTGGAATTGATCCTCTAGTACGTTTTCAATTTTCTGGCTCATCTAATTTAGTTTTTGCCGGTTAATTTTGTGTTTAATCTTCTCTGTTTACGTTGATTCTCAATTATGCTATAATTTTGTATTAATCCTCAATGTTTGTTAATTTTTGTCATTTAAATTTGAATTATAACCCAGTGAATGATTTGTTTGCGAGTGTTATACGTGTATTCATTTGCTAATTTTTCCAGCAATACAGAGAAATTACTTGTTAGTTTGTAGAATTCTTAAAATTCATAGATAATTAATATTTGTTTTTTTTATTCTTAGGGTATATCATCATATTTTACTATGGCAGACAAACCAAGGTAAATTTTAGATAACTACCGTAAACTATGAGGGTGTTTGTAGGTGGATACCCCAATTTATTTTTGTCAGATAAAACTCTCAAAATTTTCTTTCTCACTAAACTATAATGCATAACCACTTAGAGAAAGTTATCACATGATGAACATGAAATCTCTTGAATCCTATTACAAATAATTATTTGATCAAATTGTTTCACTTGGTCGAATGATCACAGATTTCCAGGATCGAGGTGATGCTGCAGGTTCAGCTCCTATAGAACACAATGGTGTTCCACTGGAGACTGGACAATGACATAGATATCGCAGTTGAGTTTGAAGAGGATGAGGAGGAAGAAGAGAGCGATTATGGTCAGATACATCTCTTAACGATTTGGCTAATTCAGAATACTATTCGAAAATTTAAATATTTTTATACGACGGTTGATATATGTTTACCTCTCAATTTATGTTGGAAATAAATTATCCTATAAGAGTAGTAAGCACACCATGATGACCATAGTCATGGTTTCTTTTTTTCTTTTCATTTGAACCGAATATTAGAAAATGAAGGAATCTATTCACACATCAATTGTTTTCTTCTTTTTTTCAAATTGAACCAAACTAAGAAAAGTAGTGAAAAATACTTTCGCACCATATTTTTTGACGAAACAAATACAAGAAATATTTTTCATGAAAGTAAATGTAACACAAAAAAGTAAAAAAAAAAAAATCTTTAGAAAAGAAAGGAATGCAACCAAACAGGACATCAGTAGAATTCGCTCTCTATTCGCCCTTTTATCGGTGCGACACTTATGTGAAGTTTTGCTGGCACTCCTGTAATATTTTATTATCAAAGAGTTGTTACAAAAGTTGATTTGTCATCTTCTTCTTCATCCGCGTTTATTGTCCCCTTACCAAACAACCGCTCAAGTACCCAGCTTCTTCTCAACCAATCCTATTTATTAATTAGAAAAATTTCTTCGACCAAACCAATTATCTCTATTTTACCAAGATTTACTTCTTTTTCCTTCTTATTTTCTAGGTTTTCTTTCATGATGCTGATGGGTGAAAAGAATTTGATAAATTTGGTAGATTTTCTATCAGCAAATTTTTAAAGCTTAAGAAATGGATTTCAAATTACAAATTTTTTTTTAAGATAAATGGGTCCAATGAAACCTTGATCATCTAAATCAAGCCCGAATCAATAATAATGTAACACTAGATAAACTCCAGCTTTTTATAATAATGCAAAAAAAAATTTCTTTGCTGAGATGGCAAACATGAAAAAGAAATTCGCAAGGTGGGAAACACATCGAGAAAAGTCAAGACGTGTAGCTCATGGGTTCTTAAAAAGGGGCATAGACACAATTGAAAAAAGGAAGGGTGGACAAAGGTAAAAGCCCATAAAATCACTGGATATCTAAAACCAACTGACTACTCACGGTAGGGCCCACTTGGCTAGGCCGTCATAGGCCCAGTGGAGTGTTGGACCCACTTTAACCCCTTTGGCCTCGGAGAGCGGTTTGCCACGTCATCATGCCCCGTGTTCCCGCACGCCTTTCCTCATTTTTAGATAGGACAAATTTTCAAAACCAACCCATTTGATAAACTATTCCCAAAAAAAGACCCATTTCAGTTTTATTTGTAAAAACCGACCTGGTTTCAGCCTCAGCGCTGAAACCAGGTCGGTTTTTGAAAAAAAAATTCCGAAACTTCACGGGAGTTCAACTCCCGTGAAGTTTTGTTATGTGAAAAAACTTCACGGGAGTTGAACTCCCGTGAAGTTTCGTAAAGTTTTTTAGAAAAACCGACCTGGTTTCAGCGACAGTGCTGAAACCAGGTCGGTTTCTCTAAATAAATCCCAAATGGGTCGTTTTTTGCAATTAGTTTATCAAATGGGTTGCTTTTGAAAATTTGTTTTTTAGATACTCAGGCCCGTTGGTTCGAAATCATTACTTTTCCGACACAAACTATCACAAGAGGCAAAAGTGAAAAATTCAAAAGTAAAAGTTAGAATCAATAACAAAGTTACAAAACCAACCCGCACCAACTTTTCACATCTTACTACTTTTGTCTCATGCCCAGCCACCCCCCCCCTCCCTCCCCCTCCCCTCCCTTTCTCAAATAATTTATCTTTACAAGATTATGTATTGGGGGCATCATAAAAATGGACAAAATAACCATTTTCTCTTAAACTGTTGATAAATTTTTAAATTAATATTTAAAGTATCAATTTATTTATTTTGCTTCTTAAACTATATTTATGGTTTTAATGTAGACCTTTTGTGAGTCTATAATTAAATATTTAACATATTAATAACGTAAAATATTTTTTGTATTTCTTCATGGGCTATCATTAGTTTCTCTCTTTTTTCCTAACAAAAAAAATATTTTTTTAAATTATTTTCTTCCAAAAATTTTTACCCTTTAACAATTTTTATAAATTAAAAAATTATTTTTGAGACTGCAAAAAATACAATAAATATAAAAAAATATAATAAATGTTTGGTTGTAGGCTCACAAAATGATCACATTTAGCACATATATGTAGTTAAAAGAAAAAAATAAGCAAATTGATACTTTAGGGGCACAAAATGATCACATTTAGCACATATATGTAGTTTAAAGAAAAAATAAGCAAATTGATACTTTAGGAGCAACTTAAGAGTTCACCAATACTGTAAGGAGGAAATGATTATTTTGTCCTTTTATAGTCCATATCAAAATATATAACTATATCTAATGTGGATATAGTTACTAAATATTTCAATCTAATAGCATATGATTATGGATATGAATATATAGTGAACTATATAGAATCCCTCTCCAAAATTTTGGAATATATATTATTTTATAATTTTTTGACCGTTAGCTTAAGGAGTTTGAGGTTAATCTTGATGATCAAAAGTGCTAATAATCTTAGTTTTTTTAATATAATAAATATATTAATAATTGCTCTTGTATCAAATGCAATATATATTTCAGTGTTATTTGTTTTTTCATATCCATTTTGTATCTACACTTATATCCACATGTACATTTGTATTTATGTCCAATTTTAGTGGATATAAATGTAAGTTTCCTTTATAAAGATATATCCATATCTTTATTTGTATTCATGATTAGTACGCAAATACAGATCTGATAATTATAATATATGAGTAGTAATTGATCTGTCTGCACCGCTAATTATATACCTTGCTTTCGTTAAAATAAAATGATATCGAGTGCTTTAATGCTCGCATTGAGAGGGGGGGAGGGGGTACGCATTCTAAATCAAGAAAGATTTAGAAAACTTATATAAACATTTCAGTTTATTTTTCCACAGGTTATGATATCTTCATTGATTTTTATAAATTTTGGGTGTCTACTGTTGGGGTTGAAACAGCGACAACCCGTGCCCTCCGGATCTTGTGTTGAAAGAATAGCAAGCAAGAAATTACAGCAAAATGAAAAACTTACAGGAAAAAATAAATAAAAGAGAAGAGAACACCAGATTTAACAAGGTTCAGCAAACGTGCTTACATCCTCGGGAGCCACATAAAAAATTCTTTAATTATTGATGAAGATTACAATGCCTGCAAACAACTATCTCTTTCTCTAAGATCTCTGATCTTAAAGTACTGGATTTTCTCTGAAAATCACTACTAAAAACTCTCCTTAAAAAATCGCATAAAAAATGGCGGTCAGGTTTCCCTATTTATAGGGAAACCCTAAAACCGAAACAGAATAGAAATCTGTTTTTCTGCGAAGTTCGCCTGAACTGCGAAGTTCGCCTGCAAGACTTATGTTTGCCTGAACATAGTCAAGTTCGCCTGGAGTGGAGTTCGCCTGAACTGCAAGTTCGCCTGAACACACTACTTTGCCTGCATGCCAACTTCGCCTGATTTCTTAACTTAGAAAATTTCTATTGTGTATACTTGTTCCAAGGTTTGGGTCTATACCACAAAACCAACAATCTCTCACTTGGAGACCAAACCTCCATAAAAAACGAACTCTCTCGAACTCCCTCCTTCTTCCCAAGCATCTTCTCCTCCCCGATAGATTTTGTTCTTTAATCAACATCATCTCGGTGACCCCATCTGTTCTCTTAGTGTGGCTCCGCCATCATTTTCTACTCGTGAAGGCCAACTGAAGTTGTGCACAACTCTAGTTTCTCGACAGTCACTGTCTTTGTCAACATATTTGTAGGATTTTGGCTCCCCAAAATCTTCTCCAACTGTAACTTCCCATCCTCTATCAGCGAGCGTATGAAGTGGTAACACACATCGATGTGCTTCATTCTGGCATGATATACTGGGTTCTTGATAAGGTATATAGCACTCTGACTATCACAATAAAGAACTCCGTTCCTCCGCTTCAGACCCAACTCTTCTAGACATCCGGTCAACCAAATCATCTCCTTACTGTTGGGTCCTTTTGTTTTGATGATGATTAACAAATAATTTACATCTAATATTGTTTGTCTAGTGTTTGTGTTTTGTATCTATTCTAGGAAAACAATATGTCAGAGGACGGATGGTATTACGCTTCAACGATCATATCCAATGGAGGTTGGCGGGATTGTGGTATGAAGCCTATGCAATTCAAGTTCAAGATTCAAGTTCAAGCTTCATCCACAAGTATACCAAGTCGAGCTTATTGAAGACCTTCATCAAGCTTGGGTATATCTAGTTTTAGGTTTTATATTATGTGTGCTAGTACTTTAAGCTCAATTACGTTGTTTACATATATATACATGTTTCATATTTATCATTTTGTCAAATGCATATTGTGCAAAACTTTATTTTTGCATAATATTGAGTTTTTGGTTTATAGACTTCATAACAATAGTTTACATCTTTCTTTAAGTCTATAAAATTAGTTTACAAAGCTTCAAAAGTTTGTTTAAATCAATATGTCAAAAACATGTATGTTTAGTTTCATGTTTTTAGACATTTTTGCAAAATGATGATATTTTATAAATGGAAGGTGATTTTTGAAAACCAATTTTTGTAACATGTATATTATCATGTTTACAACAATTTCCCAAAGTTTTATATTTTTCTGATTTTATTTGCTATTTTTAAAAGATGTTTGAAAATTAGATTTCTGTTTCAAAACAGGCTGATAACCTGTTATCAGTCGACTGGTCAGTCGACTGATGACATCAGTTGACTGATGTGTCGACTGAAGAAAGTACCTAAAATAAAAAAAAGTTTCTGTTTTGTTTTGGTTGACTGACCAGTCGACTGATGAGGTCATTAGTCGACTGATAAGGTCCGTCAGTCGACTGATGAGATGGAAAATGCTTCTAACGGTCAGCTCATCAATCGACTGATGAAAGCCGTCAGTCGACTGATGCAGTAATAGCTAGTTTTTTATTTTCGTTATTTTTGTCTTTTTGCTAGGTTTCACTTAGGTTTTTGGGGTTATTTCATGAGCCTATATATACCCCTTTTCCTCTAACATTCTGCCGAAAAAAATTAAGAAAAGTTTTAAAAGAGGTTTAATAAGTTTAAAGGGTGTTTAGTGTTTGTTTCAAGTTTGAGTTTTGAGTTTCAAGTTTGTGAAGCAATTTTCACAAGAGCAAAGTGGAGATCGTCCTTTGGTGTTTGAGCATTCAACTCTTCTCCCTCTCTCTTGTTATCATTAGAGAAGTTTTTCTAAACTCATATCTAGCTAATTTATATGTTTGTTTTTTATTTCCATAAGCTAGAATTTATATTGAGTTTAGTTTGATTTTGATTTATTGAATCTGACAACATACACCCACTTGAGCTTTTAGTATTTACATACATAGTATAATTTGGGGTGTGAGAGATTGTAACCTTGAGTTGTGCTTAATTGAGTTCTCCCATTGTTTAGAGAACAATTATTTGTTGAGAGCTATTATTGTGAGGTTCACTTTGTAATATACTAGTACACCAAGAGGAGTGTGTGGTGAGAGACGTGGTCGTCCCAAGAGGAGTGGGGTAAGTGGTAATACCTAGAGAGAGGTTGTAATTCCTAACACTTGAGGGAGACACATGCTAGAGACCAACACTTGAGGTGGTAATTAGTGTAGTTACATTGTGAGATTGTGAACGTTGATCGGTGAGCGTTGAAAACCGATATTGTGTGGTGTAAACATTTTCGGGTGATCGCTAAAAACCCGGTGTGATAGTGGATTTCTCCCCGGGGGTGGGGAGCGCAGACGTAGGACGGAAGGTCCGAACTCCGTGATCATTTCTTGTGTGTTTGAGTTTGGCTTGTGCACTTATATCTTGCTTATCTCTATCGCTATTCTCTTTTGTATAATTCATCCACTATATCGTTTGTATTTGTTTATCTTGTTTCACCCTTGTTTATATTGCTTATCCTTACATATATATCTTATTGCATACTATTCTTGCTAGGATATTTGTTAATTAGTTTTAAATTAGCATAAATCGAATTAGATTAGCATAAACCCTATTCACCCGCCTCTAGGGTTCCTTCCTAGTGGCATTAGGGTGCTTTCACTTACTGGCTTCAGTCACTGCGACATACTCTGCCTCAGTCATGGACAATGTCACTATCTTCTGCAAACGTGAGACCCAGCTCACTGCTATTGATCCTAAGGTATAAACATACCCCGTGATACTTTGCCTCGTATCATAATCACTAGCAAAGTCTGCATCCATGTATCCCCGCAGTACTAATTCTTTTCTCCCAAAATACAGTGGCATATCCGTGGTCGCTCTTAAGTATCGCAATATCCACTTCACGGTCTTCCAATGCTGCTTTCCTAGGTTGCTTACAAACCTGCTCACAACTCCCACTGCATGGGTGATATCCGATCTCATGCAAACCATCACATACATAAGACTGTTGACCCTATAGTTTTGATGATGATTTGTCAAACAATTTATCGCTAATATATTCTCTAGTTCTGTGTTTATGTTTCTCTTTATAGGTATTTCAGCACACAACAATCAAGTGTTAAAGATTCAAGTTCACATGTGTGGAATTACCTAGGTATAAGTTTAGTTTACTTACATATATTGTATGTTTATATTTAAGCTCAATATATGTACACTTAACACGATTTTTGACGTTTTCTACCAAATAAATGATTTTTCATCAAACGTCGTTACAATATCTTTTATCTCATGTTTACAACTCTTTCATACTCTATTATATATACATAATACATGCATGAGATATATTTACGTGTTTATGAGTTATATCAAAATTTTCATATTCGTAAAATACAGGTTTTACGAACACTTTTCAAAAACAGTGTGTTTTTGCAAACGAAAATTATTTTTCCAAAAATTCCTTTTCTAACATGTTCATTTTATCATTTAGAAACTTTCTCCAAAGTTTTATTATTTTTGGAAATTGATTTAATATTTTTTATGTATTTTCAATTTTGTTCCAAAAACCTGTCAATGCCAAGTATCAGTTTGCGGTCGACCGCCACGGTCGACCGCCATGAACAAATTTTCTTAGTCTGCCTTTTTATTGTTCGCGGTCGACCGTGAAACCATCCAGAGACTTTCGCGGTCGACCGTCACGGTCGACCGTCAGCTTTTATTTTCTAATCTCAGACTTTTTGTGCTTCGCGGTCGACCGCCGAACTCATGATTTGATTCCAATGGCTAGTTTCTGATTTGATTCTCTGGGGGCTTTTTGGTCTTTGGGTATAAATACCCCATTGCTGTTCTCTTTCAAATGACCAACTTTTGTTTTTAATAAAATCTTAAGTGTGTTTAAAAGAGCTGTTTAAGCTGATTTCATCAGTCTGTTTCAAAAGAAGTTTTCCTACAACAAGAAGTGGCTTTCAAATCCTATTGGGATCATCATCTACTGTTCTTCTTGTTTGAGAAGTTTTCTAAACTCTTATATAGCTTACTATTCCATTTTCATTTCATTAGCTATATTTATTAAGTTGTATTATTTTTTTTATTCACTGTTATCACACACACATATTGAGCTTAATATCTTCATATCATATAGTGTGGGTTGTGGGGTGTGATTTAGTGAGTGTGAGCTTCATTTGCGTTCTCATTTGTTGTTGAGAACAAATCATTGTATTTACCTTTATTTGTGAGTATCACTTGTAATACACTTGTACACCAAGAGAAGTGTGAGGCGAGAGACGGGGTCGAATCCTATAGGAGTGGCGTCGGTTGACGAACCTAGGGAGAGGTTGCATCCGAGCACTTGAGGAGGAGGACACGGGCTAGGTTCCTACACTTAGTGTGTAAAGTGTGATTACATAGGGTTTATGTAGTGTGAGAGTTTTCGGTGATCTTGTAAACCGAGTGTGTAGAAGTTCCGGCTTCCAAACCGGATTGTGATAGTGGATATCTCCTCGAGGTGAGGAGCGGGGACGTAGGTCGTGGTGACCGAACCTCGTAAACATATCGTGTGTTTGTATTTTGCTTGGCTTATATTTTATTTGTGCATATTCTTATTGTTCTTTTTCATATCTATCTCTTGCAAGAACATATTGATCAACATAATTTTAATTGGCAATTAATCAGGATTAGATTAGCATAAGACCCTAATCACCCCTCCTCTAGGGTCTAACAAAGACTACCAATGGCTGATGAGTATGGCACTCTAATCATGAACTCTTTCTCTGCATACGTCTTGTATTATTGCTCCTCAGAAAACTTGAACTGACTTCCAAGGGGCGTGCCAACAGGCTTAGCATTCTGCATGTTGAATCTCTAAAGTACCTTCTCGATGTATTCAGCCTGACTTAACTTCAACGTCCCTTCAGCTTCATCTCAACTGACTCGCATTCCAAGAATTTTCTTGGCTACACCCAAATCCTTCATACCAAACTCCTTCACCAAATACTTCTTCAAGTTGTTTATCTCCTGTAAACATGGTCATGCAACTAACTTGTCATATACGTACAACAATAATATGATATAGCTCGACTCGAACCTCTTGAAGTAGCAACAATAATCTGAATTGCATCTTCCATAGCTATTGTTCTGCATGAAGTTATCGAACTTCTTGTACCACTATCTTGGAGCCTGTTTCAAACCGTATAAGCTCTTCTTGATCCTACACATCATCTCGTCCTTTCCTTCCTCAATGAAGCCAACATGTTACTCCATGTAGATTTCTTTATCTAAGTCACCATGAAGAAAGACAGTCTTCACATCCAACTGCTCAAGGTAGAGATTTTCAGTAGCTACTAAGCTTAATACCACTCTGATGGTTGTAAGTTTCACAACAGGGAAAAAATCTCCATATAATCCACTCTTTCACGCTGTTGGAATCCTTTCACAACTAATCTAGCCTTGTACCTCTTGCTTCCATCACTCTCATGCTTGACCCGATAAACCCACTTATTATGTAAAGCTTTCTTCTATGCAGGTAGCTGGGCTAACTCTCATGTCTCATTCGAGTGGAGAGAATCCATCTCTTTTTGCATCGCCTGCTCTCACTGCTAAGATTCACTAACTTGCATAGCCTTCTCATAGCACTCCGATTCTCCACTATCTGTCAAAAACAAGTAATCAAATGACAAAAGATATCTGACATTCAGTTTAGGTACCCTGGATGACCTCCTAAGCTCCTCGCCCTGGGTAGTCATCTCTGCACTTAGAGTCGTCTCCGTTCTTCGGTCAGAATTAACATTGTCTCCCAATCTGGAAGTTCCTCTAAATCCATGTACTCGGATCCATCTACATCCTTAGTGCTACTCCCACTGCTTTGGTTATCTTTGTCATTGTCCATATCCTTGTACATCACCTCTTTATTAAATATGACATCTCTATACTCCTGATGATCTTCTTGTTCTTATCATCGCACAGATGATATCCAAACTCATCAATACTGTATCTAATAAATGTATACTTTTGTGACTTAGCTTCTAGCTTGTCCCTAATATGATCACTGATATGAACATACAACGACTTTCAAGTGTGAGAGATTGATTTTCTTGCCACTCCAAACATCTTCTGGAATCCTAAAATCCAATAGAACTGATGACCCATGATTAATTAGATAAGTTGATGTATGCACCGCGTTCGTCCAAAATGTCTTAGGTAGACCTGCATGTAGTCGCATGCTCCTCGCACGCTCTGTCAATGTTCTGTTCATCCTCTCTGCAATGCCATTCTGTTGCGGTGTACCTAGAGTAGTCCTCTCTAAACAAATCTCATTAAGAGCATAGAACTTCTTGAACTCCTCCAGCTCATATTCTCCATCATTATCCAATCTTAGATACTTCACCTTTAGATCTGTCTTGTTCTCTACCATGCCTCTGACTTATGTTTCATGAAGTATACTCATACCTTCCTCGAGTGATCGTCGATAAAGGTGACATAGTACGTCGAACCGCTAAGAGAAGACACGATAGCTGGACCCCATACATCTGTATGAACAAGCTCTAACTTGTGAGCTTTGGGTGGTCTTCCACTCTTCTGAAAGTTGACCCTCCTCTGTTTCCCGTAGATGCAGTTTTCACAAACACCAACTTTCATTGAATCGATGTCGGATAGCTTTTTCTGAGAGTGTAGAATCTCCATACCCTTCTCACTCATGTGTCCCAACCTATTGTGCCACAAATCTACACTTTCCATGCCAGCTACAATTGCGAGGGTGTCACTCGCATGTAAAGTTAGGTAGAGAGTGCAGGTTTTGTTGCCATGAGCAACCACTATAGTACCATTGAAAATCTTCCACGAATCCTCAGTAAATATCAAAACATAGCCTTCTGCTTCAAGCTAGCCAACTAAAACAAAATTCCTCTTTAGCTTCAGTACATGTTTGATATTCTTTAGACACCACTTAGAACCCTTCATCTGTATCTGCACATCACCTCTTTCCATAATATTACAAGGCTCGTTGTCCTCCAAGTATACTTTCCCAAAGTCCCCTGCTACATAGTTCTGAAAAATCTTCCTATTAGCAGTGGCGTGGAATGAGGCTCCTGAATCAATAACCCATAAATTAGTGTTACTGTCCATAGCAAGGATCAAGGCATCTTGCACGATGTGAGCCTCCATCTCATTCACATCCTTCTTTGGCGCTTTGCAGACTGAAGATATATGGCCCTCCTGGCCACAGTTCCAACAATTCCCTTTGATGACTAACCTTCGAGTTTGATCTTTTCTTCTTTGACTTCAATCGAATTCTGTTATGGTTACCCTTCTTCTAGCTTCGACCTCACTGTTTAAGGTTTAGGGCTGAACCTGAACCTTTTGATTCGAACAATTTTCTTCTAACCTCCTCAGATAGAATTATACTAACAACCTTGCTCAGCTTCAACTTCTCCTTTTCTGCCTAGTTATTAATTACGGTCAAGCAACCTACCCAACTATCCGACAACTACGATACTATCAATAGGGCTTGCACTTCATCATCAAACATGAGATCGAATGAGATGAGTTGATCAACAATCGTGTTGAAGTTGCTGAGATGCAACGTGAAGGAATATCCTTTTGCCATCTTGAGGTTGAAGAGCGACTTGACAAGATGAACCTTGTTTGCAGCTGACGGTTACTCGTACATCTTTGCGAGTGCTTTCATAAGCCCCACTGTCGTCTTCTCCTTCAATATATTATGGGTGACTGATTTTGCGAGCGATAATTGGATTTGCCCTAGAGCCTTTCTATCTAATATTTCTCAATCCTCATCGGTCTCCTCATTCTTCTTTCCGTTTGCTTTTCCCATCAATAGATGGTAAAGATCTTTCTGATACAGATAGTCCTCTATCTACGACTTCCAGTAGGCAAAGTCTGATTCGTTAAACTTCTCAATCTTCAATTTGCTTTCTTCTGCCATCTCTCACACAAATCTTCTGAATGAATATCTGATACTAGTTGTTGGGGTTAAAACAATGACAACCCGTGCCCTTCGGATCTTGTGTCGAAAGAATAGCAAGCAAAAAATCACAGCAAAATGAAAAACTTGCAGGAAAGAATAAATACAAGAGAAGAGAACACTAGATTTAATGAGGTTTGGCAAACGTACCTACGTCCTTGGGAGCCACACCAGAAATTCTTTAATTATTAATAAAGATTACAATGCCTGCAAATGACTATCTTTTTCTCTAAGATCTCTGATCTTAAAGTGCGGGATTTTCTTTGAAAATTGCTGCTAAAAACGCTCCTTAAAAAATCACATAAAAAACGGCGGCCATGTTTCCCTATTTATAGGGAAACCCTAAAATCGAAACAGAATAGGAATCTATTTTTCTGCAAAGTTCGCCTGAACTATGAAGTTCGCCTGAATTGTGAAGTTTGCCTGCAAGACTTATGTTTGCCTGAACATAGTCAATTTCACCTGGACTAGAGTTCGCCTAAACTGAAGTTCGCTTGGACTGCAAGTTCGCCTGAACACACTGCTTTGCCTGCTTCACCTACATGCCAAGTTCACCTAATTTCTTAACTTAGAAAATTTCTGCTGTGTATGCTTGTTCCAAGGTTTGGGTCTATACCCCTAAACCAACATCTACATTGACGTTCTAGGTGTGATGGAATTTGCATTTTTTTTCCTTTTTTGGATAGCGTGAGGCTATCCTCTTTAATTTCTTAAAGGGTGAGGGTATCTCCGGAGTTTATAGTGACATACACGGAGTGACCATCAAAATGAGATCTCTGCTGAAATGTATAGAATAGGTAGTGTAGATAATACTAAATAAACCTAAAGAGATTAACAGTTGTATATGCCTTTCTTAAGAGAAGAAAGGAAAAGGATGAATTTCAATCTCTACTAAATTCATTGTAATGCTAACACATGATAAAAGTTAGAAATGCTCATGTGAAATCATGAAAACTCAAAAACATATGCGAGACCTATCTATATAAATTTTATATAGTTATAGTTAATGGTAACACAGATTACTAAGTTTATATAGTTACAGTTAATAGTAATACATATTATTCTCATTAGAGGATGTTCTTAGCAAAAAAACTTGAAGATCTACCTCTCTGCTAGGGTTTCTCTCGGCCTTTAGGGTTTTCTCCTTGGGGCACAAGGCCCGGTGTCTTTTAGGGCTTTCTCTTGTTTTTCGATGGTGAGAAAGCTTGTGGATTTTTTTTTCGACGACGAGAAATCTAGCGAGATATATTAGGGGTTTTTTTTCTGATGACAAAACAAGATGGATGATCAACGGAATGATATGTGGAAGGAACTAAGCCTTACTGATGAAGAATAAGATGGGATTAGAAGAATAAGGGGCGGAACGGTTGAATAAGCTTTGCCTAGTTTGCCGTTTTATCTCGGGCAAAAGGATTAACATTGAAGTAGTCCAAAACATTATGATTCTATTTGGAAGTTGTAGGAGTGGGTATGTGGGAACGAAGAAGACCGACATGGGGTGATTTTTTGAGGGCTGTGAAATTTTGATAATCAACTTTTGTTGATTGGTACAATCGAGTGTGACACCCCTAGTTTCACACAAAACTACAGTCCGAGGTGAACTCAATGATGTCAAACCTGCCATGCATCTAACACTATGCAATAACATGTTTACCATCATATTAATATCTCTCTAGTGGAATCAAATAAAAAGAAGTGCAGGTACAAGCAGATAGAATAAATGTAATAATATAAGGAACACAGTATAGAGAAGAGATATCTAATAATAAATATAATCATGTTCCAACATGAGATAAGTATTACATTTGATAAGTCTAAAATAAGAGTAATAAATCTCTAACACAAGAGTCAACTGAATACAGTACTAAGACACTCAGTCTCCAACATGAAATACATCTCTAAAGACTGAAAATAAATAAAAGTCTACTGTGGAGCACTAACTAGCTACTAATATATGACGATGAGCAAGACTGAATCTCCATCAACCTGCGACTCTCCGGACGTCTGACTCGCTACCTGAAAAAGATAGAAACAACGAGCGTCAAAGCGCTAGCAAAAATATCTCTACCGGCCCCAGGGTTAAGGGGATTAGGGGTATGAAAATATAAGTGATAGAATATATAATATATAAATCATATGCACTAAACTAAGAGGAAATTGATATTTAGAAATCCACAACATGAAAATGGGTACGTCGAGCGAAATAATCTAAACAAGAAAACCCTCATGTATATACCAAGTATCTCAAATTATAAATCGCTAAATACTAACTCTAAATCCTATGAATAAGAATAAATAACAAAGAATATCATATTACCTGTCACGCCCCGGGCCCATGGGCCCGTTGGTGTGTGCAAGTCGTGGGTCCAAGGAGAGTAACTCGTGGGTTGGCTAAATCCACCGCCAAAATGCTAGCACTAATTGTTATGGATCTTGGGGTTCTCTATTTAAGCCACTAACATTTCTTTACACTAGTCCATGTGGGACTAAAGTGGGGGTGTCACAATCACCCTACCTTACAAAGACGACGTCCTCGTCGTCACGACATGACAATTGACACATCCTAGTATCACTGCCAGGCGATGTGGACTCTAGAGGTGGCTCATACGGGCTCTAGAGGTGGCTCCTACCGTATCCACACGGTGTAGCACTTAGCCCCGTATAGCACTCTCATACGGGCTCTAGAGGTGGCTCCTACCGTATCCACACGGTGTAGCACTTAGCCCCGTATAGCACTTAGCTCTACACTTCTGGCTGCCAACTGCTCTGATACCATTTATCACACCTCGAGCCCACGGGCCCGTTGGTGTGTGCAAACCGTGGGTCCACGAAAAGCAACTTATGGGTTGGCTAAGTCCACCATCAAAATGCTAGCACTAGTTGTTCTTAGGTCTTGGGGTTCTCTATTTAAGCCGCTAATATTTTTTTACACTAGTCCATGTGAGACTAAAGTGGAGGTGTCACATTACCAAACCTTATCCAAAACAAGTCGTGTCATAACTACCCTCGGGTAGTTGGCAACATAACAAGTATAATTATCCAGTAAAAGATCTCGTATAGTATACGTCGTGTATGACTAACTTCAGCCTTATACCCTACACTCAGGGTAGATATCATGAGAGAAAAATACAATTCTATAATTCCTCTACAAAAAGAATGGTGTTGAGTATAGGTGCTCACATATCATGTGGTTCATCACAATATTTTGTGACACACTACTTTACTCGGACACCCTGCGGAGTATAGGCATATCAGCCTAATATAGAACCCAATACAAATAAAAGGAATGTAGAGTCTCAGTGTAATGACCATGAATTTTTGATACTAGTTAAAATAATTTTTTTAATATTTTAAAATATTTTAAAATATTCAATTATTATTTTTAAAAGAGTATTTGTATTTTCTCAATTTTCTAGAATTTTCTATGATTTAAAAATCTGATTATATATTTATTTAAATAATTTTGATATTTATAAAGTAACTTAGTACAGTAAATTTTTTTGAAATTAATCTGTTGTGTTATCGATACTATTACGTATTATTTTGAATAATATGTTGTATTATTTTTACTATTTCGTATTATTTCGTATAATACGTTGTATTATTATTACGTATTATTTTGTACAATTTGTTGTAATATTATTATTATTATATATTATCTGTTGTATTAGTATAACTGGTACATTTTATTTTGTAGATAATTTTCCTATAATTATTTGATTTAAAATGCATGTAATTATTTTTTTATTAATTATTTTCGTTTAAATATCTAAACCCTAACCCTAATCCCTTTCATATATATATAGATATAAGATTATGCTTTATTTTTCTTTTTTCTCTTTTTCTCCCTCTCTCCTGTTTCCTTCCAGCCCCGCCGCCACCCTTGTAATGACTGTGAACTTTCGATACTAATTAAAATAAATTTTTAGTATTTTAAAATATTTAATTATTATTTTAAAAAGAGTATTTGTATTTTTCTTGATTTTATCGTCGCTGAGCCGAGCTCCCGAGCTCACCCCTACATGACCAACAGCGACATCGCCACCTTCTAGCCGCCGACGAGCCCCGAAGGAGATCACCGAGACACCTGACGATCTCCGCTGCCCTCTACGACATACTCGACAATATTCCCGAGGCAAGATCCCGATTCTCGTTTAGTTTTGTTTCAATTCTTATATTTGTCGTATGTGAGGATTTATATTTTTTAATTTTTTTATTAGAATTTTAGATCTATTAAAAATTATCTGCATGGGTTTGATGAATAATATTGAATGAATCATAATTATATGATAAATAGTATTTTTTGAATAATTATAATTTTTTAAGAATTTATTTTGTGGAAGGAAATCATTTTAGAATGATAAATATTTAAAAAAAAATTATTTCGGGAAAATAGACTATTTTGAATTAATGAGAATTTATCTTGTAAAAAGATTATTTTGAATTTTTGAATTTTTGAATTTTTGAATTTATTATTTTAAAAGATTATTTTTAGAATAATTATGGTGAGAGATAATTTGACAGGAATTTATTTTGCAAAAGAATTATTATTTTGAATTAATTTAGTTTATGAACGTGTGATGGATGGTTGTTGACCGTGACATTTTATGTGCAAAACAATCGTCGATTCCATAATTCTTATTTTAATTACGTGGTATGCTATGGCACTGTTGTATATAATTGGTTGTTTTATTTATTATTTCTTATTGTGTTTGAAAACCCTTAGTAGTTCATGACTTAGTGACCTTGTGCGTCATGAATAAGACTTAGTGACATGTGTGTGTGCGTTGACTAAATTTAGGAGGTGGATCGAGAACTAGTTCAGGTTATGATTGTTGACTTAGAAAAGCGAGAAGAGTTGGGATGAGGAAGTCTTGGTTCATGTGATCGGATGTGGCTATTGATGTATCTTCCAAGCTCGCACCAATGAGTTTGTGTTGTACTAGGGTTGGTTTGTTGGATCAAAGTGAAGTTTGTGCAGTCACTTTGGTCTGTGAGTTTAATATTCACTCGAGTTTAGCTTGAGTCCGGACCAGGCTGAAAACGGATTGCGTGTAATCCTATGAACGAGTTTGTGTATTGGGATTGGATGCACGTAGGAGATTTGTGAATAGTCAGTTATTCGATAATATGAACGTTGACTCTGTGTGAGTTGTGAACCAATGACCTATTATAGGATGGCTAGTTACATGACCTCGTTTCTTGGCTAAGTATGAATTATTGTGAGATGTAGGCTAGTTGTATTTCTTTTCATACATAGATCGAGATTAATATTTAATTATCTATAATTTAAGATATATGGTATATACATGAGAGTTTCCTTATTTGGATTATTTCACTCAACATACTATGTTTCTTGTTGTAGACTTTTTAAGTATTAATTCCATCTAATTGTATGACCTTATTACTTGGATGATTATTCTGATCGCTAGCTGCATGATCTTGTTACTTGGTTGATTTTCTTGGATTCTTCTGATTATTATATTCTAGTGATGGATTGTATTTAGATTATTAGTATTCCAGTAGCATGCTTCTATTATTATTATTACTGTTTTTGCCTTGGTCGTTTGACCGTTTCTATTTCTCTCTGTGGGATCTTACTGTGTGCTATGCATGCTGACGTACACCTATTTTCTCTGGTGTATGTCAGATTTAGGAGACGGACAGCCTCAGTTTGGAATCGTATAGGAGCCAGAGGATTCTCAGCAGGAGTGTCTTGCAGACGGAGCAGAAGAACAAGTTAAAGCTTAGCTAATTTCTTAGTTATTTGATGGCCCTTAGTTTATTTTTTACAGTACTTCCTTTCTTTTTTGTTGAACGATGTATTTTATGTTTCTTCAGTTTTTCATTGTTCAATTTTGTATAATGGCATGTTTGACCCAAACTCTGTGTCTCGGATGATATTCTATTTGTGATATGTCTTTTTTCCATTTTGAGTTGTTCATTATATTCTTGCTATGTGTGATCGGGGACATGTGACTTCGTATGTTATATTGCTTGACGCTTAGCGTATTAGATTTGAGTAGAAATGATCTAGTATCTATTTCTCCTCAGTCTAATACGTCATGAGCTTGTTCACGTTCTGATTCCCGGGTATTTTGTGAAGCGGGGTGTGACAGGTTTTTTTGGGAGCCTATGCAGGTCACTGTCCCGAGTTCCCACTAGTAAGAATATATTGGACAATTTAGATGCATATCATATCTCATCCGTAAAATTATAGTCAGCCATTATCCTATCAGCTCGATAAATTATGTCTTAGTCCCTACCTTATCACTTTTTAACTCCGGAGCTCTCCACTGTTTCTTGTCTTGACACTTCCTGACTACACTCTCGTTCGATATATCTGTCATTGGGTTCTTTCTTATTTTAATTCCGAGGACGGAATTTATTTTAAGGAGGGTAGAATGTAATGACCATGAATTTTCGGTACTAGTTAAAATAAATTTTTTGGTATTTCAAAATATTTAATTATTATTTTTAAAAGAGTATTTGTATTTTCTCAATTTTTTAGAATTTTCTACGATTTAAAAATCTGATTATATATTTATTTAAATAATTTTGATATTTATAAATTAACTTAGTGCAATAAATTTTTTTGGAATTAATCTGTTGTGTTATCGATACTATTATGTATCATTTTGAATAATACGTTGTATTATTTTTACTATTACGTATTATTTCTTATAATATGTTATATTATTATTACGTATTATTTTGTATAATTTATTGTATTATTATTATTATTGCATATTATATGTTGTAATAGTATAACTGGTACGTTTTATTGTATAGATAATTTTCCAATAATTATTTGATTTTAAATGTAAGTAATTATATTTTTTATTAATTATTCTCGTTTAATTATACAATTAGTTGTATTATTTTTACTATTGTGTATTATCTATTGTATTAGTATAACTGGTACGTTTTATTTTGTAGATAATTTTCCCATAATTATTTGATTTAAAATGCAAGTAATTATATTTTTTATTAATTATTTTCGTTTAAATATCTAAACCCTAACCCTAATCCCTTTCATATATATATAGATATAAGATTATGCTTTATTTTTCTTTTTTCTCTTTTTCTCCCTCTCTCCTGTTTCCTTCCAGCCCCGCCGCCACCCTTGTAATGACTGTGAACTTTCGATACTAATTAAAATAAATTTTTAGTATTTTAAAATATTTAATTATTATTTTAAAAAGAGTATTTGTATTTTTCTCAATCTTCTACAATTTTCTATGATTTAAAAGTCCAAGTTTTATATTTATTTAAATGATTTAGATATATATAAATTTATTTAGTGTAGTAAAAATTTCTAAAATTTATCTGTTGTGTTATCGATACTATTATGTAGCATTTTAAAGAATATGTTGTATTATTATTATTACGTATTATTTCATATAATATGTTGTATTATTAATTATGTATTATTTGTATAATTTAATATATTATTTTTACTGTTGCATATTATCGATTGTATTAGTATAACTGGTACGTTTTATTGTGTAGACAATTCTTCCATAATTATTTGATTTTAAATGTAAGTAATTATATTTTTTATTAATTATTCTTGTTTAATTATATAATTTGTTATATTATTACTATTATCACATATTATCTGTCGTATTAGCACAACTGGTATATTTTATCGCGTAGATAATTTTTTAATTTTAAATATAAGTAATTATATTTTTTATTGATTATTCTTATTTAATTGTACAATTTGTTGTATTATTTCTTCTATTGCGTATCAGCTATTGTATTAATACAACTGGTACATTTTATTTGTAGATAATTATTCCGTAATTATTTTGATTTTTAAATATTAGTAATTATTTATTTTAATTAATTTTCATTTAATTCCCTAAACCCTAATTATATATACATATATATAACCCTCTCTCCTCTCCTCTTCGTTTTCACATCGCCCTCACCCTCTCTCTCTCCTCTCCCTCGTTCTCTCTCCCTAACCCCCAAGCACGCGCGTCCTCGTCAAGCTCCTCCGCCCTCACCATATCCCTCCTCCGCTTCCTCCAAGCCCATGCCCCACCAGAGCTCCGCCTCCGCTAACCTTTCCTCTCTTCATTCTCCGCTCAACCCACCACTGTAGTCTTCCCCACAGGCCATCTCGCCACCGAGCAACCTCCATCTTCATCACTCAGTCCCCTCAGCCTCACCGCAGCCGCCCTCACCATCCCAAGCCTCGTCCACCCGCCTCAGCCTCCCCACTATATCGCGCTCGCCTCCATCCGCGCCTCTCATCCCGCCGAATCTCAACACCCCTCCCCGAGCGTCGCCCCGCCTTCACCTCCACCAACGCGACACCCCCGCTCACGCTCAGCCACCCTTCTCCCTCGTCGCCACTGTCCAACTCCCAACAACCCCACCGACGTTTGTCGTTTAGATCCCAGTCGCTACCCCGAGGGCTCCCCTCCCCGTCGTCAAAGCGTGTGTTTGTATTGCCCGTGGGTTTGGTGGCGTTTGGTCACTGAATTCTCGCCGACCTGGTCAGCCTGATCCATCGCCCCTTCAGCGCCGATGCGCCTCACCGATAGTGTCGCTTCGTTCAATATACCTAAGGGAGGATCCCTATTCCCGGTTGTTTATTCATTACAATATTATATTTGTCGGTATTCTTTGACTTATCATTTCAAATTTAGATCTGTGAATTAATTATATGCATAGATAGACTGTATTATGATTATATTGTATGTTGTGATATATCTACGTGAGATTGTTTGATGAATGATATTAATTATGAGATGTTTTTGAAAAGAAATAAAAATAATATTTTTAAGATTTATTTTAAATTATTATAATTTAATTTGAAAAAAGAGAATATTAAAAAGAATATTTAAAGATTATTTTAGATTATTATTATGAGAAAAGAAATTGATTTTGTTAAAGGGGTTAGTTTTGAATTATTATGATAATAAATATTTTAAAAGAATTTATTTTTAGAAAATGAATTATTTTAGATTAATTATAATGAGAAATGATTTTTAAATATATTATTTAGGAAAAAGATTATTTTCTAAATTTTATAGATGTTGTTTATGACTTATGCTTCTTAGATTTAATTACATCATATGCCATGACATCATTGTACAGGATTGGTTGTTTTTATTTATTGTTCCTTGTTGTGTTTGAGAACCATTAGTAGTTCATGACTTAGTGGCCTCGTGCGTTATGAACAGACCTAGTGACATGTATGGGTGTATTGACTGAATTTAGGAGGTGGACCAGAGATCTAGTTCAAGTTATGATTATTGACTTAGAAAATACAAGAGAGTTGGGATGGGAAAGTCATGGTTTATGTGATCGGACAAGGCTGTTGATGTATCTTCCAGACTAGCACCAGTGAACCGTTTCGTACTGGGGTTAGTTGTTGGGCCAAGTGAATCGTTTCGTACTTGGTCAGTGAAATTGTTTCGTCACCTGAGTTTTGCTTGAGTTCGAACCAGGCTGAAATCGGATTGCGTGTAGTCCTCTTACCGAACCATTTCGCAGCATTGGATGTACGTAGGGGATTTGTAAACAGTCAGTTATCCGATGATATGAGTGTTGACTCTGTGTGAGATGTGGACCAGTGAGTTTTAGGATGGCTAGTTACATGACCTCGTTTCTTGGCTAAGTATGAATTATTGTGAGATATATGCCAGTTGTATTTCTTTTTAAACATAGATCAAGATTAATATTTAATTATCTACAATTTGAGATATATGGTATATACACGAGGGTTTCCTTGTTTGGATTATTTCGCTCGACGTACTACGTCTCTTGTTGTAGAATATGGTATATACACGAGGGTTTCCTTGTTTGGATTATTTCGCTCGACGTACTACGTCTCTTGTTGTAGATTTTTAAGTATTAATTCCATCTAGTTGTATGACCATGTTACTTGGATGATTATTCTGATTGCTAGCTACATGACCTCATTACCCGATCGATTTTTGGATTCTTTGATTATTTTATACTATTGGTGGATTTCATCTAGTTTTTAGTATTCTAGCTGCATGATTCTATTTATTATTATCGTTATTGCTTTGGTCTTTCGATCATTCTATCCTTCCTTGTGGGATCTTTCCGTGTGCCATACACGCTGACATACACATGTTTTCTCTAATGTACGTCAGATTTAGGAGATAAGCAGCCTCAGTTCGGAATCGTATAAAAGCCAGAGGATTCTCAGCAGGAGTGCTTTGCAGACCGTGCAGAAGAAGAAGTCGAAGCCTAGTCTTTTTTTTATTAGTTGATGGTCCTAGTTTACTTTTATAGTTTTTTCTTTTTTCATTGATCGATGTATTATATTTCTCCAGTATTCAGATAGTTTTGTATAAGGGCATGTTAACCCGAATATTATGTCTTGGATAATATTTCTTTTATGATATGGATTATTTTGTTCTGAGTTTGTCTATTATATTCTTGTTAATTATGATCGGGGACCTGTACATTTGTATTTATTTATTGACTCTTAGTGTATTAGGTTGAGGAGAAATGTTTATTTTTATTTATTCTCCTTAATCTAATACGTCGCAGGCTTGATCACGTTCCGATTCCCTGGTATTTTAGGAAGCGGGGCGTGACAACCCTCCTCATCCTCTTCTTCTCTCCCTCTTCCTCCTCCGACGAACCTAGCCGCGAGTCAAATTACGTGTAGTCCTACTAGATGCACATAGAGGATTTGTTAACAGTCATTTATCCTATGATATGAGCGTTGACTTTGTGTGAGATGTGGACCAGAGACCTGTTATAGGATTCATAGTTACATGTGTTAGACCCTAGAGGGGGTGATTAGGGTCTTATGCTAATCTAATCCGATTTAAATGCCAATTAAAAATAATTAAGACGATCCCCGCTGCCCTCTACGACATCCTCAACAATATTCCCGAGGCAAGATCCCGATTCTCGTTTAGTTTTGTTTTAATTCTTATATTAGTCGTACGTGCGAATTTACATTTTTTAATTGTTTTATTAGAATTTTAGATCTGTTAATAATTATCTATGTGGATTTCATGAATAATATTGAATGAATCATAATTATATGATAAATAGTATTTTTTTGAATAATTATAATATTTTTAAGTATTTCTTTTGTGGAAGGAAATCATTTTAGAATGATAAATATTTTAAAAAGAATTTATTTGGGAAAATAGACTATTTTGAATTAACGATAATTTATTTTGTAAAAAGATTATTTTGAATTTATGAATTTATTATTTTAAAAGATTATTTTTAGAATAATTATGGTGAGAGATAATTTGATAGGAATTTATTTTGCAAAAGAATTATTATTTTGAATTAATTTAGTTTATGAACGTGTGATGGATGATTGTTGACCACGACATTTTATGTGCAAAACAATCGTCGATTCCATGATTCTTATTTTAATTACATGGTATGCTATGACACCATTGTACATGATTGGTTGTTTCATTTATTATTTTTTATTGTGTTTGAGAACCCTTAGTAGTTCACGACTTAGTGGCCTTGTGCATCATGAACAAGACTTAGTGACATGTGTGTGTGTTGAGTAAATTTAGGAGGTGGACCAGAGATCTAGTTCAGGTTATGATTGTTGACTTAGAAAAGCAAGAAGAGTTTGGATGGAGAAGTCTTGGTTCATGTGATCGGATGTGGCTATTGATGTATCTTCCAAGCTCGCACCAGTGAATTTGTGTAGCACTGGGGTTGGTTTGTTAGGTCAAAGTGAAGTTTGTGTAGTCACTTTGGTTCGTGAGTTTAATATTCACCTGAGTTTAGCTTGATTCCGGACTAGGCTGAAGACGGATTGCGTTTAGTCCTCTGATCGAGTTTGTGTAGTGGGATTGGATGCACGTAGGGGATTTGTGAACAGTCAGTTATCCGATAATATGAACGTTGACTCTATGTGAGATGTGAACCAGTGACCTGTTATAGGATGACTAGTTACATGACCTCGTTTCTTGGCTAAATATGAATTCTTGTGAGATGTAGGCCAGTTGTATTTCTTTTCATACATAGATCAGGATTAGTATTTAATTATCTATAATTTGAGATATATGGTATATACATGAGGGTTTCCTTATTTAGATTATTTCGCTCGACGTACTATGTTTCTTGTTGTAGATTTTTAAGTATTAATTTTATCTAGTTGTATGACCTTATTACTGAGATGATTATTCTGATCGCTAGCTGCATGATCATGTTACTTGGTTGATTTTCTTGGATTCTTATGATTATTATATTCTAGTGATAGATTGCATTTAGATTATTAGTATTCCAGTGGCATGCCTCTATTATTATTATTGTTGTTTTTGTCTTGGTTGTTCGACCGTTTCTATTTCTCTCTGTGGAATCTTGCCGTATGCCATGCACGTTGACGTACACCTATTTTCTCTGGTGTACGTCAGATTTAGGAGATGGACAGCCTCAGTTCAGAATCGTACAGGAGCCAGAGGATTCTCAGCAGGAGTGCCTTGCAGACGGAGCAGAAGAAAAAGTTGAACCTTAGCTATTTCCTTAGTTATTTGATGGCCCTTAGTTTATTTTTTGCAATACTTCCTTTCTTTTCTGTTGAATGATGTATTTTATATTTTTTTTAGTTTTTCATTGTTCAATTTTGTATTAGGGCATGTTTGACCCAAACTCTGTGTCTCGGATGATATTCTATTTGTGATATGCCTCTTTTCCATTCCGAGTTATTCATTATATTCTTGCTATGTATGATCGGGGACCTGTGACTTCGTATTTTATATTGCTTGACGCTTAGAATATTAGATTGAGTAGAAATGGTTTAGTGTCTATTTCTCCTCAGTCTAATACATCACGGGTTTGTTCACGTTTTAATTTCCGGGTATTTTAGGAAGCGGGGCGTGACACTCAGCACCCACAACATCCTGTGGTTCAGTGCAATCTCATGCGTCTCATTACAGGCATATCAGCCTAATCCGAAACACAATGATGTATAATAGAGTTTAGTCTACTGCAGTCTCATTACAGTATACCAACTAACTCACTCAGAGTGTAGTCAATCTGCGGTCTCATTATGGTGTACTAACTAACCTCACTCGAGCATCCAAAACTATCGTAATGTGAAATAAACATTTCTCTCTATCATGACAAACTCAAAAATTAAATTACACACCTCAAAAACTCGTGTGTGCTAAAAATCCAAAACGTGCTCTTTTCTAAACAACACACGTGTATCGATGTGCGACTTGTACTTCGTACGTACGATCAAAAGCATGAGGAAAGAAACAATATATGCAAAACAACCCATGTCGGTCGACCTAAATGTTCCACCGGTTGATCGACGACATGCACAAATAAGCACTCAGAAAAAAGGCCTTGATTGGGCGACCGACTCCATGTTTCGGTTGACTAATCAGGGTACATCGGTCGACCAATTCTTTGGCTTGGTCGACCGATCAGGGTACATGAAACAGAACATGGTTTTAAGAACTTAAATCGATTTTTCTCAAAAGAATTTGTGAATCATTAACATGGGATGTATAAACATTATAAATCTTGTGTTTAACATAGTGGGGGTTTATTCTACTACATGAAATCACAAATATAAACTTTTAAAGGGATCTACTAACCCTAACATAGTTATATTGATAAACTCATTATGAAAAAAAATCAAATTGGTGAAATCTCATGTAAATTTTACTTCAGAACTTATACCCAAGTTAAGAAATCCATTTCATAATATTTTAAATCAAAAATATCAAATCTTTATATCATACAAATTAAAAGTGTGATCTTTACTCATAAAATATGTTTTAAAAATCCTATAAAACCAAGAAAAATAGGGGATGAGTTTGAAGGAGATGAAACTCGCCTCAAAGATTATGCTGGACTCCCAAACACGCGAGAGACACGATCCTCCTTCACCAAAAGCCAACGATCTCACCCTCTTTTAGGTATTTTCGCTTCTCAAAGCTTTCCCAAACTCAAAAAAAAAATCTCTAGGGTTTTTGAGAGGGGGATGAGTATTGTTCACGTGGGAATAACAGGAGAAAAGAGGAGAGAAATCGGTTTATATACATATATATACATGTGTGATCAAACGGGCTAAAATCTAACCCCACCTAAAAACCCATTTTTGGGCACTAATCGGTCGACTGATGCTCATTGTTCAGTCGACCGACCAGCACCTATCGGTCGACTGATTTCTAAGGGCGGTCAACCGATAAGTGGTGTTTTTAGCAGACTGGTTTTTCACGTACTTGCATGTTTACACTATTATATATCCATATATGTACTTGATCGATCTCAAATCGATTACTAAAATACTTATTCGTCTCAGAATAGTATCAACCATAATAAAAGTCATTTGATATTATTTTCCATAATATTTTCAAAATTATGGGGTTTTACATCGAGGGAGTCCAAGAACCATCCAAGACTTATTTGTATGTATCCTCCTTCTAGATCCAAGTTCATTATGTTGCCTATATCGTGTATGATAGTGGCGGTAGGATGAAAGATTAGTGTTACGCTTGCGGTAGTTGAAGATGTTGACGGGGACTCTGATGGGTAGTGCAAAGGGCAATGTATGCTTGTTCGAGTCAAATTGGATGTGAGGAATCCTTTTTTAAGGGGTTTTTTGTTTCAAATCTTAAAATTTTAGAATTTATAATTTCATGAAAATTTCAAATATTTAGTGTTTTATATATACATTGTGATTTTTAATATTTTATTTGGTTCAACATTATTATAGGAAAGCAATTTCTAAAATCAGTAATCTCTTATTTGTGTTAGAAATAGGATGCAAGCCTAGAAGAAGGGGGGGGGGGGGTGAATAGAATTGCTACAAAATTTTCGGATAAACAAAGAATATGCAACGGAAAATAAAAAATGAAAAACTAAGAGTAATCAAAACAGGAACACGCTAGATTTTTATAGTGGTCTGAATCAACATCTCATGTCCACTCTCCCTTCTCGCAAAGGGTCTTCTTCACTATCACCAGAGTTATCCCTAAATCACAACCCAATTCAGTAGAGTTTACAAACAGGACCCAAGAATCTACTCGAAACAAGCGGGATACCTAACTTCTCACAATGGCCAAAAGAAATCTAGCCCTAGCTAGCCACACTCAATTATCCTGGCTTGAGTGCGCCAACCCTTAATTACCCTAACTTGAGTATGTTGTCAAACTCGTAAGTTTAAAATACAAAACCAACCCTAAAATAGTTAAATCACAATTAAAAAAAAATATTATAGCCCTTTTATAATAAATCCTTTTTCAAATCGATGTTCCGAGAAGAAGAGATATTGAAATTGAACCAAATGTACTCCTCCTTGCTGAAACGATCTTTTGATGTGACTGCATCGAGAAGAAGTTGAACGAGTCTCATGGGAGCAAATTCTAACTTACAGTCCCTCACAAACCCTAGAATTTAATCTCACAAACCTGTGAAAATATCCTCTCTGTTTCATATTGTTAATCTCTTCTCCAATCCCTCCTTAAATAGACAATGATTGCATTGAAAAGAAGTCATCTAATCAATGTGGAAATAGGAGACCAAGTCTATGATCAAACGACTGAGATTGAATCTGAAAATATGTCAAAATGCATCTAAACCATTAATGGTTGATGCCAATCATCGATGGTTCCCTGTAGTCCGTCGATTATTTAAATTCTGGTTTTTATATTCACAGATTATTTATTGTAGTCCATTGATGGTTGAAGTTATCATCGATAGTTGATTGTAGCCTATCAATGACCTATGGACCATTGATGATTGCCTTGTGATCATTGATGGTTACTGGCTGAAATCAACTGTTCGTGTTGATCTTTGCATCGCTTTGAGCCGAAACTTTTTCGTATCTGTTTATTCCTAAAATATATCATCTTACAAACTTATTAGTACCAAATGAGAGTTTGTTATTGATCAAACAAGAGATAATGCATGAACATCGCTATTCCCCGAGCAATGTTCTAACAATTCCCCCCTTTTAATAAAAACAAAACTAGAAATTAAGCACATGGTAAGATATATATTCAGTTTAAGATAAGATCATAATATGTATGATATGCAATGCAAATCTCCCCCTACATATATGCATAGATGAAAAAGAATTGGCAATCTAGAAACTCCTTGTTCAAAGCCAAATTGTGAAAACTCCCCCTAAAACCAAGCAAGGTTGAAAGGCTTGTCATGTTGAAAGCACTTATAAACCATATACGAAAACTTATTAAAAACTCACAATCAACCACAATCAACCTCAAAAGTTTTCAAATAGTTTTAGAATTTCTCATTTTCTCCTCCTTTTTGTTGTTATCAAAAGAAACACACACCTAGGATATACAATATACTAGAAATTCTAAATAAAGATTATCTGAAGGTGTAAGGAAGAGAAATACACACCAGTTTATAAAAATTTTAATAGAAAATGGCATGAGAAATACATATAGAACTTCAAAACACTTGAAATATGATAATAAGACGTATTAAAATTCATTCAAACTATGAAGATATCAATAAAAAGTTTGTAAAAACAACAATAAAAGTAATTATATTAAACCATGAAAAAAATTCAGATATATCTTCTAGTTTGAGATTTCATTTTTTATGAATTATCTCAACCTTTAGAAAAGGTCCAAAATCTCGATCTACTTCCAAATCATATAGGAATTTTTAAGAGGAAGAATGATATTGTTTGGAAGGTGATGTACACCATCTCTAAATATAAAAAATATTTAGCATAGGATGGATACTCTTGAGATATTCCACATCTATATCCATGAGTGTAGGATCTTTGACCATCTTTTAACAAATACACTTAAATTTTACCATGGATTTATAGTGTGTGGGTCTTTAACTATCTTTTTTACAAATACACTCTTTTTGCTTGATGTTTTATAGCATATGTGTATGCTTCATGAAATGTAATATTTTTGCTATATTCAAGTATAAAAATTAAGCTCAAAGACTATTTCATATATCCAAAAATACTTTATTATCATCATATAAAAACCTTTCTTCCTTCTTTTACAAAACTAAATATGATAAGATTGTAATATGACGTGAAAAGTAATATGAAGAATATCATAAATCATCATGTTTTTTTAATCAAACATGTAAAATTTTGTATGCACATATAAAATAGATAGATTGTGAAAAACATATGTGAACTAATATGATAAAACTCATGCCTATAAACTAACAGAAAATCCTATTTAAATATTTCATGTAAAACCATATACATAGGCACATTCAAAATGTTATCACTTTATATATTTAAAAAAAAATTAAAAATAAAGAAAAATATTTTTTTTGTTTTTGATTTTTCATAAGAAAACAAAAATAAAGAAAGAGAATTTTTTTTATTTTTTATGAGAAAACAAAAAAAATAAGTAAGGAGAATTTTTTATTTTTTTCAATCTTTTATACAAAAAATAAAAACTTTCTTTTGTTTTTCAATATATAAGAAGAACCAAAAACAAAGAAAAATAAAATAAAAAAAGAAATCTATCAAATCTAATCTATATACATACAATAGAATAAATCAACATGCTAGATATCAAGAGATAAAATATCTAGATCTTGTCTCAACCTAGTGAAACGATCTTCAAGCAAAGGTCTTGTAAAAATATTAGCAAATTGGTCAGATGTAGGGACAACCTCAACTTGAACATTCTCTTTTGCAATATGGTCCCTAACAAAGTGATATCAAATATTTATATGTTTTGTGCGTTACTGATAAACTAGATTTTTGCTCAAATTAATAGCACATTTATGATCACATCTAATAGGAATTTTATTAAAGGTAATGTCATAGTCCTGAAGAGTTTAAGACATCCACAAGGCGTGTAAACAATAATTACCTAATGCAATATACTCGTCTTCAGTATTGGATAGAGCTACACAGTTTTGCTTCCTACTAGACCAAGATACTAGAAAATATCCTAAAAGATGAACTATACCACTAGTGTTTTAGTATGATATCCAGCATAATCACTATCAAAATATCTAATCAAATCAAAAGAATTGCATATTAGAAACCATAATTTGAATTTTTGTGTTCCAATTAAATATCAAAAAATTCATTTTACAACTTTCAAGTGTGATTCTTTAGGATTTGCTTAAAATTTTGCACATAAACACTTAGAAAAAAATAATATCTAGATGAAAAGCAAAAAGATATAAGAGACTGTCAATCACACCTTTGTACCTTTTCTCATCAATTGGGGTACCTACTTCATCTTTCAAAAGGTTTGTCGAAGGGCTCATTGGAGTTGGTGTAGCCTTTAAACTATCCATCTCAAAGCATTTTAAAAGCTCTTACACATACTTCTCTTATGATATAAACACTCCATCTTTTGTCTACTTCACCTAAAACCCTAAGAAATACTTAAGCTCTCCTATCATGCCTATCTCAAATTCATCCTACATGATCTTCTCAAATCTATGATAAAGATCCTTATTAGTAGCTCCAAAAATAATATCATCCATATACACTTGAATAATAAGATTATCTTTTCCCTCAGAATGAACAAATAAGGTATTGTCAGCAAAACCCTTTTTGAAGTTGTGTTTAAGAAGATAAGAACTCAAACAATCATATCAAGATCAAGGTGCTTGTTTAAAACCATATAAAGCTTTATCTAACTTATACACATAATTAGGGAATTCATGATCAATAAAACTGGAGGGTATGTAGACTTCTTCCTTGAGGTACCTATTTAGAAAAGCACTTTTCACATCCATTTGATAGAATTTAAAGCCTTTGTAATAAGAAATAACAAATAAGATCCTGATGGCTTCAAGTCTATTAATTGGTGCAAAAATTTCATCAAAATTTACGCCTTCTATTTTATTGTACCTTTTAGCAATAAGTATACTAGCAATAAGTGTAGCTTTATTTCTTATGACATTAACTTTTTCATCCAATTTGCTCTTAAACACCCACTTAGTTCCTCCAATAGGAACTAAATTTCACACTTTATTTCAAGTGAATCGATTATGCTTTTCTTGCATGGGTATTATCTAATTTTCATCATTTATAGCATCATTTACATTCTTTGGTTCAATTTCAGATATAATTTCACATAAACACAAAATTCACCTAGAAAAGAATTAGAATTATTACCTTCGCTTACTTTCCTAGTATCCAGTGACCAAAAGTCATTCAAACAAGCAGATAGTTAGCGATTTCTTTTAAGAAGTATTCTTCTAGTTGATTTCTCCAAATCCAATCCTTCAATTACTTGTGATGGTTGAGAATTTGATGCCTCTTTAGAATCTTATTTCACTTCCTCACTTTTCTCTTTCATATCACTTTGTGTTTCCTTCTCTTCTTCATTCATCATTCTTTCTTGTTCACCATATAGATTCGGTTCCATCATAACATAGTCATCACCCTTGTCAACAACAATCATATTGTTAGATTCATCAAACTTAACATGAATTGGCTCTTTTAGAATTTTTGTTCTCTTGTTGAAAACTCTATAAGATTCACTATGAGAAGAGTAACCCAAAACTATACACTCATTAACTTTAGAATCAAATTTTCCTAATTGATCTTTGTGTTCAACAAATAACATTTACAACAAAAAACATGAAGATATAAAGTATTTGGGGTATTTTGATAATAAAGTTCATAAGGTGTTTTATTTAGCAAAGGTCGAAGATAAGATCTATTACTCACATAATATGCTGTATTAACTGCCTCAACCCAAAAGTGCATAGATAACTTATATTCATTTAACATGGTCCTAGCAATCCCTTGTAGAGTCTAATTCTTCCTCTCGACAACTCTAATTTGTTGTGGAGTTCGAGGTGAAGAATATTCATGAGTCATTCCTTTATTAGCACAAAAATCTTTAAAAATTTTGTTTTTCAAACACCTCTCCATTATCGGAATGAATAGTACAAATAGGGAGACCTTTCTCTTTCTCAACTTTTTTGAAAAGAAAATCAAAATTTTAAAACACTCACTCTTTTTGGCTAAACACATGACCCATGTGAATCTAAATAATCATCAACCACAACTAAATAATAACACACACCTCCCAAACTCTATGTAGAAATAGGTCCAAACAAGTCCAAATGAAGTAATTGCAAGGGTTTGATATGTTCACTTGATTCTTCAAGTTATGATAAGATTTTATAAATTTACCTTTGGTGCCAGCCTCATATAAACTTTCATTCTTAAAATTAGTTACATGCAAACCTCTAACTAGCTCCTTCTTTAAAAGTTTTTGTAGTAGTTCCATACTTGCATGTCCAAATCTTCTATGCCAAAATTCATCATCTTCTCCTCCTTCAACCAAATATTTTACACTGTCAGATTTAATATCATTAACACTATAAACATTAATATGCATATTACCAGTAAACACAATCAAACCTATTTGTGAATCGATTATTTTGCATACTTTAGATTCGAAAAGAATAGACATACATTTGTCACAAAGCTGACTAATGGAGATGAGATTATGCTTTAAACTATCAATAAGTAAAACTTTAAGGAGTTTAAAAGAATCATTACCTATATCTCTAACTCCTGTAATTTTACATTTGTCATTATTTCTAAAAGTCACATCTCCACCTTTCTTTTTATCAAGATTAAGGAATTCTTACAAGTCATGTAACATGAACATCTTGAATCTAGATACCAAGTACTTCCATGTTCCTTAGATCTCCAATAAGCTTCCTCAGTTTAAGATACATCATTCAACTCTTTAGCAAATTGAACATTAGCTATGAGACACTGATTTTGATCTATGGTGTGATCGTCTGATTCTTCTTCATCACTTGATAATTCCTAAGATGTTGCTTTAAAACTTTTATTCTTCCCTTTAAAGTTTATTTTATTAAGAGGGTCATCGTTCTTGTAATGTCCTGGCTTTTTGCAATGAAAACATATAATATCAGAATATTGATCTTCATATTGAATATTTTTTACCTTAGTAGAAGTTAGATTCTGTTCATTCTTCAAATGTTTCTGCCCATCTCTTATTCTCAAAAAAGATTTGAAGCCTTTTACTATCGCTGCAGACTATTGTCCGTCTTCATCTTCCAAAATTGATTCTAAATTTATCTTTTTCTTTGACCAGGATTTTTTCTTTCTTTGCACATAAGGCTAATGATTTCTTTTTTGAATCTTCTTCTGAGGCATCTTCTCTCTCTTTCAATCAGACTTCATAAGTGATGAGTTTGTCTAGAAGATCATTAAGAGTGAGCGTAGAAAATTTTTGAAGATCTTTTATTGCCGTTAGATTTAGTTTCCAATCCTAAGATATAAAACATAGTATTTTTCTGCAGAGCTCCTTATTATCATACTTCTATCCTAGCACTTTTGACTTGTTCACAATATCAATGAATCTTGTGAACATCTTCTGTATGCTCTCAGAGACCTTCATCTTGAAGTTCTCATAATTGCTTACGAGCATAGCAAACTTAGCCTCTTTAACCTGTGAAGTTTCTTCATGTATAATTTCTAGTGTTTTCTAAATTTTCTACATAGTAGAACAATTAGAAACATAGTTAAATTCTTAGTAGTAATTGAGAAATATAAATCATTCATTGCTTTTGTATTACAAGAGTAAATTTGTTAATGCTCTGGAGTCCACTTATCCGTGGGTTGAACAATTGTAACTCCATCTATCTCAATATTAGGTCCATTATACCCATGTTCTACACTCTCCCAAATATCTAAACTAGTGAATGACCCAAAAAACTTTCACACATGCTTTTCAACATGTGTAATTGTTGTCATAAAAAAGTAGGGGTCAATTGACGATGTGTCCTTAGGAAAAGCTGAAGCAATGGTAAAGCTTGACATCTCCACCTAAGATTGTGATACCTAAAGATGGGTAATGAGGCGCTAATACTACTTGTTGGAAACGAGATGCAAGCCTAGAGGGGTAGTGAATAGGATTACTACAAGTGTTTTAGATAAACAAAGAATATGCAAGGGAAAATTAAAAATAAAAAACTAATAGCAATCAACACAAAAACACACGAGATTTTTATGGTGGGTTGGATAAAAATTCTACATCTACTCTTCCTTCTTGTGAAGGCCCTTCTTCACTATGACCGGAGTTATCCTTAAATCACAACCCGATTTAGTAAGTTTTACAAATAGGACCCTAAAATCTACCCCAAACCGGTCGAGATACCCAACTTCTCACAATGACTAAAAGAAATCTAACCATAGCTAGTTACACTCAATTACCTAGCTTGAGTACGCCAACCCTTAATTACCCTAGCTTTGTACACCATCTAACTCCTATAATTTTACATTTGTCATTATTTCTAAAAGTCACATCTCCACCTTTCTTTTTATCAAGATTAAGGAATAATTTTTTCTTACCAGTCATGTAACATGAACATCTTGAATCTAGATACCAAGTACTTCCATGTTCCTTAGATCTCCAATAACCTTCCTCATCTGAAGATACATTATTCAACTCTTTAGAAAATTGAACATTAGCTATAAGACACTGATTTTGATCTATGTTGTGATCGTCTGATTCTTCTTCATCACTTGATAATTCCTAAGATGTTGCTTTGAAGATTTTATTCTTCCCCTTAAAGTTTATTTTATTGAGAGGGTCATCGTTCTTGTAATGTCCTGGCTTTTTGTAATGAAAACATATAATATCAGAATATTAATCTTCATATTGAATATTTTTTTACCTTAGTAGAAGTTAGATTCTGTTCATTCTTCAAATGTTTCTGCCCATCTCTCATTCTCAGAAAATATTTGAAGCCTTTTACTATCGCTGCAGACTATTGTCTGTCTTCATCTTCCAAAATTGATTCTGAATTTATCTTTTTCTTTGACCAGGATTTTTTCTTTCTTTGCACATAAGGCTAATGACTACTTTTTTGAATCTTCTTCTAAAGCATATTCTCTCTCTTTCAATCAGACTTCATAAGTGATGAGTCTGTCAAGAAGATCATTAAGAGTGAGTGTAGAAAAATTTTGAAGAATCTTTTATTACCGTTAGATTTAGTTTCCAATCCTAAGATATAAAACATAGTATTTTTCTGCAGAGCTCCTTATTATCATACTTCTTTCCTAGCACTTTTGACTTGTTCACAATATCAATAAATCTTGTGAACATCTTTTGTATGCTCTCAGAGGCCTTCATCTTGAAGTTGTCATACTTGCTTACGAACATTGCAAACTTAGCCTCTTTAACCTGTGAAGTTTCTTCATGTGTAATTTCTAGTGTTTTCTAAATTTTCTACATAGTAGAACAATTAGAAACACGGTTACATTCTTAGCAGTAATTGAGAAATATAAATCATTCATGGCTTTTGTATTACAAGAGTAAATTTGTTTATGCTCTGGAGTCCACTTATCCGTGGGTTGAACAATTGTAACTCCATCTATCGTAATAGCAGGTCCCTTATACCCATGTTCTACACTCTCCCTAATATCTAAACTAGTGAATGACCAAAAAACTTTCACACATGCTTTTCAACATGTGTAATTGTTCTCATAAAAAAGTAAGGGTCAGTTGACAACGTGTCCTTAGGAAAAGTTGAAGCAATGGTAAAGCTTGACATCTCCACCTAAGATTGTGATACCTAAAGATGGGTAATGAGACGCTAATACTACTTGTTGGAAATGGGATGCAAGCCTAGAGGAGGAGTGAATAGGATTGCTACAAGTTTTTCAGATAAATAAAGAATATGCAAGGGAAAATTAAGAATAAAAAACTAATAGCAACCAACACAAAAACACACGAGATTTTTTTAGTGGGTTGGATCAAAATTCTACATCTACTCTTCCTTCTTGTGAAGGCATTTCTTCACTATGACCGGAGTTATCCTTAAATCACAACCCGATTTTGTAAGCTTTACAAATAGGACCCTAAAAATCTACCCCAAACCAGTCAAGATACCCAACTTCTCACAATGACTAAAAGAAATCTAACCATAGCTAGCCACACTCAATTACCTAGCTTGAGTATGCCAACCCTTAATTACCCTAGCTTTGTACACCGTCAAACTCACATGTTTGAAATACAAAACCAATTCTAAAATAGTAAGATACAATTAAAAAGATCTTACAGCCCTTTTAAAATAAATCATTCTTGAAATTAATATTGATGGTGATCCAAGAAGAAGTGATGTTGAGATTGAATGCAAATGGCACTTCTCCTCACTGAAATGATCTCTCGATGAGGAGTGCGATGAGAAGAAGTTGAACGAGGCTCGGGGAATTATATTCTAACTTACAATCTCTCACAAACCCTAGAATTTGATCTCATAAACTTGTGCAAATATCCTCTCGCTTTCTTGTTGTTAATCTCTTCCCTAATCCCTCCCAAAGTAGACCTTGATTGTATTAGAAAAAAGTCCTCTAATCAGTATTAAAATAGGAGATCAAATTTGTGATCAAATGACTGAGATTCAATCTAGAAATATGCCAAAATGCATTTAAACTATTGATGATTAAACATAATCATTGATGTTTGATGTTGATTATGGATGGTTCCCTGTATTCCATCGATTTTTCAAATTCTAATTTCTGGAATTCGTAGATTATGTATTGTAGTCCATCGATGGTTGAAGTGATCATCGATGATTTGTAGTCTATTGATTGTTTAATTTCTTATTTTGGAGAATGTAGATTGTTGACTGTAGTCCATCGATGACCTGTGAACCATTGATGATTGCCTCATGACCATCCATAGTTAATGGCTGAAATCAACTGTTCTTGTTGATTTTTGCATCATTTTGAGTCAAAACTTTTTTGTACCTATTTATTCCTAAAATATATCATCTCACAAATTTATTAGTACCAAATGAGAATCTGTTATTAACTAAACAAGAGATATTGCATGGACATCGTTACTCCCTGAAAAATGTTCTTACAATTTGGTTGAAACCTAAAATTATAGGACAATAAATTTTAGAATTTATTATCTATTATTTGTTTCAATTTAAAAAATAATGAGAGGTGAACATGCTTACCTTGGTGAGCTTATCTCCCCATAAGAGAACAAAATACAATAGTATAGCAATCGAGGTAACCATACCTATTTATAGGATTTGACAAATTCTCTCCAATTAAGAGGATTTGGCATATTGGAGAGGATTTGACAAATTCAAAAAAATGGCTGTTTTTTATATTGTAGGAATTAAACCTTCCAAAAATTTTATTTAAACAAACTCCAACTATGGAATATAAAAACCCAAAAAATATCACTTTTTGATTCTAGAATTAATAATCCACGCCAAATGGCAAAATTTTTATGAACCAAACGGCCCCTTAAATGGGTATGATGTACGGGTTAGGGAATGGAGAGAAACTGTTAGTACAATTTTGGTATGAAGGGATGATAATGGCATGCTTTAGTTGTGGTCAATTACGTGATTCTAATGCTAGTAGTAATCAATCACTAAACATACTTTGTGACGTTGATGTACATGAAAATAAATGAAGAAGGGACAATAAACAATATCGAGGTTTCTCCTCAGCTCTTGAAGTAGAGGGCTCGACTAAGCATGTGCTTGAAGCTAAAGGACATGAAGGTTTTGAACTAAATCATGATAGAGGCAGAGAGGGTCAAAGGTCTGTGAGGAGCTTCAAGAGATTGGCTCGATCCAATGGTGAAAAGGATGTGAATGCATGTTTGGAAACTTGAGTCGTGTGAAAAGAAAGTATGAGTCTTTAACACAAGATATGGTAGCCATTTCAAAAAATTAAAAGAAGCAAAAGGTTGAGGAGTTCGGTTTGAATAAGGCAAATGTGATATAGGGGATGGCTACTAAACAGTCTCGCCGGAGGCAATGAGTTGTGTATTGTGGAACTGCCGAGGTCTCAGGAACCTCCAAGCAGATTATGCTCTCCTTGACTTGTTATGGGTTGAGGGTCTCGACGTTTTCTTCCACTCGGAGACAAAATTAAATAAAAATTATTAGAATAAGGTGAAGGATAGATGGAATACATTCATTGTTGAAAGTGAAGGAAGGAGTGGAGGGCTCTGTTTGCTACGGAGGAAAGGCAATGTTGAATTATCTGTTCATTTACAAAACATCACGTACATGCTTTTACACATAAATGCTTTTGTAGAGGATCTGAGAGAGTTCAAGGGGTGGGATTTTGTAGGCTTTTATAGGCATCCAAATGTGGCTAGTAGAAGTGTGCACTAGTACAAAACAGGACAGTCCAAACGGTTGGAACCATTTGGGAAAATGCAGTCCCAAACGGTTACAACCGTTTGGACGAAAAAAAACCGTTTGAGCTGAAGCCGTTAGGGATTAGTCTACCCCAACGGTTGCCCAAATGGTTACAACCATTTGGACAGAATCCCAAACAATTATAACTGTTTGGACAGAGTCCCAAACGGTCGTAACCGTTTGGCACTTTAATAAATTTACAAACGGTTTAAACCATTTGGACAGAAATTTGGCCAAACAGTTGAAATCGTTTGGGTTGACAATTGGCCGAACGGTTTTAACCGTTTGGCATGTTTAGTGTCCAAACGGTTTCAACCGTTTGGAGTGTTTATTTTAATATTTTGTTTAATTTTGGCTGTTTTATTTATCTATCTGTTTACATTTAATATACACATCTCACACAATGATTACTCAATATCTCACAATAAAATCAAAAACATATACATACACAAAAATGTCTCAAACGGTGCTAAATATCCAATATTATATATACATACACAATAATTGCTCAATATATAATATTAGAGACAAAACATATACATACATAATAATTACTCAATATCTCACAATGAAAATCATCCAATATTATATATTTGTCTCTAATATCCAAAATGTCTCAAACGTCCAAAATAAGATTAGGAGTGGCCTAATCCATCCCGTCAAGGAATGGAAGAAATTCCTTGAAGAATGTCCTCATGGGACAAGCCTGAACGCCTCAAGTCTGCAAATATCCTAACAAGATTCTCCTATAATAAACCTTGAACACAGAAAGTAGAAGTGTTAGTAGTCGAAGCAGGACAAGCAGAATGTGGTATATTGGCAGCGGGCTGAGGAATTAGAGAAGGACGAGTAAAAGATGATGGATCATTAGGAGTTGGAGCAGGACGAGCGCCCTGAGAATTAACCTATAAAGTAATAGTAATGTATGAGTGTATACATGTCTGAGTGTTAAGTCTATGTGTATGTTTACGTTGGTATAAGTATTAGATGTATGTATATTTGTGTATGCCAATGTACATGTGTATGTGAGAGTGTGTGTATATTAGCATATGTACCATATTGTTATTAATCTAATGCATCTGAGACCTAAGCTCCTCCCTGAGACTGTCCATCTCAGCTACCCGAGCTCTAAGATCTGCAACCTTGCAACGTAGTTCCTGATTAGAAGTGCCGATTTTCGGTATGGAGGACGACCTCAAATAAGACCGAGACTGTTTAATTTTTCCTGTGAGACATTGCAGTTTTGGGACTCTTGGTCTTAAAGTTTAGAGTGAGAGCTGTAAGTTTGGAGGTTGGTACTTTTTGAATAATCATCAGCTTAAGCGTTATGGATACTAAGTACGCTACTCTTTAGTGTCAAAAACAAGGTTTACAAGACCCCTCTCAAGCAGCTGCATAAAAATATGCAAGTTAACATAATATATCTCTTTGTTTTGTGTCTATGCAAAATATACCACCGGTTTTATGACAGATTTTCAAGAAGCAAGCCACTGCTGAGAGTGATTAGATGTACATAAGAGAGAATAGTTAAACAAAAATAGTTATTGGTTTTAATTTGTTTCCTGATAATTGGTTGACATTACAGATTTAACGAAAACTCATCTATTTAGGCAATGTAAAAAAAGACATAGGCTCAAATACAACAGTTGATTTTGTTATTTTCTATCAAAATATTAATGTTACAAGCATATCATCTTTTTGAATGTCCTCTTTCTCCCAATTGTCCATGTGAATCAGTTAAGGGCAATAATAACTGATATCTCTACCATGTTTTCAGACAATTGACTGTTGACAGTAATTAGTTAATGTTGTTGCCTAACAGCATAACAGGCCTCATCTATACAATTTAATAAAAACAGTCAACATGATCCAGAGATATATAATCAATGGCAGCTAGTTGACTACATATTATGTTAACTTATACCAAAATGAGACCAGCTCGTGATGTTGTAAATTTCTTGAAAAAAAAAAAATATTACCACAGTATCAGCTACAAGAGCAGGGTTTTAAATGAAACAAAGAAAACGTTCACACTTACGTAATACTCCTTAGTGATGTTTTCCGGGTATATATACTCTCCGGTGATCTTATCTACTGATGATGAGTGAGTACCCAAATATAGTTTCAATATTGTAGGTGTGCCACCATTCTCAATGATTTGACCTTTCTGCAATTCACCAAAAATATGTTGTATAATTGATCAAATCATTAAGAATTATATAATCTGAATTTTAAATATCTTTTAGAAGCAAATTTACCAATCGTTCCATAGCCCGTCACATATTCCTCGAGCCAATTGTATAGGTTGCTCTACCATGCAAATTTGACGCCTGATTCTACGCATTACGTCTTTCCTCATCCTGCATTTGTAATCAAACAAAGGAAAAGTTAATTACCTACTAAACAATTGATTTAGTTTAAACTATACACCTTCTTGTCTTCTGAATCATAATAAGCGCACAATTTAGCCCATGAGTCTCTATCAAACCAAGAAAACGCTGGAGTAGCAAAGAGAGCCTTCCTCTCTGCTTCAGGAGTATTTTTCCACACCTCATAACACTCTTGTTTTACCTGACACCTATTATACTAGACCCTCTCCTGCAACTGAGACTTCATTCCTCGATAAACAATATGATGGGAGAGAGGTTGATTAGGATCCAGGGGGAGAAACTCAAAATCCTTCTGCATATTCAATAAACGAATCACATGGTTAAAATATTATGTACCCAATGATAACAAATTAATCGGATAAATCAAAATACAAATATATTTATACCTGACATCTTATAGAGAAATCGTCAAATGACCTGTTATGTTCATCGCTCCATTCTAAATAGAGAGGATATTTGCGATACCCCAGGCTCTCCTCCCCTACATACTTTTTCTATTTCTCAGCATAGTCACCAATGGGGCGGCCCCTATTATTGAGGTACAGAGGTCATGCCTTCTCTCCCTTTTTAGCATCGGGCTTCAGCTTATGGGCAATATTAAGGCCTCAAGTATGAACAGAGGATCGTGATTGCACTGTATGTGATGTGACAAATAAAATATTAGATAATATAAAGAATAATAAATAATATAAATTCAAATGATATATATACAAACTGCTACCTCCATCGCCCTATCGCTCTGCACGTATTAGAGCATGATTAGGACAAAGATTAAAAGAGTATTTTGGAACACATGCTGGTACAGATGTAGATGCAGCTAGACAATAAAAATGATTTATGTAAGTACAAATATTTCATGGTAACTTGGAACAAATACGGAAGGAAATAATCTAATGATTATATAAATAGTTTGATAATAATTTATCTATTTGTTCAAGTGTGATTTTGAAGGTCCTTGAAATCAAGTATTTTTTATATTTATATATTAAAGAAATCAAATATGAGCATCCAAATATTCAATTAGCTTGATCAGAAGTTTTTCTTGGTACATATGTATTTGACTCCTTACCAAATATTCAATTAGCATGGTGAAGTTTGTCCCCGTGTCTGCATCGTATGTCTCCACACCATCAATGAATAAATACCTTAACTATTCGATAAGAGATCGAAGATAGACATTAATATTATTTTCTGGTGACTTAGGACCATCAATAAGAAGAGACATCATAAAATATGATTGGTCCATAGTGAACCACGCTGAGAGGTTATAAACCATCATCACAATAGGCCATGTGTTGTGGGGATTGCCCTTAAAGCTGAAGGGGCAAAAGCCATCATTAGCCAATCCCAGCCTAATATTGCGAGGTTCCTAACTAAATGTTGGGTGCCTACTGTCAAAATCCTTTCATGCAGACGTATCTCTTGGATGACTCATTCGTCCATTTTTACTTAGACATGCACGGTGATGCCAAGTCATCGCCACTGTTGTCTTCTTACACTTGAATAACCTCTGCAACCTCTGTGTTATGGGAAAGTATCCTACTATCTTGATAGGTATATCTTTCTTATAACCATGTACTTTCTTCTTATATCTAACCTCTCCGCAAGTAGGACACTCTATCTTGTTTGAATTTTCTTTCTAGTAGATTACACAATCATTGGGACATTAGCACATGGTTCCCCGAAGGCATAGAATCTTTAAGAAATTTGAGGAGCATCATAAATGACTTGTTGCTCAATTTATTTAGACATTTAATCTGGAATAGATGGATGAATCATGATAGCATGGAGTGTTTTGCATTCTCATAAATAGGCCTCATAGCATCATTCATGTAATTATCATAATTGTCTTCACAATGTCCTCCTCCGGAAGGAAGATCTTTAGTAGGGTTAGTGTTACCAAGAGCTACCTCAACAATTTCCTCCATTTCCTCATCGAGAAACAAGTTGTCTTCTTCTTGTTCTTCTTCATCTGCATCATTGAGACCTTCAATTTCTCCATGATATACCTAAGTTTTATAATCGCTAACAAAACCATTCTTCACAATATGAAGTTCTACTTCTTCCTCCAATTGATGTAACTTATTCACACATAATTTACATGGACAAATGAGTCACTCATGTCAGACCATATCATGTCTACATACAAAGTCCATGAAAGCACTAACTCCATTAACAAAAATAGATTGCATGCGTTCTGCACGACCCACGTACATCCAATCCTTATCTCTGATGTAGTTACGAGCCATGCTAACCTAAATAAAATGATTTATCAGTAATGACTCCTAACAACTTATGTTAACTGAAAAAACAAGGAAAGAACGGAACAAAACGTGAGATACATAGAGAGCAAAATGAAGCAAAAGACCAGACTAAAAATAATTCAGAAATAGAAACCTTATTAAATTCCCACATATACAATATCATTTTCAATTTTGATTCTTTGTTGCATTATTAAATGATACGGGTGTATCTTCTCTTCGAAACTTAGCGATCCTCATGGGAGCTTGAGGATAGATGATTCTCATGGTAACTTGAGAAAAGAGGTATAAAACAACACAGTGGAATGCAGGTTGAAGCGTAGAACGAGACGACGAATCAAAGAATCGAAGCATCTAGTTTTCAGCCCGAGAATCGACTCATACATGTACATGAGTCGACTCATCAGGTTGAGTCGACTCATGCCTGTCATGAGTCGACTCAAGAAACCCAGCCGTTTTGTCAAAAGTTTCTGACGAGTCGACCACCTCATCATGAGTCGACTCACTTGGCATGAATCGACTCATGCATGTTTATGAGTCGACTCTTCGAGGGTTTCCTGGTTTGTTTGGGTTTCTGTTTATACGTTTTCCTGTGGGGTTTAGGCTTGGTTATTTACCACTTTGCTACCCATGTTGTTACACCTATAAAAGGAGTTGTTTAGGGTTTCTAATCAATCAGATGTAATCAAAGAGAGATTCTAATCAAGAGATATTAGGGTTTAGAGAGAATTAAGAGTTTGTTCTCGATTCTAGTGAGATTGTGAGAGAGAGATTATAATCTTTTCATACTCATAATCTAGAGAGGGTATTTTCCTTCGCTACATACTGAATTATTCTTGTATTTTTGTCATCCTCTTCTCAACCCACCTTTGATAATTCAGTGATCAAAGGTGCTCGCACGGCGACTCGTATCAAGTTGGTATCAGAGCGATTAGACCCTGTGAATGGGGCATTCTATGTATGGTCCTGACTCGATCGTAATATAAGAAGCTAGGTGAGATCCTCATTTCATTGGAAGGAGTCCAGAAATTAAGGAAGAAGAAGATGACTGAAGGGGATAATTCAGCAAGACTTGATGCAATATAGAAGTAGATCGAGACGATCGATTCTACACTCAATCAGCTTGTAGGTCTCATCAATGAAAAGGACAAAAAGGAGGAATCTTCTTCAAAGGGTAAGAAGAAGCTCGAAGAGTCTGATGGAGAAGGTGAGAAAATTAATTATGATTAGGAGGCCGAGATTGCTAAGACTGCTCCACATTAAGGGGGTATGAATTACTACCAGAACTTGAAAATTGATTTCAATGTGGAGATTTTTGTTTATGATAGGAGTGTTAATGTGGAGAAGCTCGATGATTGCATCAAGCGTATGGAGATGATTTCACTCTCTATGGATATTCATCCAAGGAGAAGATTATGTTCGCGACTTTGAAGCTTTCAGAGCACGCGTTGATGTGGTGGAAATCCTACTATAAGCAGGAGAAAAAGACGATATCGTGGAACAAGTTTAAGGAGCTACTGAGAAAGCAGTTCCATCCAGTAGGGTTCCTTGAGGAACGTTGGTACAAGTGGTACGGTTTGTACCAAACATTCAATCAGACCGTTCAAGAATACACGACGGAGTTCCAGTAGCAAGGGATGGTTCTAAACATCACGACGGACGAATACTCCATCTTCATGAAGTACATGGTGGGTCTGAACGAATACATCTGGAAGGAGATGAAGCTATTCATGATCGAGTCTATTGCAGAGGCAAGCGTGAAAGCTATTGCCATAGAGGGTAAGCAAAAGAAGAGCAACGAGGTGAAAGGAGATGCAAAATAGACAGGAGGTGAGTCTAGTGGTTCCAAACATAAGGAGGAGAAGAAGGATGATCCAGGGAGAGCAGAACTGATTTGTAGTCACTGCGAGAAGAAAGGACATATCGCTGATCGATGCTGGGAGAAGTATCCTTATCTGAAGCCAAAGGGGTTGAAAAAGAAAGAGGAGAAAAAGGCATACGTGATAGCATAGGGTCCGAAGGAAGTTCCTAGGATAATAAAGCACAATAGTAGTCTCAATCTTATGGCAGGGAAACAGGCCATGAAAGAGGACGAAAACCCCCAAGAGCAGCTCTTTGTGCTGAAGTTACAAGTGAAGACCAGTTTTGTTTATGTCATTGTTGATCCAAGCAGCGGAAAGAATTTGATATCCGAGGTCTTGGTTCAGAAGCTGGTCTGAAGACAGTTAAGCATCCGAAACCCTATCCATTAGGGTGCATTTAGAAAGAGATGGGACTAAGTGTAGTTGATCAATGCACTGTTAGATTTGCACTCAACGAGTCGTATATTGACGAGGTCATATGTGACGTCATTCCATTAGATGTTTGTCAGGTTATACTGGGAAATCCGTACTTGTAGGAAAGATATACGATCTATGAAAGGTAGGCTCAGAAGTACACATTCACCATGGATGATGAAAAGTTTATATTTTGTTTGGCGTGTCTTCCGAGTGAGGCAAACTTGGTGACGGTGACGCGAGCTAAGAGGCTTGTGAATGCAAGCAAGAAGTTCGTCTCGCTGTGCACTAGACTTCATGACGAGCCATAAAAAAGGAGTTGCATGTTGGAGCGGAAGACGACTACGATGAGGCGAGGAACGAAGGAGTCGTTTCTAGTTGTACATCGATATCAGGTTCCTAGCAAAGCCAGGTGGTACAGAAAGGATGGAGGAGCTCGCGAGTTTCCTCAGCTGAAGTTCTAACTTGAATGGGGCTTCAAGTTCCTAAATGGGGGACCCATGATACAGGTGTATCTTCTCTTTGGAACTTAGCGATCCTCATGGGAGCTTGAGGATAGATGATTCTTATGATAACTTGAGAATAGAGGTATAAAACAACACAATAGAACATATGTTAAAGCGTGGAACGAAACAGCAAATTGAAGAATTGAAGCATCCAGTTTTTAGCCCGTGAGTCGACTCATACATGTACATGAGTCGACTCATCAGGTTGAGTCGACTCATCAGGTTGAGTCGACTTATGCCTGTCATGAGTTGACTCACGAAACCCAGCTATTTTGTCGAAAGTTTCTAACGAGTCGACTCACCTCATCATGAGTCGACTCACTTGGCATGAGTCGACTCATGCATATTTATGAGTCGATTCATCGAGGGTTTCCTGGTTTGTTTGGGTTTCTGTTTACACGTTTTCCTATGGGGTTTAGGCTTTGTTATTTATCACTTTGTTACTCATGTTGTTACACCTATAAAAGGTATTATTTAGGGTTTCTAATCAATCAGATGTAATCAAAGAGGGATTCTAATTAAGAGAGATTAGGGTTTAGAGAGAATTGAGAGTTTGTTCTCGATTCTAGTGAGATTGTGAGAGAGGGATTATAATCTTTTCATACTCATAATCTAGAGAGAATATTTTCCTTTGTCACATACTAAATTATTCTTGTGTTTCTGTCATCCTCTTCTTAACCCACCTTTGATAATTCCGCGATCAAAGTTGCTCGTATGGTGACTCGTATCATTAAATCTCTTTTCATTAAGGCAGATTATCAAACATATTGTGTGCTATAGTTTTGTTCACTCTACATTAGATCAGTATGTATCAAATTGAGCTTTTATTTCCTTGAGATTATCATCAAACACATTATGTGCAATATGATAATAGGATGGTGAGCATCACTCTATATAGGGCATAATCCATGAACATAGAGTATCAACCATTAATAAATGAAAGAATACTATCATTTTCAATAACGGAATCATCAAAGTAAGTCAAATTGCCACAATATAATCGTTTTGAGAATATCAATGATATAAAACTAAAATAAATAATATTAGGATAGTAATGGTTTAAGTAATTAACAAAGAGTCCACGCATGAAGTCGTTCAAATAAGAATATTATAAAAGTGATAAAATATACAAATGAAAATGGATAATTAACTCATAGGAATTTCAAGAAAGTAATCAATAGAACTTCAAAGGAAACAATAAAAAGTTACTTACTGTTTGCACCGTGTTCCTCTAGATCGACGAATGAATCCAAGAATTTTATCCTACAGGATGCCCAAATCTCTTCTTATCCAAGCCTCAATGCCCTTTCCAGTCTATCTCAAGCTTCTTCTTCTCTTCTTTTCCAAGCCTCAATGCCCTTTCTAGGCTATCTCAAGCTTCTTCCAGGCTATCCCAAGCTGCTGCTGCTTCTTCTAATTCTGAGAAGATGAATGATGGAGAAAAAAATAGGGGGTTGTTACTGGATGAGGCTGGCCCAGAGGTGATGGTGGGGAGAGAAGCCCTAAGTGGTGTTGGGATGAAGATTGGGGAACCTCTTGAAAATAAAGTCATATAATAATATATATATATAATATATATATATTAGATATATATATTATTATATATAAATATCAATATATATATATATATAGTATATATATATATATATCTTGTGTGTGCCTGTGTGTGTGTCGCTGTGTGTGCGTGTATGTGTGTGTGTGTTGCTTGAAAATAGTAATGCTTGGTACCCAAGCCCACAAAAAGTTGTGTTGTAGTGAGCGTGGCATACATCCCCTCCACTCTTCAGATGGTTATATATTCCCAATACTCCTCAACCCATGTGAATGTAGTCCCGCCATTTGACATAGTGGAGTGGATTGTGCCACTCTCACTACCAGAGCACAATTTGACTTTGGTACCAAGCATACCCATATTTCTCACTCACTTTTTCCAACTCAGCACACACACTCTCTCTCTCTCCTCTCTCTCTCTCTCTCTTCTCTATATACTACTATATATATATATCTATATATATATATATATATAATATAGATATATATATATATATAATATGTATATATATATAATATATATACTATATTATAGTACTATAGAGACAGAGAGAGAGAGAGAAAGAGAGAAAGAGAGAAAGAGAGAGAGAAAGAGAGAGAGGTTTATATAGACATAACATGTGAGCTTTGGGAATGGAAATATAGGTAATTTGGAAGGTTTATTTGCAAAGTTCTGTTCCACTCATGACTGAACAAATTATTCAAGTGTGTTATTTAGAGAGTTTAATAATACATTTTTATCAAATTGGATTAACTATAATCAATGTTTAAACATGGTTGGTTGGAGTTCTCATGCTGGGTTAATATGCATACTATAACTTAGTTAACTCTATCATAAATACGAAATTAGCTAAGTTAGTATCCTCATTCTACAAGATTACATGAGATAAAAGGAAGAAAATAAAAAAATGTTGATTCATGGATCGATATCGAACTGTTTGTGAAAATTGATAAAGTTTAAATTGAAAGGGAGTGTAAGTTTTGTTTTCCAGGGAAAAGTAGTAGACCACTTACACACCTAATCTCATTTATGAAGGCTACCAAATTGTTGGGGCAGGGCTATAGAGGATATTTGGCTTGTGTGACAAGTGACCACTTGAATGAGAAGAAGCTATTAGATACACCTATTGTGAGAGTACCGGATGTCTTTACCAGGATCACCCCTAGACCAGGAGATAGAGTTTGCCATAGACTTAGTCCTTGGGGTCACCCCTATATCTAAGGCTCCTTATAAATTGGCACCTACTGAAATGAAGGAACTGAAGGAGCAACTTTAGGACGTATTGGATAAAAGATTTATCAGATCGAGTGTGTCTCCATCGGGAGCACTGGTCTTATTTGTGAAGAAGAAAGATAGGAGTATGAAACATTAGATAGATTACAGAGAGTTGAATAAGGTAATAGTTAAAAATAAGTAGCTACTCCCAAGGATAGATGATTTATGTGATTAGCTCTAAGGGGCTCATCATTTTTTTCAAGATCGATTTGAGGTTAGGGTACCATCAATTAAAGATTGAATCAGAGGACATACTAAAGACAGTGTTTAGGACACGATATGGTGACTACGATTTCCTTGTGATGCCATATAGGCTAACGAACGCATTTATGGATTTAATGAACTAAATAATTCAATCATATTTAGATCAATTTATAGTGGTTTTCATTGATGACATACTCATCTATTCATAGAGTTTCAAGTAGAATGCATAAAAAAATAAAAATTGTGTTGCAAACCTTGAGAGAGAAGCAGTTGTATGCAAAGTTTAAGAAGTGTGAATTTTAGTTAGAGAAAGTGATGTTTTTGGGGCATGTGATCATTAGAGATGGGATATCCATGGATCCAGCAAAGGTTGAGGTTGTTGTGAACTGGCCAGGACCCACCTCAGTAACCAAAATTCGAAGCTTCTTAGGATTAACAGGATATTATAGGACATTTTTCAAAGGCTTTTTCCCAATTAGCAACTTCGTTGACTTATTTGAGTTGTTAGAATGTGAATTTCAATTGGAGTGAGAAATACGAGGAACATTTTCAGGGGTTGAAGAAACTGTTGGTAACCACTCTTATTCTCACTATCCCTATGAGTTCAGATAAATTTGTGATATATAATGCTGCATCGCCTTGAGGTCTAGATTGTGTTTTAATGCAAAATGAGAAGGTGGTAGTTTATGTCTCCTGGCAATTGAGGCCCCATGAGAAGAACTACTCAACTCATAATTTAGAATTGGTTGATGTGATTTTTACCTCGAAGATACGAAGGCACTATTTATATGGAGTATCATGTGTTATTTATATAGATCACAAGAGCCTAAAATATATCTTCACTCAGAAGGAGATTAATATGAGATAAAAAAGATGGTTGGAGTTGCTAAAAGACTATGATGTGAACATCCTTTATCATCTAGGTATAGCTAATGTAGCAGCACATGTACTCAATCAGAAGAACCAAGTTGCATCAGCTTGTTTACTAACTAAACAAGCTGAGTTGAATAGAGAGATAGAAAGAATGGGATTGAAATTAGAAAGTATTCTTCTGAAATGAAGATTTGTCAAATAAGCCTGCAACCAACTCTATTAGACAAAATCAAGGAGTAGCAGAAGGAAGATAAGGAGCTAAGTGAGATAAAAAAAATGTGGAATAAGGAAAATATTTGAACTTTTAGATTCAGGATGGTGTTCTAAATATGGGTAATCGCCTTTGCATACCCAAAGATAGGGAGCTCAAGGATTAGATATTGAGAGAAGCTCACCAAACCCCCTATACTCTTCATATGGGTAGCACGAAGATGTATTAGAATCTTTGACAGAATTCCTAGTGGAATTGTATGAAAGAGGATATAGTTGAATATGTAACAAAGCATCTAACATGTCGACAGGTGAAGATTAAATATCAGAAACTATCAGGATTGTTGTAATCTTTACCCATCTCAGAATGAAAGTAGGACCACATCACTATGGACTTTTTTATTGGACTATCCCGCTCAGCAAAATGAGAGGATGCCTTATGGGTTATAGTAAACCACCTAAACAAGTCAGCACACTTCATACTCTACAAGATGTTGTATACCATGAAAAAGTTGACCAGCCTATACATTAAAGAGATTGTGAATCTCCACAAAATTTAGTTTCTTAAGGGGGAAGTATGTAACATCACAATTTTTTCCTTCTGATGATCAAAAACTGTTATCAACATTAGTCCATGAATCAATTTTTTTTTCTTTTCTTTCTTTTCTCTCACGTAATCGTTTGGTATGAGGTAATTTCTCATTTATGATAGAGTTAACTAAGTTATAACATGAATATTAACCTAGTATGAGAACCCTAACAAACCATGTTTTAAACATTGATTAGAGTTAATCCAACTTAATAAATACCTATTTTAAAAACTCTCTAAGTAACACATTTCAATAATTTGGTCAGCCATGAGTAGAAGAGAACTTTGCAAATAAACCCCCTAAATTACATTGATACGGGTGTATCTTCTCTTCAGAACTTAGTGATCCAAATGGGAGCTTGAGAATAGATGATTCTCATAGTAACCTGAGAATAAAGGTGTAAAACAATACAGTGGAACGCAGGTCAAAGCATGGAACGAGACGGTGAATCGAAGAATAGAAGCGTCCAGTTTTCAGCTCGTGAGTTGACTCATACATGCACATGAGTCGATTCATCAGGTTGAGTCGACTCATGCCTATCATGAGTCGACTCACGAAGCCCAGCCATTTATCAGAAGTTTCTGACCAGTCGACTCATGATTATCATAAGTCGACTCACGAAGCCCAACAGTTTTGTCAGAAGTTTCTGACCGGTCGACTCATGAATGTCATGAGTCAGCCCATGTGTCATGAGTCGACTCATATATGCACATGAGTCGACTCATCGATGGTTTCCTGGTAAGTTTGGGTTTTTGTTTACACGAATTCCTATGGGGTTTGGATTTGGTTATTTACCACTTTGCCATCCACGTTGTTACACCTATATAAGGGATTGTTTAGGATTTTTAATCAATTAGATGTAATCAAAGAGAGATTCTAATCAAGAGAGATTAGGGTTTAGAGAGAATTGAGAGTTTTTTCTTGATTCTAGTGAGATTGTGAGAGAGGGATTGTAATCTTTTCATACTCATAATCTAGAGAGGGTATTTTCTTTCGCCACATACTGAATTATTCTTATGTTTCTGTCATCCTCTTCTCAACCTACCTTTGATAATTTTACGATCAAAGATGCTCGCACGGCGACTCGTATCAAGTTGTATCAGAGTGATCAGATCCTGTGAAGGGGGCATCTTGTATATGGTTCTGACTCGATCGCAATACAAGAAGTTAGGCGAGATCCTTATTTCATTGGAAGGGGTCCAGAAATTAAAGAATAAGAAGATGACTGAAGGAGATAGTTCAGCGAGGCTAGATACATTGGAGAAACAGATGGAGACAATGAGTTCGACTATAACACATCTCGTCAATATCTTCCAAGAAAAGGATAAAAAGGAGGAATCTTTTTCGAAAGGCAAGAAGAAACTTGTAGAGTTCGATGGAGAATGCGAGGAATCTGATTCCGATAGGGAGGCTGAGACTGTCAAAACTATTCTGCATCAAGAGGGTAAAAATTACTACCAGAATTTGAAAATTGATTTCAAGATAGAGATTCATATTTATGATGGGAGTGTTAATATGGAGAAGCTCGATGATTGAATTGAGCGTATGGAGATGTATTTCACTCTCTATGGATATTCATCCAATGAGAAGATTGTGTTCGCGACTTTGAAACTTTTAGGGGCATGCGTTGATGTGGTAAAAATCCTATTGCAAGTAGGAGAAGAAGGTGGTGTTGTAGAATAAGTTTAAGGAGCTACTGAGAAAGTAGTTCTATCCAGTGGGGTTCCTTGAGGAGCGTTGGTACAAGTGGTACGACTTACGCTAAAGATTCAATCAGACCATTCAAGAGTATATGATGGAGTTTCAGCAGTAGGCGATGGTTCTAAACATCGCGATGGACGAATACTCCATCTTCATGAAGTACATGGCAGGTTTGAATGAATACATCTGGAAGGAGATGAAGCTATTCACAGTTGAGTCTATTGCAGAGGTAAGCGTGAAGGCTATTGTCATCAAGGGCAAACAGAAGAAGAGCAACAAGATGAAGGGAGATGCAAAACAAGCGGGAGGCGAGTCTGGTGGTTCCAAACATAAGGAGGAGAAAAAGGGTGATCCAGAGAGACCAGAACTGATTTGTAGTCACTACAAGAAGATAGGACATATCGTTGATCAATGCTGGGAGAAGTATCCTCATCTGAAGCCAAAGGGGTTGAAAAAGAAAGAGGAGAAAAAGGCATACGTGATAGCACATGGTTCAAAGGAAGTTCCTGGGATGAGAGAGCCCAACAGTAGTCTTAATCTTATGGCAGGGAAATAAGCCACGAAAGAGGACGAAAACCCCCGAGAGCAGCTCTTTGTGCTGAAGTTACAAGTAAAGACCAGTTTTGATACCATTGTTGATCCACGCAGCGGAAAGAATTTTATATCCGAGGCCTTGGTTCAGAAGCTGGGTCTGAAGACAGTCAAGCATCCGAAACCCTATCCATTAGGGTGGATTTAGAAGGAGATGGGACTAAGTGTAGTTGATCAATGCACTATGAGATTTACGCTCCACTAGTCATATATTGACGAGGTCACGTGCGACGTTGTTCCATTAGATATTTGTCAGCTTATACTAGGCAATTCGTACTTATGAGATAGATACACAATCTACGAAAGGCAGGCTCAGAAGTACACATTCACCAGGGATGGTGAAAAGTTCATATTTTGTTTGGCGTCTCTTCCGAGCGAGGCAAACTTGGTGACGGTGACGCGAGCTAAGAGGCTAGTGAATGCAAGCAAGAAGTTCATCTCGCTGTGCACTAGACTTCATGATGAGCCATCGAAAAGGAGTTGCATGTTGGAGCGGAAGATGACTACGATGAGGCGAGGAACGAAGGAGTCATTTTGAGTTGTACGATGATATCAGGTTTTGAGCAAAGCCAGGTGGTACAGAAAGGATGGAGGCGCTCGCAAGTTTCCTCAGCTGAAGTTCTAACTTGAATGGAACTTCAAGTTCCTAAAGGGGGGTCCCATGATACGGGTGTATCTTCTCTTCAGAACTTAGCGATCCTTATGAGAGCTTGAGGATAGATGATTCTCATGGTAACTTAAGAATAGAGGTGTAAAATAATACAGTGGAACACAGGTCGAAACATGGAACGATACAACAAATCAAAGAATCGAAGCGTCCAGTTTTCAGCTTGTGACTCGACTCATACATGCACATGAGTCGACTCATTAGGTTGAGTCGACTCATGCCTGTCATGAGTCGACTCATGAAGCCCAGCCATTTGTCAGAAGTTTATGATCAATCGACTCATGACTGTCATGAGTCAACTCACGAAGCCCAGCAGTTTTGTCAGATGTTTCTGACCGGTTGACTCATGACTGTCATGAGTCGACCCATGTGTCATGAGTTGACTCATATATGCACATGAGTTGACTCATCGATGATTTCCTGGTTAGTTTGGGTTTTTGTTTGCACGAATTCCTATAGGATTTGGGCTTGGTTATTTTCCACTTTGGCATCCATGTTGTTGCACCTATATAAGGGATTGTTTAGCATTTCTAATCAATCAGATGTAATCAAAGAGAGATTCTAATCAAGAGAGATTAGGGTTTAGAGAGAATTGAGAGTTTGTTCTCGATTCTAGTGAGATTGTGAGTGAGGGATTATAATCTTTTCATACTCATAATCTTGAGAGGGTAATTTCCTTCGCCACATACTGAATTATTCTTGTGTTTCTGTCATCCTCTTCTCAACCCACCTTTGATAATTCCGCGATCAAAGGTGCTTGTACGGCGACTCGTATCATACTTATATTTCCATTCCTAAGGCTCACATGTTCTGTCTATATAAACCCCACTCATTCTCTCTCTCTCTCTCTCTCTCTCTCTCTCTCTCTCTCTCTCTCTCTCTCTCTCTCTCTGTGTGTGTGTGTGTGTGTGTGACTTTCATTTTCAAGAAGAGTTTCCCCAAACCTTCTCTCTCTTCCACCATCTTTGGGCTGGCTAATAAGAAAAATCTACAAGCGCACAAACTCGTTGTAGCTATCAAGGTCGATCCCACAGGGACTAGGGGTTAATTATAAAATTTCATGTTATTTGACTAGCTAAACTAATGAGTAATTAGAAGAGATTAAAATTAAAAGAAATAAAATAAATAGCTAATCAGGTGGAATTTAATATATTGAAGAGTCAAGATTGGGTTTTCACCACAACTTCGATGCTCAATGATGAATTATTTAAGTTATTGGTGTTGGTTTAAACTAGAAAGGATGAATTAGCCTAAACTAATCTAAAGGCTCTTTCAAAGTCTAAAGATCATGCCTAATTAATCCCAATTAACCTACTTTCATGAAATCAATATTAAATTAAACTCATTAAGCTTTATGCTAATCCTAATCAAATCCCCAATGAATCTAGCCTACTTTCGTGGTTCGAGTTCCCTACTTAATTGCAAGAGGTCCGGTATTAATCTTTACCTTTCAGTTCTTCAATTAATTACCTATGATTGCTAATATGGTGATCAAGCAAATCAAAAAAATTAAAACACAAGATATCAAGTTTAAAGATTTAAACTTTCACCAAGAACCTATATTAATTCATCATCAATCACCAAAACGTTGGGTTCTTTCCTAATCCTAGACAAAGAATCTACTCACACATGATTGGGATAAGAGAATACATCAAATAAATATATAAATCAATCATAAGAAGAAACTAATAAAAGAGAGAAAAGAATTAACCCGTCTTTCAATTGAAATCTTCAAAATATAGACTTGTAATCCAATCTTGTACAAGAAATTTGTGTCTTCCTTCAATACTTGAACTCTAAAATAGATGCTAATTGACGGCTAAGAGAATAAGAACAAAAAATATCTAAACCCTAAGCCAAAATATCTATTTATATGTTCCCAAAAAATTTGAAAAAAGATAAGGCTCGCGCCATGGGTGTGGTGCGCACCACACTAGGGTGTGGTGGAATCTGTCTTGCTCATTTTATGCTTGTTTGTATAGTCTTTGGCATTTCGGCTATAACTTTTTCTTCCAACCTCAGAATGAGGTGATTAAAGTTGTATTAGAAATCTGTTGAAGAGATCTACAACTTATGTCTTTTAAGTTTTTTTGGATTCAAATTTCATCATGGTTAAAATTTCAGTTCTTCATGCTCGTGTATCCATTTTCTTCTCGAACCATGCATCCTAAGTCCGGTTGTTTCTTCAAGCTCTTGTTTAACTTCCAATGATCAACGAATCTTTTAATCTTGAGCCAACACCTACATATAAGAACACAAACCATAATAGTATCCTCGATTTAAACATGAAATATGTATCAAATACCCACAAATCATGCTTGTAACACACTAAGATAATGCATATTTTACGTGTTTATCAACTCCCCCAAGTTTAGACTTTTGCTTGTCCTCAAGCAAATAAATAATAAAAATTAAGAGGAGTGGAAGCCAAATAGAGTAGAGATCACCCCCTCATCAATCTATTAACCAATATCAAACATATCACAAGACAAATATATTTCATGGGACTTAACAAAGTAATTTCCAAAACTCTCAACGAAATCACATTTCAAACTTTACTTACTATCACAAGCGTCACAAGTCAAGGATAGCCATCCTATCAAATGCTCAAGTCAAAGTAGGAAAAAGAAATTCATGTAGCTAGCTTCAATCTAGAAGTAGTAAAATTGAGGCTTTCAGGTAGTTAAATTGGTAGACCTCACTTTAGGGTATATGGACTCTCAATCTCTTATGTGTTTAAGGATAGGATTATGTCGCTCAAAATTCTTCCGAATGGATGTATATGGACTCTCAATCTCTTATGTGTTTAAGGATAGGATTATGTCGCTCAAAATTCTTCCGAATGGATGTATTCAATCCATAGGCTTGCAATGTGTTTAAGGATAGGATTATGTCGCTCAAAATTCTTCCGAATGGATGTATTCAATCCATAGGCTTGCATCTCATCTCAATCCTCCGACACTTTAAAAACTAAGGCATGCAACAATATCATGAGGTCTTTTATTTGGTTGTAATGGGTCTAGGGTCAAAAGGTAGGATAGATGTTTGGGTTATAGTTGAAAGCCTATCACTAGTGGAGTGATAATTGAAAAAGATTAGATCTCAAAGTAAGATCAATGACATCCACGCAAACTCTATCATCTATCAAAGAACTTCTTCAAACTATTCCTTTTAGTACGCGATAATGAATTCTTTTTACACTAATAATTACATGCACCATAAGGAGGACACTTTATTCATCCCTTTTTTTATATTGAATAAGTTTTTTTTGAAAGAATTATGAAAAGGAAGCAAACACCTACTTTCACACCCCCAAGTTTACACCTCATTACTCACATAACCCATTATATCATAAATTATGCTCCACAAGCTTAGGCAATTGGTAAGGAATACAATCAGGTTTTGAAGGTTACATATGTAGATTAAATCAATAAAAATTAGGCTCATAGGCTCAAAGGGGCTAATCAAAGGGAACAATAGTGCATGGTAGGCTGTTTGGCTAAAGTGGACTATAAACAAAAATGTGCCTCAATCACCTTTTGTGCATACAAAAGTTATATGTGGCCTTAAAGAGTTTCAATGCAAGTTCTAGTATCCTGCACCATTGGATAATATCACACAAGAAAAGAAAATAATAATTGGATATGTAATGCATCCAATTTCAGGCTCAAGATCTCACCGGTTTTATTTGTCTACCAAATTTAATTTCCCTCTTGTCTCAATAGAGTAATAGTTATGATGCTAGCCACATAAATGCTAAATCCTATAAGACAAGAAATAGAGTAATAGTTATGATGCTAGCCACATAAATGCTAAATCCTATAAGACAAGAGAACATTCAAGTCTAGTTCTCCCATATTGTTAACTTATAATCAAAAGCCTTTGAGAATCAGTTAAAAGGTGGTTTAAAAAGTTGTCTAGACCCGACTAATAAGCATCTATCTAGTTCAATGATTTATAAAGGTTAAAGATTCATGTCATCATCAGGAGATCATTTCCCTATTTCTTTTTTTAATGTTTTTTAGAGAGGAAACAAAGCAAAGAAAAATAAAAATAAAAGCAAAGAAAAATGAAAATAAAACAAAAACAGGCAATCAAGGTCATTCTATCAATACATAAACAACCCACACCCCCAAGCTTAAGATTTACATTGTCCCCAATGTAGTATGATGTAAATGAGTGCAAGGGTGCAGGGCACATACCAACTTACTGGTCAAGAGGAGGTGGAGCGGAGGTATCCTGGCGGAGCTGACACTCATGAATAGACTGCATCATGCAGTGCATAGTGTCCAGGAGTTGTCCTTGATGTTGTTGCTCTTGCTCGATGGTACCTACACGGTTAGTAAGGGAAGCAAGGGAAATATAGATAGCTAATAACTCCACTGAGTGGTGGGAAGAGATAGCTCCCCTATCAGGCTGAGCCTGAATAGGGATTAGGGGTACTATGTTAGCATCCTCATCTGGAACAACCTCGTGACCTTCACAATTCACAAAATCTGATGTGAGGTAGCACCAATTAGCGTGAACATGGATGGTCGTGCGATCAGGATTAGGGAGTGGGAAAAGATAATTGTCCTAAAAATATAACCATAACCTATCGTCCTTATGGCTAATTAATTTCATCTGAAGACAAGCATCGAGGTTAATGGACGCACTAGGGCTTAAGGGATGAAGTCCCTCCACAAGCTCCCCTAAACCCATTCCGTAAGCTAAAGTGGTAATCAAGCCACCAAACACAATTTTTCCACTCATTGTTCCCGCTGCACGACACATATGATGAATCATAAAAGCTCATGTGTCAACCTTGTGTCCCTCGACCATGGCACATAAGAGGTAGAGTTCTCTCTGACACGTGACTCCATCGCTCTCGCCTCGATCGAAAATGGTGAAAGCCATGAACCTCTATAAATATCTTAAGCATGGGTTATAAGCAGCAGAATCTCTTGACATCGAGGGATCATAGGTTCTTTGAGTGGTAGAGCATGCGATGGAAGTCCAAAAGGGGGTCAAGTTAAAATTTTTAGGGACAATCCTAGCCCCACCCTCTGGAAAACCAAATATGTGGTTTAATTCTGCTAATGTAAGTGTGTGTGACTGATTAAATAGTCTGAAAGTGATTTTTCCTTCTTTTACTTCCTCACCATTAAATAAAACAGCATCAAGAGAACTCAAAAACTCAAGAGTAATATGCTCATACGTGGGGTGTTTAGCCTCTACAAAATTTATCCAACCAACCCATCTTAGGAGGTATGAAACATTATCCTACAGCCCTAACTCACGCAAATAATTCTCATCCAAGTAGCGGGTACTTAGAATTCCCTGCTTAACCAGTGTATTATACCTAGTTTGTTGCTGTTCATCGACTAATTCTATACAATGAGGATTTTAGAGAGAGGAAGGGTTACCTTTTTGTCATCACGATTTAGAAGTTGAGACTCCCTGACTAGTCCGTCAGTGTTTAGGTCCCATTTGACAGCAGGTCGAACGACGGTTGAAAGTGGCGGATAGCTGTTGTGCAACACGAGATGGTGTCGGTGTTGCAGAGGCGAACTCAAAATAGTGGTGGGATGATTTAGTTGAAGAGGGGATGAATCTGGTCACGTTGGTGTTGTTGGACGGAGAGTGGTTGCGTGGTCAAGGAGGGAAGAGAGGCGACGGTGTTGATGGTGAAAGGATGCAGCTATGGTGAAGGATGGAAGCAGCACTGGCTGGATATTGGTCAAAGAGGGGGTGGATTGTTGTGGTTGCATTGGTGATGAAAGAAGAGATGGTGGTGGTGATGCTTGAACAATGATTGTGGTGTTGATAAGTGGTGGAGGCGGCTGGGATGGTGAGAAGGTAGCGGCGGCTGGTCTGGATGGTGGTCGATGAGAAGAGAGGTAGTGGTCTCGTCGGAGGGGAATGAGGGGTGGCTGCGGTGATGAAGGATGAGGGTGATGAGAAGGCAGGCGGCTGATGAGGAGTAGGAGGTTTGGTGGTGGCCGGCAGCTTAGATTAGGGCAAAGAAGATGAAAGAAAATAGGGGTTTTGAACGAGAAAGAAGGGGAGGTGTCTGGGCGCTTCAGGTTTTTTTTTACATTGAACCACGGGTGTGGCAAACACCACACCTACGTGTGGTAGGGTGTGGTATTTTTCTTTTTCCTACGATCCGGGGGTGTGGCGAACACCACCCCTGGGTGTGGTAGAGCTTGGAATTTGGTGTCTAACTTTCTCTCCAGCGAACCATAGGTGTGGCTAACACCACCCCTGGGTGTGGTAGAGTATGCCACTGTCTTCTTTTTAACTCATTTCTCTGTAGTTTTTTTATATCATTCCTTAGTTAATGTTATGTCTTCCCTTCTTCTCAACTGCATGATTGAATGTATTATAAGTTAAATTGTGCCGATCCAATTGCCTAAAAAAATAAAAATTAATAAAAATTTAAAAAAAAGAAATTAAAATGAAATAAAATAAGATAAGATAAAATAAGATAAAATAAAAAGAACGAGAATGGATAAAAAACTTCGGTTGCTTCCCAAGAAGTGCTCATTTATGGTCATGAGCTCGACCCTTATTGTGGTTAATTCTTTGACGAAGGGGGATCTGAAAGGGTAAAAGTGACCCCTTTCTTGTTTTTTCCCCTACAATATAGTACTTCAATTGTTGCCCATTCACCTTAAAAGATCCCATTGTTTTGCTCCAAACTTCAACAACTCCACTAGGAAAGATCTCACGGACTTGAAAAGGTCTGGACCACCTAGACTTGAGCTTGCCCACAAAAAGCTTCAAACGAGAGTTGAAAAGTAGCACCATATCTCCTTGATTAAACTCTCTTTGAAGGATATTCTTATCGTGTCATCGTTTAGTCCTTTCTTTATAAATGCGAGCATTCTCATAGGGATCTAATCGTAGCTCATCTAGCTCATGAAGTTGAAGCTTTCTTTCTCACCTGCGGTCTTCATATCAAAATTGAGCAGCCTGATAGCCTAATACACCTTATGCTCTAACTCAACTGGGAGATTACACGATTTGTCATATACCAACTTGAACGGTGTCATGCCTATGGGTGTTTTGCATGCAGTTCGATAGGCCCATAAGGCATCTGGGAGTTTCATAGACCAATCCTTTCTTGAACAATTAACTATTTTCTCTAAAATACTCTTAATTTCATGATTCGAAACCTCCACTTGACCACTAGTTTGAGGATGGTATGGCGTGGCAACCTTATGAGTGACCCCATATTGTCTTAAGAGAGATTCAAATTTTCTTTCTATGAAGTGTGAACCGCCATCACTGATTATCGTCCGTGGCACCCCGAACCTTGGAAAAATGACATTCTTGAATAGTTTTACAACCACTTTAGCATCGTTAGTGGGGGATGCTATCGTTTCAACCTACTTGGAGACGTAGTCCACCGCCACTAAGATGAACTTGTTGTTACACGATGGTGGAAACGGTCCCATGAAATCTATGCCCCACACGTCAAAGACCTCAATTTCCAAGATGGAGTGTAAAGGCATCTCATGTCTCTACGAAATATTCCCGGTCCTCTAACAGCTATCACAAGATGTCACAAACTGATTTGCATCTTGGAAAAGACTCGGGCAATAGAAACCTGATTGTAGAACTTTTGCAGCTGTCTTTGAAGTGCTTGCATGTCCTCCGTAAGAAGATGAATGGCAATGATGGAGAATACTTATAACCTCATCTTCAGGAACACACCTTCTAATATCCCATCAACACACCATTTGTACAGAAATGGTTCATCCCAAAAATAATACTTCAAGTCAGCAAAGAACTTCTTTTTCTGTTGATAGCTCAGATCCGGAGGTAAAACTCCACACACTAGGTAGTTGACGAAGTCCGCATACCATGGTGCATCCAATCTTTCAATGGATAACAACTGATCATCTGGGAAGGATTCGTCGATCGGTAGTTCATCCTCCTCCCTATCATGTGATTCTTGTCTCATCCTTGACAGATAATCTGCCACCAAATTTTCTGTCCCTTTCTTGTCCTTTGTCTCTAAGTTAAACTCTTGTAAAAGTAGTATCCATCGAATCAACCTAGGCTTGGCATCTTGTTTGCTCGAAAGATATTTGATGGCAGAGTGGTCGGTATAAACGATGACTTTGGACCCTACTAAGTAAGACCGAAACTTTTCAAAGGTGAAGACAATTACTAATAGCTCCTTTTTAGTGGTAGTATAATTAACTTGGGCTTCATCAAGAGTACGACTAGCATAATAAATTGCATGAACTATCTTGTTCTTCCTTTGGCCCAACACAGCACCAATTGCATAATCACTTGCATCAGTCATGACTTCAAATGGGAGATTCCAGTCCGGCGGTTGCATAATAGGAGTTGTTATCAATGCTTCCTTCAACCTACAAAAATCATCAAGACATTCATCAGTGAAATCAAGGGGAGGGTCTTTAAGAAGAAGGTTAGTTAAAGGTTTTGTAATTTTTGAAAAGTCTTTGATGAAACGCCGTTAGAAACCGGCATGTCCCAAGAAACTTCTTACTCCCCTAACCAACATTGGTGGAGGCAATTTTTCAATGATTCCCATTTTTGTTCGATCAACCTCAATTCCGTGCTCGGACGCCTTGTGTCCTAGAACTATTCCATCCCTTCCCATAAAGTGGCATTTCTCCCAATTTAGGACTAAATTAACTTCTTCACAACATTGTAAATATCGAGACAAGTTAGCTAAACAACCATCAAAAGTAGTCATATACATGAAGAAGACATCCATAAGCACGTGCATAATGTCTTCTATAAAATCAGAGAAAATAGCCATCATACATCGTTGAAAAGTATCAGGGGCATTACAAAGACCAAAAGGCATGCGCCTATAAGCAAAGGTCCCATAGGGACAAGTAAAAGTGGTCTTTTCCTGGTCACTAGGATGAATAGGGATTTGGAAAAATCCTGAATAGCCATCTAAATAACAAAAATAGGAATGACTGGCTAACCTTTCCAACATCTAGTCTATAAAGGGAAGTGGAAAATGATCTTTTCGGGTTACCTTGTTCAACTTTCTATAATCAATACACATCCTCTAACCCGTAACCGTCCAAGTAGGGATAATTTCTTTATTCGCATTCTTCACTATGGCCTCACCCCTATTTTTTGGAACCACATGAACCGGGCTAACTCATTCACTATTAGAAATATGATAGATTACCCTAGCGTCTAGTAGCTTAAGCACCTCTTTTTTAACCACTTCCATCATGTTAGGATTTAGTCTACGTTGGTGCTCTATAGAGGGTTTATGATCATCTTCCAAGAGAATTCTATGCATGCAAATTGATAGGTTGATTCCTTTAATGTCGTTCATGGTGTATCCTATTAGTTTTACTACCTCATTCGTGGTTTGTTGTTGTTGCTTAAACTCTTCATTCAATCTCGATTGAGTCATCACAAACTTTTCCATCATATTTTTCAAATTAGATCATTGAGAAGGGAGATTTGATTGAGGAGCATGAAAACCAGGAGGAGCAAAATTAGATGCGGGCATGGGATTCCCAGGTGAGTTTCTATAAGAAAAATTAGGATGATTCCTCCACCCCGGATTATAAGTGTTGGAGAAAGGGTCTCCCTTCTGATTAAAGTTATTAATATAGTTAACATGTTCATTACCAGAAGTATTAAGGGAAGGGGGTTTTCCTAATTGACATTCAAGTGTAGAATGACCCACATAATCTCATCTCGCATGCAATTGTAGTAGACACCACAAAATTAATACTCAATTTTTCAACTTTTTTAAACAAAGCATCAACTTTAGAGGATATATGATCTAAAGCATCGATTTCATACTTTCCTCCTTTTGATGTCTGAGCCCACTCGTTCGCCCATTGATTGTGATTTTGAGCCATGTCTTTAATGAGAGTGTATGCCTCATCTATTGTTTTGTTCATCAAAGCTCCTCCTGCAACAGCATCAACAGTCATCCGAGTATTGTAAGTGAGCCTGTTGTAGAAGGTGTGAACAATTAACCTCTTCTCCAGTCCATAGTGAGGGCACATCCTTAATAATTTCTTGTAGTATTCCCAATCTTCATAGAGTGACTCTCCTTCATTTTGTACAAAGCTTGTGATCTGGTTCCTCATTTGTGCTATTTTACTTAGGGGAAAATACTTTGTAAGAAATGCCCTGGACAACTGATCCTAAGTGGTGATGGACCTAGCGGGCAATGAGTGCAACCAAGCCCTAGCCTTGTCCTTTAAAGAGAACGGAAAATGTCTAAGTCGAATAGCATCATTAGTCACTCCATTAAGCTTCAAAGTGTCACAATACTCCAAGAAAATCGACAGGTGGAGGTTCGGGTCTTTAGTTACACCTCCTCCAAACTGATTTTGTTGAACCATTGAGAGCAGTGATGGTTTTAGTTCAAAATTATTAACTTTAACATTACGCCTTGTAATACTCCAATGCGTGCCTTGAGCATTTGGGGCAGCGAAATCCTTAAGAAGCTGATTCTGATCACCCATCGTAGCTTGTTTTGTGTTCCTCTGCTCCCTTATATACATTCTTATCTCTGCAAGAGTCATCGATAGTTCAGGATTTATTTCGTTGTGTACTTCTGTTTGATGCCCATGCATAAAAGAAAGTGAGTAGCGAAGAGAATATAAAAAATATATATAGTTTAGCTTAATAACGTAAGCACTCAATATTAACATCGTAGTTCTCAGCATCAGCGTCAAAAACTTAATAGGAAAAATCTACAAGTACACAGACTCGTTGTAGCTATCAAGGTCGATCCCACAAGGACTAGGGGTTAATTACAAAATTTCACGTTATTTGACTAGCTAAACTAATGAGTAATTAGAAGAGATTCAAATTAAAAGAAATAAAATAAATAGCTAATCAGGTGGAAGTCAATATATTGAAGGGCCAGGATTAGGTTTTCACCACAACTTCGATGCTCAATGATGAATTATTTAAGTTCTTGGTGTTGGTTTTAAACTAAAATGGTGAATTAGCCTAAATTAATCTAAAGCCTCTTTCAAGGTCTAAAGATCGTGCCTAATTAGTCCCAATTAACCTACTTTCATGGAATCAAGATTAAATTAAACTCATTAAGCTTTATGCTAATCCTAATCAAATCCCTAAGGAATCTAGCCTACTTTCATGGTTCGAGTTTCGTGCTTAATTTCTAGAGGTCCGGTATTAATCTTCACCTTTCAGTCCTTCAATTAATTACCTATAATTGCTAATACGGTGATCAAGCGAATCAATAAAATTAAAACACAAGAAATTAAGTTTAAAGATTTAAACTTTCACCAAGAACCTATATTAATTCATCATTAAGTTTAAAGATTTAAACTTTCACCAAGAACCTATATTAATTCATCATCAATCACCAAAAAGTTGGGTTCTTTCCTTTCACCAAGAACCTATATTAATTCATCATCAATCACCAAAAAGTTGGGTTCTTTCCCAATCCTAGACAAAGAATCTACTCACACATGATTGAGATAAGAGAATACATCAAATAAATATGTAAATAAATCATAAGAAGAAATTAATAAAAGAGAGGAAAGAATTAACCCGTCTTTCAATTGAAATCTTCAAAATATAGACTTGCAATCCAATATTGTACAAGAATTTTGTGTCTTCCTTCAATACTTGAACTCTAGAATAGATGCTAATTGACAACTAAGAGAATAAGAACAAAAGATATATCAACCCTAAACCAAAATATCTATTTATATATCCCTAAAAAATCTGAAAAAAGATAAGGCTCGCGCCACGGGTGTGGTGGAATCTGTCTTGCTCATTTTGTGCTTGTTTGTATAGTCTTTGGTATTTTGGCTATAACTTTTTTGTCTAACCTCAGAATGAGGTGATTCAAGTTTAATTAGAAAACTGCTGAATAGATCTACAATTTTCGTCTTTTGACCTTTTCCGGATTCAAATTTCATTATGGTTGAAATTCTAGTTCTTCATGCTCATGCATCTATTTTCTTCTCGAACCATGCATCCTAAGTCCAGTTGTTGTTTCAAACTCTTGTTTAACTTCCAACGATCATCGAATCTTTTAATCTTGAGCCAATACCTACATATAAGAATACAAACCACAACAGTATCCTCGATCTAAACACGAAATATGCATCAAACACCCATAAATCATGCTTGAAACACACTAAGATAATGCATATTTTACGTGTTTATCACTAGCCTTATCCAGGTAGCAACCCCTATTTTTTCCATCATTTATCTTCTTAACCAAAAAAAATAAGTAGAAGAACAAGCTTGAGATGGTCTAGAAAGGGCATTGATGCTTGAAAAGATAGAAGATTTGGGCATCCTCTAAGTAAAATGTTATTCTAATTATATTCTAATAATTCAAACAAGTATAAATATGAGTTTTCCATGGGTAGAAGCTACTTTGGTCATGCAATATACATTTCTAGTTTAATTTAGGCTTGCATGTAAGGGTAGATGGTATTTCGGTTCGTGCATGGCATTAGAAAGTAAAAAAGACACCATCTTGGCTCTTATTTTTTAATAAAAATATGATCTTGAATGAATATTGGGTTTTAATTTATGACAAAGATGATCTTTGAATCTGGTTATGAGTTTCATGCAATGTATAAGTGATTGAATGGGTTGCATATTAGTTTATATGACTTATTCTCGTGCAGAAAATTTCCTACGAGACATCCTCTTAGTATTTTGGCCATAACTTTCTCTATGGATATCTTTTTCAAGTGAAGTTTTTTATTTTCAAATTTTTACTCATGCATCATTATGTTGAACTTATTTTGGTCTAATTTGGATATCATTTGCTATCTCAAATACTTGTAGAAGTGGATGCATATTTTTCAAATAAGACTTGGTAGAAGTGGATGCATATTTTTCAAATAATACTTGGTAGAAGTGGATGCATGTGTCTAAAACAATACTTAATAGAAGTGGATACATATGTTTGAAATACTACATAGTAGAAGTTGATGCATGTGTCTGAAACAATACTTAGTAGACATAAATGAATGTGTCTGAAACAAACTGCTTGAGACAATCAATTATAGAGAGCATCACTCCTAATATATATCTTACATGTATGAAATTCTTTTAGTTTCTGAAACTATTCTCATGTAGCTTTCTTTTGAAATTAGTTTGTCTCATTTTCGATGTCATTTGCTATCTCTGATTCATGGTCAAATGTATTTTATGTGCACAGGAATGTGTGTGATAGTGCTATGTGACACCTATGCAATATCTTATCATATCTCCATGATTGTTAGTCATAATTTAAATCTAATTGGATAGTCCAAAACTTAGCTTTCATATCTTTCATCTAGATCTAATTTTATACAAATTTGAGATTGTTTACTAGTTCAAATCCCTGGTCATAACTCTATGCAAGTGCACATGATATTCAATTTGCCCTCTGCTAGTTTGTTGCATGTATCTCAATTTCTTTTTATGTTTGAGTAAATAAAAATTTATGATCTGGGACTGGGTTTATTCAATTACCCATATTATATTTGTGGTTGTATTTTGATAGTGGGTTATACCTAAAAGAGTTGGTAAGATGAGGCAGTAAATTCTGCTCTCGACACGAGTCTAATATCCTGACCCTTTTATGTTTTATAGGGCATAACTCTCTTTAGAAAGCTTGCATGTATGAATTTCATCTTGTTTCAAAAACTAGACTTGTATAGGAACAATTTGAATATTGTTTCACAAATTATGGATGTCATTTAGTCCCTCATTTATGCACTTAAATAGGCTACATAGCCTGCAATTATAGTCTGTATATGTCCTACATATTCTGTGTATAACTTGAGTCATACACATAAATCTTGAAAATAATTTATTATTGTGAAAAGTAGACACATGTTAGAGTCATATTGTACTAGTTTCATGCATTTTGGACATCAATTGTTCTATTATTTGTCCATCTCAAACTGTTGCATGTACACTGCATTGGCGGTCGGTGCATATTATAAGTGTTAGATGTAACCATCTTAAGTGTAGCATATACCATGATATAAGTTATTAGTTAGAAAAATAATAAAATATCTAGTTGTATAGAATCTCATATAGGTATACATGTCTGTGTATATAGGAGAAAGATTCTTGGATTCATTCGTCAGTCCAGAGGAACCCGGTGCAAATGGTAGGTAACCTTTCATTATTTTCTCTTAATTCTTTGATAATTCGATTAATTGCTTTCTTTAAATTCTAGGAGTTGATTTTCCATGCTCAGTAATATATCTTATCACTTTCATAATATTTCTATTTGAATCACTTCATGCGTGGGCTCTTTGTTGATTGCTTAACCATTACTATCCTAATATTGTTTATTTTAATTTTATATCATTGATATTCTCAGAATAATTATATTATGGTAATTCGACTTACTTCAATGATTTTGTTATTGAGAATGATAGTATTCTTTCATTTGCTAATGGTTGATACTCTATATTTGTGGATTATGCCGTATGGGAAGTAAGTTTCATCAGTTGATAGTACTAGAAATGGGCCCTAGTGGGGACAATGACCTGTGTGAGGATACTCAACAGTGGGTGTATAAATACATGCATGGTTTATTGATTATCCCATGATTGAGGAAGTTTGGAATCCTAAATATTAGAGCTTGATTAATTATATTGACATCTACTATTTCATTTCGATCAATGATCATGATATAAGTATTGGTAACTTATTGTTGAGTTCCATTCATTTAATTTCAAATATCAATGATTATTCCTTTCATTTATCCTCTTATGTTACACTCTGAGATTTTTATGGTTAGCTATTGGGCCTTAGCCTCGCCCCTATTATTTCTGCATCCATTCACAGGTCATACAGTTGATAAGGGCAAGGAGTTCACAAGCCCTAGCATAGAAGATTAGGTCCCATGTCAATCATAGTAGGAGTTATTTTGTATTTACTTTTGTAGTACTTTTCACATATTGGATGTGTACTAATGTGTATTGTAGGTATTATCAAACTTGTACTATATTATTGTTCCATTTAGATTTTTGCTACTCTGGTATTCCATGGCCTCTGCTGTCAACCTTGTAATCCTGAGTGTTATATATATTTTTTCTTCTTTAATTCCACTCTTCAGTATTATTGTGTATATATATATGAGAGTATGTAAAATTTGAGCAGGTCAACTCTTCTTATTACGGACAGGTCATACCCAATTTTTATGTACCTCTAGATGTGTTACAGACCCAAAATGTGTCTAAACCATCGACGGTTGATGTAGATCATCGTTGATTCCCTATAGTCCATCAGTGGTTCAAAATCCTGTTTCTCTCATTGTTCATTATAACCCATTGATGATCGAAGTAACCATCGATGATATCCTATTGACCATCGATGATCCATTGGCTAAATTGAACATTTAGAGAGTTTTGAGACATAATTTTAACAAATATTCTCCTTGACTCAACAACCTGAATAAGTTCTTAACTTTCTCAATAGTATACTATCAATGCCTCTGCAAATGTGCCCTACAATGCCTCAACGTCCTTTGACATTAAGCAAGTCTAAGCAAAGCTTGAACTTGGCTATTAGTAGTGGCTTCACTGGCATATTCATCCCTTTGATTGCTGACAATGCATATGCAATGGCTAAATCTGCATATCTCTAAGGTAGGTTTATTGACCTTTTTCCTTTTTATTTTGCAATACTATAAGTATCATCTTTTGCTGTAATTTCTGTTTCCTCATTATTTTTTGGCAAACAAATAGCTGGCTGTTGATTGAATTATGCGCATCTATCTCCAACTCTACCTACTCTCTAGTACTCTTATATGTAGTACATACATCGAAAAAAAATAACAGTATCTTCTTTTGGAAGCAACATAACAGACTTATGGAATTTTATATTTTTCATAGTTATAAATTTAGGTGATTTAGGATCATTTCACCCCAGAGACATAACAAAAAAAATGCATTTTTTAGATCTAGGTTCTAATTTACCCTGATCTACATGTGCATATTCAAGACAACAAAACACTCTCAAATTAGAATAATCAGCATGATGGTCAGACCAAACTTCTTCTAGTGTCTTGCAATCAATAGATGTGGATATAGATCGATTCCTCAAATAATACGGCATAGACATAGCTTTAACCTAAAAGTCTTTTGACAAATTGACATTCAACAATATGCAACGACCTCTCTCAAGATGAGCCATATTCATCTATTCTGTAACGTTGTTTTGTTATGGTGTGTGTCACAAGGTTTGATATCTAATTATACCCTCATCCTTGCAGAATTTGTCAAATTCAATAGATTAAAATTTCAATCCATTATTGGTCCTAAGCCTCTTAAATTTTCTATCAGTCTGCTTTCCAATCAATATCTTCCACTGCTTAAAATACTTGAATACTTTATCCATGCATTTTAACATATAAACCCAAACTTTTTTTTGAGGAGTCATCAATGATTATCAACATGTACTTAGCATCGCCCTTCGAAGGAACACATGAGAGACCCCACATATCAGAATGGATGTAATCCACTGTACCTTTAGTTCTATGCATAGCTGTATTAAAATTGACACGTTTTTGCAAGAAGACGATGCTCACAAAAATCCATCCTTTGTGTACTCTAACCACAAATAAGTCCCCTCTTGCTGAGTACAATCATGCCTCTCACGCTCATATGACGTAATCTCGTCTGTCACAACTTGGTGGCATTGGTCTCTAATAAGACAGAGTAGTACCTGCACCAGTACGTGTAACTGTCTTTCATTATAAGACGTAGAGATTTGCTAACATTTTTTACTTTCATCATAAGTAGAGCACCTCTAGAAACTATTAAAATCCACCTTGAGCTGAATACTTGCACCCGTTAGTTTCAAGGATGCTATGAGAGATAAGATTCTTTGTCAAATCTGGAACATGATGAACATCTGACAATATCCTCACAATACCATCATGAATTCTAACTTTAATTGTAAAATTGCCAATCACCTTATAATAATCATTTCTCATAAGGATAATCCACCTTCAACAGATTTGTAGGTGGAAAACTAATTTCTATTGGAGCACATGTGATACGTACAACCAGAGTCTAAAACCCAATCATTCTTGGATCTACCTGAAAGCTAAGTGAACAAAACTATCAGAATCGTCCTCGACAACACTAGCCTCCACAGAGTCTTTTTTTGACCTGATTTTTCTTCTTTTCTTTATTCTGAAGTTTTCAATACTCTTTCATGCCATGAACTTTCTTCTTGCAATAGTTATAGAGCTTTCTGTTAGACTTTAACTTCGATCTTAACTTGTTATTGTTGTTAGAACTATGCTCCATGTTTCTGCCTCGAACAAGTAGGGCTTCGACTTTACCATGACTAGATCCGGTCAATTCCTAATCCATCAACTCTTTGAAAAATAAATATAATTCAACATCTTCCATCAAGATAGATTCTCTATCATATATCATAGCTTCCCTAAAGTGCTCGTGAGGGGCGGTAACGAACATAAGATAACATAACCTGATCTTTGTCTTCTACCTTTACATCTGCATACTCTAAATCCATAATAATAGAATTGAATTCATCAAGATCGGATAAAATATATGAACCTTTCGTCATGCAAAGTATAAATAATTTTTATTTCAAGTGTAGTCAATAGGTGAGAGTTTCTGTTATGTAAAGAGATTTCAATTTGAGACATGGGCTCGGTGCGGTCTTCTCATGCACCACAACTTGAAGAGCCTCATTCAACAAAGACAATTAGATTGAAGTTAACACCTTTTCATCCATCTCAAACTTTTCATCATCTGTCATCGACGCTCGCAACGTATCTTTTCCCGACAAAGCATTTTGTAATCCTTACTGAACAAGAATAGCCTGCATTTTCACTCACCAGAGATCAAAATTTACATCACGGTCGAACCTCTCAATCTCGTATTTTCATAGATATCTTATTTGTGCACAAAACAAATCACAACCGAAGCTCTGATACCAGTCTGTTAGAACAAGTGGATAATAAAGTAGAAATAATTGCGAAGAGAAAGCACAAGAATAAACGACAAGTAAATGCAAATACAGAGAGTTACATGCTTCATCCAATTTGGGCTATGTCTAAGAGACTTCGGAGAAATTCCACTATTAAAAGAGAAAAAAGTACAAAACAAGGCAAAAGGCTAAACCCTCGATCTCTTCTTTTCAATCCTTACAATAAAACCCTTAAATTTAAATAATCTTTATTTTAATATATAAGAAATAACAATAGATCAGGAAACAGGTATTCAAAACTTGGTAGGAGTTAGAGATCAAAAGAAACACGAACGACTAAAATTAAATCTAGAAATCTACCAAAACGTGTCTAAACCATTGATGGTTAAAAGCGATCATTGATGGTTGATGTAGATCATTGATGGTTCCCTGTAGTCCATTGATAGTTCAAAATCCTATTTTATTTTTCTCCGATTGTTGCCTGTAACCCATCGATAATCAAAGTAACTATCGATGATCTCCTCTTGACCATCAATGATTAGTTGCCTGAATTGAACAATCAGAAAGTTTTGAGGCATAGTTTCGACAAAGAGGAAATAAGATTGCATCGGATCAACTGGAGTTATTTAAGCAAATTGAAGAAATTTTGGGGTCTTGGTTTTCAAGATTTGAGGCATTTAATTGGGTGATGACATACGAACAAGGGTGGAGCTAGGCTTCTACATAACACTCAGTCTCTAGATTATAAACTTCTCAAAGCCAAATACATTTCTCGCATCAATTTTTCAGATGCGAAGAGGAAGCAGAATCCATATATAGAATCTCAGTTCATCCGTCATACTTTGTTGCAAAATAAAAAATGGTGCGAGAGGGATGTAGACCAATATCATCAATTGTAAGAAGAGGTTAATCCATAACATCCTACCTTCTAGATTAAATCCATATATAGAATCTCAGTAGCATATTCTTCTTCCTTGTCCGAGAGCTATTGGAGTTTGGAATTCACATGTCTTTGGCTTTATGTTGATGATTTGATTTAGTCTGTTGTTTGTCTTTAGGGACCGTGGGAGGACTGTAATCGAAAAGCGGGTGGGGGAGCGAGCTGGTTGTAGAGAGTGACATTAGAGTCAATTTAGCTTCATGTGGTAGTTTAGCTTCATGTGGTCACACATGCATGCGATGCTATAAATTTGGAGGCTAGCGTTTTTTCAGCAGAAACGCTTCTTGTGTTCGCGTAACAGAAAGGAAATAATTCTAAGATTATTATGGACATCGAAGCCGATGTAAGTCCTTTTGAAGCTAATATATTTCTAGGTTTCCATGAAAAGAAAGATCGTTCTCTTCTTTAAAAAATAAAAAAAATGAATGGAAACAGATAACATAAATATAAAATATAATAAAGTAAAAAAAATAAAAGTAGTGTCAAATATTTTTACTTACTAGAAATTGTTTAAATTTTTTCTATGATTTATAGGTTGCTAATAACTACATTCAAATCTCAACTGGCTAGCTAGTTTAATTACATAACAAATATCATCCACTATCACTAGTAGAAAAACAACCAATCTAGACGGAACAACCTAGACGGAAAAAATTTCCGTCTAGGATATATCAAATTAGACGGAAAATTTCCGTCTAGTTTGATCCGTCTAGATTGGATCAAACTAGACGAAAAATTCCGTCTAGTTTGACAAACTAGACGGAATCGCAACCTAGACAGATTTCCGTCTAGTTTGCCTGTGCAACCTAAACGGATTTCTGTCTAGGTTGACCGTAACCTAGACGGAAAATTCATCTAGGTTGCCCTAGGCAACCTAGACAGAAATCCGTCTAGGTTGATGGCAACCTAGACGGAAATTCGTCTAGATTAGGGTCTTATGCTAATCTAATCTGATTTTATGCTAATTAAAACTAATTAAAAAATTATTCTTACAAGAGAGATATATAATATGTTACAAGCAAGAATAATCAATATGAACAAAGAGCAATATCCTAGCAATAATATATACTATGAGATATATGCGAGGATATACAATGAACACAAAGGTAAACAATCTAAACTAGATAGTGGGCAATATAAACAACAAGCAATATACAAAGGCGATATAAGGTATGAGCATAACAAAGGTGCGTATCAAAGGTCTTCGCTCCTGTCTTGTGATTCACGCCAATGCAATCACAAACAAACGATATGATCACGGAGTTCGAACCTTCCGTCCTACGTCTCCGCTCCCCACTCCTGGGGAGAAATCCACTATCACAATCGGGTTTTCTACCCTCACCCGAATAACGTTTATACCTCACAATTTTATTCACGAAGTTCGGTCCCACAACCTACGTCTCCGCTCCTCACCTCGAGGAGATCTCCACTACACACTCGGTTTTCTAGCTAACCGAAAACTTTACAATCTCATAATATAATAAATAATTTGTTCTCTACAATAGATGAGAACTCAATGTAGGCTCACACTCAATTGTTACAATACTCACCAACCTAATTATACTATGTATGAAAATACAATAAGCTCAATGTGGGTGTGTGTAAACAATGAGTGAAATAAAATCATGAAAATACAATAAGCTCAATGTGGGTGTGTGTAAACAATGAGTGAAATAAAATCAACTAAACTCAAATATAAATACTAGCTTAATCCAATGTGGGTGTGTGTAAACAATGAGTGAAATAAAATCAACTAAACTCAAATATAAATACTAGCTTAATTGAGTTTAGAAAACTTCTCTAATAAATGACAAGAGTGAGAGAGATGATTTGAAGCTCAAACACCAAGTGATGATCTCTTCTAGCTCTTGTGAAATTGATTTCATAAAATTAAACTCTCAATTGCTTAAAAGCTTTTAAAACTTAAACCAAACATAAACCCTTGTTTAAAACTTTCTTAAACTTATTTAAAACACTCTCATTGTTGTCTAAAATAGTTATGGCAAAGGGGTATATATAGGCTTGAAGAAAACAACTCAAAAAACCTCAAAAACCCATTAAAAAAACAGATGTTACCGTTACTGTGCAACGGTCGACTGCTACAGTAACGTCGGTCGACCGCACTGTTCACGGACAGTTTCTGTTTTTACCAGATTCTAGAATTTTGTGTATCCGACTTTTTAAAATTAATTAAAAATAGTAAATCAACTCCAAAAATCATGAAATTTTGAGGAAGGTTCTAGACATGTAGATAAACATGTTAGAGAAAGAATTTCTGAAATATCACTTCCCAGTTAAGAGAAATAAATGTTTGAACATAGATATACAGTTTCTGAAAAAACTGCTGAAAACTCAATTTTGTAAATTCAATTAAAAATAACAAAACAACTCCAAAATTAGTAAAACTTGGGAAAACGTTTATATATATGAGTATAAACATGTAAATGAAGAAAAGTTTCAAATCGCATTTCCCAATTGTGAAAACGCATCAGTTTTGTAAAAACATGCACGAACATGTGCACGGACATGAGCTTATTAAAAACTTGATTTTGTAAATTCAAATAAACATAACAAATTAATTCCAAAATTGATAAAACTTTGATAAACATTTATAAACATGAAATTGAACATGTTAGAAAAAGAATTTCTCAAATTGAGTTTCCCATTTGTGAAAACTTATGTATTTTGCAAGTGTGTCCAAAACATGAAAATGTGATATACATGAAATTTGATGTTTTGACATAAACAATGTTTTAAAACCCTATGAAATGATTTTATAGACTTAATAAAATATGTATACAATAATTGTTAAGTCCATAACCAAAACTTGTGTATATATATATAACTATATATATAAAAACCAAATATGTGTGTGTATATATGATTGAGCTTAAAGTACTAACACACATAATATAAACCTAAACTAATGTTACCCAAGAAATCTTGTTCTTCAATAAGCTTGACTTGGTACACTTTCGGATGAAGCTTGAACTTGGATCTTGAACTTGAATTACGTAGGCTTCATACCACAATTCCGCCAACCTCCATTGGATATGATCGTGAATGCGTAATTCCATCCAACCTCCAACATGTTGTTTGTCTATAATAAATAGATAAGCACAAACACTAGACAAACAACATTAGTGGTAAATTGTTTGTTAAACATCATTAAAACAAATAGGCCAACAATCTCCTCCTTTTGATGATAACAAATAATTTACAAAAAGGCTATATGCATGAAAGGAAGTTAATATGTAAATTAGAATTATCATGCATACAACCGAAACAAGATATACTCACAATATTTCTCTCCCTTTGACAACATCAAAAAGGGGACAAAAGATGAAGAGAGCGAAAGCTCCCACTACAAATAAGCATGGATGAGTATAAAACAAATATAGGGATTGCTCCCCCTATCAAAATGCCTTAATGGATATATAAAATGAATGCTAAGGCAAAAACATGTGAGTAAGCATAAATGAAAGATATGCTAAACATAACTCACATACAAATAAGACAATGAGAACAAATATTGATATGTCATTATGAAATAATATCTCATTACTCAAACATAAAAACCATGTATGAATAAATTTATAAAAACAAAGGAATGAGAAAAACATGAGAACCATGAAAAAAGTTTTCAAATGAAAACAAATCACTCAAATAAAATCATAAATTAAGATTTGAGTCCAAAAACAATGTTTGATCAAAAAGAAAATTTTCTTTGTATAACTTGATCAACCACTCATAGAATACATTATAAGGCACGAATAGATGATCCATGAGTACAAACATATAAATATCATCATATAAGTGAAATATAATGAATTCAAAGCAACAAATCAAAATAAAATCTTTGACAAAAGAATTTCAAGAGGGGCAACAATATATCAAGCTCTTCGCCAAAGCTTTTCGGATCACCTCCAAGTCCCCTTGATGTGCTTCAATAAGTTTCTATAAGGTGTAAGCACTATCAAAATGAACAAACTTCCCCTTGATGTGCTTCAATAAGTTTCTATAAGGTGTAAGCACTATCAAAATGAACAAACTTGTTAGACATAGATGAATCAAAAGCATTTAGCAAATATTCTAACAAAATCTTGTTCATTGTAAACATTCGATGATCATTTTTATTCCACTTGGATTTCTCCGATGTGGGCAGAATATAAGCATCATCTATAATTTCCCATAAATTAAAGTGTCTAGATCTAACAAAAAGTTTAAATCTAACACATCATTGGGCATAAGAAAATTTATCCAAACGAAGAGCAACATTAATGGCATAACCTAAACATATATATATATATATATATATATGCAAGCAAGATAATAATAAATCTCAAAACTAGATTAGCACAAAAAGATAACTTGGATCTTTAACTCAAGGTGATTAGACCTTAAATCAAAGAACCCCAAGCTCTGATACTAATTGTTAGATCCTAGAGGAGGTGATTAGGGTCTTATGCTAAACTAATCTGATTTTATGCCAATTAAAACTAATTAATAAATTATTCTTGCAAGAGAGATATACAATTTGTTACAAGCAAGAATAATCAATATGAACAAAGAGCAATATCCTAGCAATGATATATATTATGAGATATATGTGAGAATATACAATGAACACAAAGGTAAACAATCTAAACTAGATAGTGGGTAATATAAACAACAAGCAATATACAAAGGCGATATAAGATATGAGCATAAGAAAGGTACGCTAATGCAATCACAAACAAACGATATGATCACGGAGTTTAGACCTTCCGCCCTACGTCTTCACTCCCCACTCCCGAGGAGAAATCCACTATCACAATCGGGTTTTCTACGCTCACCCGAATAATATTTACACCTCACAAATTAATTCACGAAGTTCGGTCCCCACGACCTACGTCTCCGCTCCTCACCTCGAGGAGATCTCCACTACACACTCGGTTTTCTAGCTAACCGAAAACTTTACAATCTCACAATATAATAAATAATTTGTTCTGTACAATAGATGAGAACTCAATGTAGGCTCACACTCAATTGTTACAACACTCACACTCAATTGTAGGCTCACACTCAATTGTTCCATCCAACCAAATTATACTATGTATGAAAATACAATAAGCTCAATGTGGGTGTGTGTAAATGATAATCATATTTTATTACAATTTTATACCCTCATTATCTATTTTATATGAATAAATATACTACTAATAATTGTTTTTATCTTTAATTGCAGGTTAATGAAGAATAAATCTCAAAACCCTCATATCTCAACAAAAAGCCCATAATTTCCTCCTATATTTGGGCTAGAGAAGAACAAAAAGCAAATTCAATGGTGGAGATTGTTGCTTGGGGCTCAAGACAAATCCAATGGCTCATATTCATTGAAGATTACTATAAATAGGGGTAGAGAGTGAGGGGTTAGAGGTGTGAAAATTTTTGTAACTCCTTTTGGAGAGGAGGGCTACTCTTAATTGAGAAGGCCTTCCAAAATTGTAACTTTAGTTGCAATTAATAATAATAATTTTTTCACCACTTTAAATTTTTCTCTTCTTCTCTTTGTTGGATGATGAAGATGAAGATGAAGATGGAGAATTATTTGAAGGTTTGCATTTCTTTTCTTTTTCTCTTTTATTGCTTATTAGTGTAGCTTTATTTCTATGCTTGTAGTTTAGATTTTATTTTCTTGTTAAATAGCCAAGAGGCTAGAACCCTCTTGCCTTAGATTTATTTCATGCTTATAGAGTAGATTTATTTTCTTGTATTTAATTCTTGCAATTTTATTTTGTAGTTTAGATTTTGCAATTTATTTTGTAGTTAGATTTTAAATTCTTACACTATTCACCTTGAGGCTAGAACCCTCTTGGGTTTAGTTTTTCTTTTTGTTTATTTTTCTTTTTGTTTGATTCGCCTTTAGGCTAGAACCCTCTAGGGAATCACCTTTTTCTAAGAAGTGGGTTCAATTTTAGATTACTAATATCTATAATTGAAGCCACCATCTTTAATTTCTTGTATTTTCTTTTATTCTTGAATTTTGTTCTTCATTCTTGATTTTTATTTTTGTTTCTTGATTTTATTCATTTTTTTCCTTCTCACCTTATTGATCATACTCATTCAAATCCACTCTCACTTACACTTTACATCTATTTACACACCATTTTCACTCTCTCAATCTCTTCACAATCACATTCACTTATCACTCCTACTTGTCACGCACACAACATAAGAACCGATTTCATATTTTTCTCCTACAAAACACATTCCTCGTGGGATCAATATCTTAAATACTATAATTTGACACGGTTGTGCACTTGCAACCTTTTTGGTACATGTTTATGCCGCATTAAGTTTTTGGCGCTGTTGCCGGGGAAGGTGCTAAAATAGGATTTTAATTATTTTGGTTCTTTAACTTGTGTGTTTATTGTGAAAGAACTACTTGGAGATTAAAGATCAAGAATTGGAGATTGAGGAATTGGATATTCGCTTGTGGTAAGTCTTCTTTCTTATATTTTCAATTCCACACCTTTAGTTAGTTTCTCACAATTAGTGACAAATAGGATCTTAAAAAAAAGATTTTATTTCCGTTGACCATAATAAAATTCACCCTCCACGTTGACATTTACTAACAAGATAATAAATTCAAACAATTTCCCCCTTCTCATTTGTTTGATTATTAACCCTAATTAAAAAAAATATTTTTCTTTTCCATCCTTTTTAGTTGCTTTTAATTCATAGGGTTGCATTTCATATTGATAGTAGGAATTCACCAAGTGATTTGAGCATCTTGATTTGGCACACACTTAAAAATATTTTTAAGGGCAAAACCCCATAATCAAGATAAGGTGAGGGATTTCATCACCCTTTTCTTAGCCCAAAAATCACTAATTCCTCACTTCACAAACTCAAGCCTAATAAAACTCATTAGACGTTGGCTCCTAAGGATTCGAGCTCAATAAGGAACAAAGAATCCTTAAGTGAACCGGTTTAAGTTTTCTCAGATTAGTTGGTGTCTAAGGCAAGGTTTAGGGGTTGCGTAAAGCGCTCCGCAAGAAAAGAGGTACTTAATTGATCTTTGATCACCCTCTAGTACTATCCTTACCTGGCTAACTACCCGGGTAAAACTTTTATCTTTTCACTTAAGGAATTTTTGGTTAGGAGCTAGTCTAGTTGAGTTAGGCTTAACCCTAGAGTTAGAGTGATTGAAAAGTGATTGATTTTGATTTTGTTTTAGTTAGGATTTTCCTTTTTCTTCAAAAAAAAAACTAACTTTTATTTTTCCAAAACAAAAAAAAATTATATAAAAAGTAATTGTTTTTGGTGCATGCAAAACGTGGATTAGGGACAATACACATCAACAAATTCATTTTGAACAAATGGCTAATCCACAAGTTTTTCAAAATTTATGTTATCCCAATAGGATTGAAATTTCCAATGAAGTCCGGGAGTTTGTAGAGAGTCCATATCAGTATTCGGTAAATGATCCATTTTTCCAACCTACAACCCAGGTTGGGCAAGTTACACAAATATTGCATGGAATCAGGGAAACCACTCCGAAACTCAAAACTTTACTCCCTCTTTGACCCAACATTTTCCTAGGGAAAACACAGTTCCTTTCAATTCTCATCCACAATTTCAACAACCCAATCTGTCACATCAAAATCAGTCTCCTCATCATCAAGTTGTAACTCACACTCCTCTTGATACAGATCATGATGAACGTCTCAATTTTTTGGAAAAAGGTTTTGAAATCATTATTAAGGCCTCCACACTAGCCACGGATATGTTAACTCAAACATCCTACACGATGAACTCCTTTATGCAATCAACCGAACTCATACTTAACTCTAACACTCAAGCCCTAGCTAGATTAGAAACCCATATTGATCAACTAGCTAGTGCCATAAGTGAAGTAGAGGAAGGAGAAATTCTGAGTCAACCCGTGGTCAATCCTAAGGACACTCAAATGAATGCACTACAGTCAGGAAAACAGGTCGATAATCAGGAAAGAACACCTTTAAGCCAAATTCTTGTTCCAATTCATTCTTCCCCTGATAATTCAATTCAGGAAAGACCGAGGGAAGAAGAAGAAGAGTCAGATCTAAGTTTTGAGGAAATTTTCGGTGAGGAGCTAAAAATATTAGGAGAAGCAGATCGGGTTTGTCAAAATAAAGAAACTGTGTTGGACAATTGCTGTTTTGAACTGAATTTTGAAAAACTCTTTCTTGATGAACTAAGATTTTTGGAAAATAAACAACAACCAAATTTTTACACATCAACCATGAATCTTGGGGTTGAGAAAATTGTTAAAGAAAAATTGGTTGTTAGAGAACAAACATTCACAAATCAAGAATCTAAGTCCAATATGCATGACACCAATAATACCTACCTTCCATTGCCACAAAAATCATTGAACACCCCGGAATGCTTAGAATTTCAGCACATTGTTGATTATATCATGTTGAATTTATTTAAAATCCGTGGGAGAATTTTCAGCAATAAGGTAGGATTCAATGTAGAACATGAACTCTTCATGTTGAATATTTCATTCTACATTGTTTATTTTGTTTATTTCAGAATAATAAAAAGAATTTATTCTTCTCTCATTTGAGAGTTTCTTGTTCAGTTGTTAAAAAAAGAAAAAAAAAGAAAAAAAGAAAAAAAAATAAGAATTTTTCTCTTTATTTTACATTTTTAGTTGCATTTTTATCATTTTTTCCCTTTTCCTAAAAAAAATTTATAAAAATATCATCACTTGCCAAATTGATAGAGTTATGTAATAATTGATTTATTTGATAAATTTGAAATTTTCTAATCCCTAGTTTGTTATTTACTTAAGTTCACTTTTTATGATAACTCTAAATAAATTTCTTAAGAAATGATTTTCAAAGTAGTATACTTTACTTAAGCCTTAACTTGGACTTTTATTTAAAATAATGAAATTTTTGCATGCTTAACTTAGAGTTGAAAATAATTTTTCAAAGTGTCTTGATTTACATATTTTTTTCAAAATATATACATATACAAAAAAAAATTGCAAAAGAAGAGTGCGAAAAATGGGCACCAAAAAGAAAAAAAAACTCTTTAATTCAAGGTGATTCTATCTCATTAAGCCTAAGCTGACCGAGTAATTAAGCCCAAGGAGTATTTCCATACTTAATGACCTAAGCCTATTTGGGTTGGGATCCATTGGCCCAAAACTCGTTAAATGGTCACTTAGAAAGCCCGTTAAAGTAGAAAAAATCACCAAGGAAGAAAGAGTTAAAAAAACTAATAAATGTTTTATAGTTGTATATATGGTCTTGGAAAATATTTTAAATCAAGCAACTTGAAAATTATTTAAAACAAAGAGTTAGCATGTTCTTTTCAAAACTTTTAAATTAAATTTCTAAGTTTGGCTTGGTTTTGTATTGCTACAATGAGAAGATTTTCTTAAAAATATACCTTAAAGTTATATATAAAAATGTTTTCTTGAGTGATAACTGGCTCCAATTAGATTATCTAAAAGTTATCAAGTGAATTTAGTTATTTACTGACTTCTTTAACGTGGCAAGTTGACCGAATTTTGTGGGGTATATTCACTGCAAACCCTCACGAGACTACAACTCGTCCACTAGGGTAACCTAGGGGTTTAAAGGCTTGTTGTATGCGCTAAATACAACCGCGATTCCTGCGAAAGTGAGTTAGGATTTTCTTTTTATTTTCTTTGCTAGAGGACTAGCAAAAGTTTAGGTGTGGGGGTATTTGATAATCACATTTTATTACAATTTTATACCCTCATTATCTATTTTATATGAATAAATATACCACTAATAATTATTTTTATCTTTTAATTGCAGGTTAATGAAGAATAAATCTCAACTTCCCATCTCTCAACAAAAACCCATTGATTAAATGAAGAAATGAAGCAAAGAAGCACATTGGAAAATCAATTTCCAAATTATCCAAAAGCCCAGAATGAAGTCGTGTAGCATGTAGAAGCCGGAGAAAATCAAAAATCCAATATGAAAAGAAATCATATTCAAAATGGTTGGCCACAAAGAAACGACGATATCTCCTAATCCGGAAGGCGGAATTTAACATATAATATATGAAACTGCATCGATACCGACATCGATGCCTGCATCGATACCGACATCGATGCCTGCATCGATGCCTGTATCGAAGCTTGCATCGATACGCTGGGTAAGATTTCAATCCAATGGCTCTCATTCACTGATGTTTACTATAAATAGGGGTAGAGAGTGAGGGGTTAGAGGTGTGAAAATTTTTGTAACTCCTTTTGAAGAGGAGGGCTACTCTTAATTGAGAAGGCCTTCCAAAAATTATAACTTTAGTTGCAATTAATAAAAATAATTTTTTCCTCTTTAAATTTGTTCTTTCTCCTCTTTTGTTTAAATAGCCAAGAGGCTAGAACCCTCTTGTCTTAGATTTATTTCATGCTTATAGATTAGATTTATTTCATGCTTATAGAGTAGATTTATTTTCTTGCATTTAATTCTTGCAATTTTATTTTGTAGTTTAGATTTTGCACTTTATTTTGTAGTTAGATTTTAATTTCTTATACTATTCACCTTGAGGCTAGAACCCTCTTGGGTTTAGTTTTTCTTTTTTTTATTTTTCTTTTTGTTTGATTCGCCTTTAGGCTAGAACCCTCTAGGGAATCACCATTTTCTAAGAAGTGGGTTCAATTTTAGATTACCCATATCTATAATTGAATCCACCATCTTTAATTTCTTGTATTTTCTTTTATTCTTGAATTTTGTTCTTCATTCTTGATTTTTATTTTTGTTTCTTGATTTTATTCATTTTTTTCCTTCTCGCCTTATTGATCATACTCATTCAAATCCACTCTCACTTACACTTTGCATCTATTTACACTCCATTTTTACTCTCTCAATCTCTTCACAATCACATTCACTTATCACTCCTACTTGTCACGCACACAACATAAGAACCGATTTCATATTTTCTCCTACAAAACACCTTCCTCGTGGGATCGATATCTTAAATACTATAACTTGACACGGTTGTGCACTTGCAACCTTTTTGGTACATGTTTATGCTGCATCAGTAAACAATGAGTGAAATAAAATCAACTAAACTCAAATATAAATACTAGCTTAATTGAGTTTAGAAAACTTCTTTAATAAATGATAAGAGTGAGAGAGAGATGATTTGAAGCTCAAACACCAAGTGATGATCTCTTCTAGCTCTTGTGAAATTGATTTCACAAAATTAAACTCTCAATTGTTTAAAAGCTTTTAAAACTTAAACTAAACATAAACCCTTGTTTAAAACTTTCTTAAACTTGTTTAAAACACTTTCATTGTTGTCTAAAATAGTTATGGCAAAGGGGTATATATAGGCTTGAAGAAAACAACTTTAAAAACCTCAAAAACCCATTAAAAAACAAAAAAATAGATGTTACCATTACTGTGCAACGGTCGACTGCTACAGTAATGGCACTCGACCGTACTGTAGCGTGGTCGACCATACTGTTCACGGACAGTTTTGTCGGATTCTGAAATTTTGCGTATCTGACTTTGTAAAATCAATTAAAAATAGTAAATCAACTCTAAAAATTATTAAAGTTTGAGAGAAGGTTCTAGACATGTACATAAACATGTTCGAGAAAGAATTTCTGAAATATCACTTCGTAGTTGAGAGAAATAAATGTTTAAACACAGATATATAGTTTCTGAAAAAATTGCTGAAAACTCGGTTTTGTAAATTCAATTAAAAATAACAAAACAACTCCAAAATTACTAAAACTTGGGAAAATGTTTATATATATGATTATAAACATATAAACGAAGAAATTATACAAATCGCATTTCCCAATTGTGAAAACGCATCAGTTTTGCAAACACATGCACGAACATGTGCACGAACATGAGCTTATTAAAAACTTGATTTTGTAAATTCAAATAAACATAACAAATTAATTCCAAAATTGATAAAACTTTGAGAAACATTTATAAACATAAAATTGAACATGTTAGAAAAAGAATTTCTCAAATTGAGTTTCCCATTTGTGAAAACTCATGTATTTTGCAAGTGTGTCCAAAACATGAAAATGTGATATACATGAAATTTGATGTTTTGACATAAACAATGTTTTGAAACCCTATGAAATAATTTTATAGACTTAATGAAATATGTATATAATGATTGTTAAGTCTATAACCAAAACTTGTGTATATATATAACTATATATATAAAAACCAAATGTGTGTGTGTATATATGATTGAGCTTAAAGTACTAACACACATAATATAAACCTAAACTAATGTTACCCAAGCAATCTTGATCTTCAATAAGCTTGACTTGGTACACTTGCGGATGAAACTTAAACTTGAATCTTAAACTTGAATTACGTAGGCTTCATACCATAATTCCTCCAACCTTCATTGGATATGATCGTGAATGCGCAATTCTATCCAACCTCCAACATGTTGTTTGTCTACAATAAATAGATAAGCACAAACACTAGACAAATAACATTAGTGGTAAATTGTTTGTTAAACATCACCAAAATAGTGAGGCCAACACCCCTCTCGACCC